>NW_006159707.1:1503882-1558779 GCF_000334495.1 Tupaia belangeri chinensis | reverse complement strand
TGCCTTGGGGAAGATCTTCTTGGGTTAATTCTATTTGGGGTCCTTTGTATTTCTTGGGTCTGGATGCTTGAGTGCCTCTCTATACTTGGGAAATTTTCTTCCAAGATTTCATGGAATAGGTTTTCCATGCCCTTATTAGTTTCTTCATCTTCTGGGATACCAATTATTCGGATGTTAGGACGTCTAATGGAATCTAGTATTTCTTGTATGTTATCTTCATGGGTTTTTTTTGTTATTTTTCTCTATCTTTTTGATGGTTTTCTCTAGGTCAGAAGTTTTATCTTCCACATCATAGATTCAACATGTTCTAATCGACTTTTAATACTTTCAAGAGAGTTTTTGATTTCCTGCATTACAGACTTCACCTCTAATATTTTCATCTTATTTTTTCTTAGCGTGTCCATTTCTTCCTTCAGATCGTGGAAGGATTTTCTCATCTCCTGTAGTTCATGTCCTTTTCTAGGCCAGGGTTTCTTCATCTCAGCACTACTGGCATTTTGGGCTGGATAATGCTTTGTTGTAGGGGGGCTGTCCTGTGCATTGTGGTGTTTACCAGCCTCTACCCCTAGATGCCACAGTACCCCTCCCCATTTGTGATAACCAATATTATCTCCAGATGTTACCAACTGTTCTGGGGTAGGAAAGTAAAATCTAGTTTTCTGACCTGAGAGGCAACTAGACCACAGATACCACAGACTCACAGAGTGAGTGCCCACTCCTGAGTGCCCACTCTGTGCCAGGCAAAGTACATGAGACAGAGAAGATCCCTGCTCAGTAAGAACTACTTTGTAAGACTGGCAATAGCTGAAAACAAGTAGGAAAATTTCACATCAGAGAAATGTTTCAAAAGAATGTGTATGGTGGGGATGGGAACTGGTCACCAATCCAGACTGGGGGTCAGTCAGGAGCTTAAGGAGGAAATGACCTTAGAATGGAGACCTGAATGAGATAGAAAGGACTGTGTTAAGATATGGCACAGAATCTTCTGGAAGAGAAAGCAACAGTGCAAAGGCTCTAAGGGGAGATGAGCACAGTATATCCAAGGAACAGAAAATGGAGTGTGCTGAGAGGAGGAAGAATATAAGAGCTGGACTCAGGTGGGCCCCAGTCAGACTATGCAGGGTCCTCCTGGGTGGGAAGTCGGAGTGTGCTGAGAGGAGTGTGCTGAGCTGGACTCAGGTGGGCCCCAGCCAGACTATGCAGGGTCCTCCTGGGTGGGAAGTTTGCATAGAAGCTGCTGGAAAGAAAAGACAAGAAAAGACATGATCTCCTTTGTGTTTTCAAGAATTTCTCCCCAACTGCTAGGTGGGGAGCCACAGGGGAGAAGGGTCAGGGCAGTTCCGATTATGTTCATCAGGCTCTAGGAAGTCCTGATCTAAATTTAGAGGACACAGACCACAGCAGACCTGCAAATCCTGGGTAACACAGAGGCCATGGTGGTTCCCAGAGTGATGGCTTAGAACATCAGAGTCCCTGAAAACTGGGAGCATTTTTGAAGAAATAACTGTTTTTGTGTTAAGCTTTGTACCTCCTACAGAAAAATACATTCTTAAATATCTGCTCATCTGTCATCCAGATTTTCATTTTTCTTAAATGATTTTTTTTTTCTTTAACATTGCTTTCCCTACTTGCCCTTCACAAAAGATATGGAAAAGATCTGTCCAAAAGCCTCACAACTTGGGGCCGAATGAATGTAATGCTCTGCAGGGCTGACCCATGTGGTTCTGGGTGGAAAGTTCTGGGTTCACATCTGGAAACCTCCCTGAATACACTGGGCATGTGCATGCCCACGCTTGGGCTGGGAATGTGTCAAGGTGTTAGGTCTCATCTCTCTCTGTGCCTTTCTCTTGCTCATGGAAGAAAAGATACATGAATTTAACATTAAAAGGTCATAACCTAAGTCTTAGCACTAACTCGGGAGGTTTGCACACCCCTCTCCAAGGATAGAGTAAAGCGCTACTCACCTCGGCGCAGCGTGTGAGGGCTAGGCCCAGCGGCACCATGTGCGGGGCCTGCAGAGAGCTGATGGGAGCTGGCAGTCGCCTGTGCCTGGTTTTGTCCAGTGCTTATCTGGCTGCTGTTTCTCCCTGGTGCAGATGCGGCAGATACAGAATCCTTGGGTTTGGGAGGACTAAGGGGAGTAAAAGCCCAGTTAGATGCTAGGCAGTCCCAGCTAGAAATGCTAAACACACCATAAATATAAGATGCTAAGCAAGGTTTCCTCTTGATAGATAAGGAGACAATCTGAAACTTAAATAGTACACACTGAGTCTATAAAGCTAATGCTTACTCTGTGCCACTTCGGACTACCTGTTTTATGAAATTCCTAACATTCAGGACCATCAGGTGGTGTGGTGATTAAGGCGCTCAACACTCCCACATGGCTGACCACGGTTCGAGGCCTGGACCTGGCGGCTTGCTTTATTACTCTCCCTCTCTCTCTGGTCAAATTAAAATAAATGAATGAATAACTACAATTAAATAATTATTTAAAAACAAAAAGAAATTCCTAACATTAGCTTGGCCTCTGACTACTCTGCCACTGAAATATCAGGACAGAGACCATTTCATAGGAACCAGTGAGACACTGCGGGGTCTACTTTGCTGGCACTTAGATTGGGCACTATTTTAAAACATGAAAGGGCTTTTGGATTTTAACATATACATTGTACAAAACTAGCAATAACTATAGCAAAATAACATTCTAAATAATAAAGGGCTCAATTGTGATCAATAATTTAGACTTGAAAAGAGAGGAACTCCGAGAGCCAAATGATCACTTCAAGCCCAGAGTTGGGAGTAGCAGGCTAGAGATCAGAACTCAGGCTGCCAGGGCCTTTCACGTGGGAAAGGTCCTGGGCTCGTGTCCTGGCACCACCCTGAGCACGAGAGGCATGCATGCATGCTGCCTGTGATCTTGGCTAGCTGAGACGGCATGAAGACCTGGTTGAGGGTGCTGCTCTCTTTCTCTCTCTTTCAAGGAAAAAAATTAATAAACTTAAAAAAAGAAAAACTCAGGTTTTCTACTTCCTGGTACAGAACTTTTTATACCAAAC
The DNA here is from genome assembly GCF_000334495.1 of Tupaia belangeri chinensis. Classification (NCBI taxonomy): domain Eukaryota; kingdom Metazoa; phylum Chordata; class Mammalia; order Scandentia; family Tupaiidae; genus Tupaia; species Tupaia belangeri. Next base: position 1,555,723 of record NW_006159707.1, on the reverse strand, counting down.
GTTAACAGCCATCCTTTGTCAAGGTCACCAAACAATGAATGCCACTAGTGAAATGTACACAAAAATATCTAGATTTCGAAAGCAAAGAGCAAATTGATAACTGACATTTTATTGTTCTTCAATGGTCAAGATTATTATCTTAAATACTATTTTATGTCTTTGATTTTTTTGTCTTGTTTGACTAAACAAATTGAGTGCTATACTCAAATGAAAATGTGTAAATTTGCTTATGCTTTTTTCCTCAAACTTAAAGAACTTAAACCAAAACACATACAGGTATGGGTGGCAGCCATTGATAAGCCAACATGGAGCACAGGAAGCACAGAGGAAGCCCTGTGACATTTAAAACCTTCCTTGTTCTGAACGGAAAAGAGAACTTCCTCAGAAGTCAGCTCTGATGACTGAGCCAGAGTCTCATCTCATAAGCAACTTCACACACCACAGGGCTCTCCCTTGCCCACTCCAAGAAAGAGGAGAAAAGCGGGTTCTCCCAAGGCAAACTCATCTCTTTGTATAGGAAAAAACAGTGCATAGATAAGTAGGCTACCCTTGCTTTATGCATATTTATTTTACTTCACATATGATAAATTTGGTGATTTGTGGATGGATGATGTAGAGCAAATACCAATGAAAACTGTAGCAGGGCTCATCTTTTCCACACAGCAGCTGCTGGCTCTGAACCACACGAGATACCACCTGCAGTGGACTCTAGTGGTCACTTGCTTGGACTAGTGTAGAGAACTGAACTAACACAAATTAAATAAAAACTTGAAGTTCAAAGGCATTCTTCCTCCCTCCTTTCCTTTCATCCCTTCATTTGCCAGAGGGTGTGTGTGCTCTCCAGAGACAGTCATAGAGACAGAGAGAGGGATAAGGAGAAAGCATCCCCCAACGGATGTGGTCATGCCACAATCCCTTCTTCTCCATTTCTCCATCCTGTTGAGATTTTGGGCACACACACACTTGTGCCCAGCATGTTTTTCAAGCCACTAGGTCTGGGATTTGGACCACTCAGGAATCTGGCTTTCTTAAACACTAGGCCATGGGGCTAGCCTGGCACCTTTTCTTAAAGTTGTTACACATGTGCAGTCCATTCTTCCAGGTGGCTTGTCAAAGGCTAAGCAACCAGAAGAGCTTTTTAAGGACACCTACATCTTATTTTCAAATCCTCTACAACACTGAAAGCTGGAGATGGGGGCACTGTCCAGTACAGTGCCTGGTACATATTACTTGCTCAAAAACTGTTTAGTGAATTAACATTTGATAATTAATGGATTAACACAGCAATACTATAACTTGACTAACTTGCTACATTCAAATGCTTACTGGTTAGCGGGCTAGATGACAAGAATTTGGTACATGACACTGACAGTACACATCAGACAGGTAAAAGGGGTTGATCATACTGCCAGATACCTACTGGCTTCCAGCACCAAGCGACATGGCAAAGAATGCAAACAAATGTTGCTTTCTTTTGAAAACAGAAGAGGAAGCAAGCAATTTACAGTCTTTTTTTCCCCCATCCTTTGTCAAATGGAAGAATGAAAGCGAACCTGGTTCACTCCACACTGGAGCGATTCTTTGGGCATGGATGCCACGCCCAAAGTCATGAAGGCTGGGGTATCCAGCCTCCACAGACAGCAGAAGTCAGCTCCTTACCTGCTGTCGCCTGGGCTTGGCCCCTGCTCCAGTATGCTCGCAGAGGAGGGGACAGCCCCACCCCCTGAGCTGCTTTCAGCCCTAGAGCCCTGGGAAGGAGGCTCTGGGCCTGCTGGAGCCAAGGTGCTGCCATCTGTGGGTGGGAGTGGTGGCTGGAAAGCAGGGGCTATGTGCTTTCTATTTAGAGTGCCACCCCGCCGGTGGGCCTGGAAGTCCATAAGCTTCACACCAAAGCTACACGGAGAGAAGAAACAGTCAACACACCATGCAAGCCAATGACTGAGACAGAAGCCCAGTCCACGTGTGTTGAAAACACACACAGGACAGTCACCCAAGTTGCCTAGCATGCAGTGAAGCGACAAGGACCAGGTTCACCATCATCCCTATTACCAAGGCAAGCAGCTCAAGTTGGCTTTAAACTGGAGCAAAGCCAACAGACCTGATACTGATCAATGTCTTTGATCAAGTGGGGTATGAGCAGCTGAAAGCAAGCAGCAGGCCTCATTCTGTATGATGTTAACGTGTTTATCTCCACGCTACCTAGTTCCCAACTCAGATCTGAGTGTGGGGGTAATGAGGGGGGAGCGAGGGGGAAGCTAACTCCAGAAGGCCCACCAGTGGCAATGGGAGGTCAACACGCCACATTGTTAGGTAAGATGAATTGTAGAGGCCCAGCCTCTCGGGAGGCTAGAAGCCACATGATAGGCCGGGGTTCGGCTCCTGGTCAACTTGAACAAATTGGGCGTGACTGCATGTGCCTATAAACTTCCCTAACTGGGAGGCTGGGGGAGAATCTCAATTCAGTGAGACCCCGTCACAAGTGCCTTTCTCTGTTCTCTCCCTTCTCCTCTCTCTTTCCTGCCCCCATCTTTCTGATAAAGGAAAAAGAAATGAAAAATAATGGAATGTATAAACATTCACTTATGCTGGGACCAGCGGTTGGCATAATGGCTATGTTGCTGGGCTCCCCTGTAGTCGACTGCAGTTCAAGCCTGGACCCGGTGACTTAAACTCACACCAGGCGCGTGTGCGTGTGTGCCCAAGGTCCTGAGAGGAAATTGGAGGAGAAGGGATTATGGCGTAGCCATCCCCCCTGGGGGGTAATTTCTCACTTTCTGTCTTGCTGTCTCTCTCTTTCTGGTGAGCGCATTATAGCAAAAACCTCTCCAAGAAAAAAAAAAAAAGAAGAAGCATTTACTTATATATATATGCAAAACACACAAACAATACTGGGAAAAATAGTTGCTTTAGGGAAGGGAATAATTGGAGGACAGGGTAAAAAAAAGACTCACTTTTCACGTAAGCTCATTGGTGGATGAGCTGGAAAACTTTTTTGTTCCATTTCAAAAAATTAAAATATATGTGGAGTTTGTGCTTATTGGGTCAGCTGACAGGGGGACTCTGCCCAGGCAGATAACTGAGAATTATCTGTCATATGGTAATTAGACTCAGAGTATTGCATTTTGTAACTTAGAATAAACGAAAGCTAATTTTGTTATGGGTAGAATTTGCCATCAAGAAACACTACTGAATGTGAGAATGAGGATTCAGATTAGTAAAACTTCTGCACAGAAGAAATGAGGCTATCAGAGTGACAGGATAGGAAATACACCATTTTCTTTTGCTGTGGGTTAAGAAAAGAAAACCCAAAACAAAGCAAAGCAAACAAAAAACCCTTACTATAAGACGGGGCAGCTAAAATAAGAGCTTGTTGTTTAGTTTTACTATGAAACTACTTTCCAGTCATATTATATGTATGTAAGAAAAGCACATTACTTCAAAAAGGCCTCTTAGTTCTTAGCTTAAGGAGGGAAAACCGTGGCACTTCAGCACACACGCTGGCTGGGCTGGCATCTGAAGTCAAAATCACAAATACTCTTGGTTACCCCTGAAAAGCCCATGCCTGTAGAACACAGGATGGACACACTGCCTCTCACTAGGCTCAACACAGCCAATTTTCTCTTGTAGAATTGACAAACACTGAGGTTTCTCCAGCTGAACATCCAATGCAGTGGTTGCTCTACTGGTAAACCAATTTGTATACCAAAATATGTCTCTTTAATGATCGAACCACCCAATTCACTGGAAGAGATAGGTTTTTGACACACTCGATCCTGGACAAAAGTCCACACTATTTAATTATTTTTCTTTTCCCTTTTCTCCCTAGTCAAGTACATTTTGGTAAATTTGTAGCATGTGTATACGGATGGTCCACACAGGGCTTACCACAGACAGTAAAGGTGAGTCTCGTGCCTCTGGGGTACAAATGTAAACAGCAAGTGGAGTACCAGCTCTATGGTCAGATGAGGGCTTGGAATGACCCACTGCACAATTCCTAATATTGCCTGGACTGTCCTCAGTTGTGGGTGCAGATGGGCCACTCAAATCGCAAGTCCATCAAGTCAATACCAGACACAGCAGGTCTAACAATTCTTCTACAAACACCTACTGCTGGTCTGGAAGTCAAGAGCTCTAAACATACCTCTCCTTCTTCACCAGGTCCCCTTCCATCACTGCCATGCTGGCGGGCCGCTTCCTCTCTAGGGTCCCCGAGTCAGAGTCATTTCCAGTGTGGGATGAGTGATTAGAATTTGGGGTGGTGAGAGGTACAAATGCTTCTGATACATTAAATTCTATCTCTGCAAGAAGAAAAACAAACAAGTGCGTGAGTCAGAGAGCACAGGCGTCAAGGGAGATCTAAAACACCCCAATGGAACTTAAATTTCATTTCTCAATCCTCAAGCCCTCATTATCTCAAAGTGGAAGCCCCAGGCAGTCTCATCTCAAAAATGGTTTATTAGTCCCAGTCCCAGTCCCAGAGGTGCGTACTGCTAAGATGCTGTGCTCTGCAGATTGGGACCACATGGGGGCCCAGGCTTTGATTCCTGGGCCGACCTGAAGGCCAGGATGATGACTTGTATCCATAACCCCAGCAACTCGAGGGGACGGAGGCATGAGATCAGCAGGTCAAGACTGGCTAGGGCAACATAGTGAGACTCTGTCTGAAAAGAGGCTGGGTGTGGTGATATGTACCCGCCGTGCTAGCTAGGAGACTGAGGTAAGAGGATCCTGACATGGCAAGACCCTGTCTTACAAAAATAGAAAGAAAAAGGTTTATTAGACCAGAGAGACATAAAATAAGAGAATGAGTTAGAGGTAAGGAGAAGGAGATACGATGCAGAATAAAAGTGATACAATTCTCCTGCTTTCCCTTTTATGAAAAAAAGTCATACAATACAGAAGGGGACACTGAACATACATTACTTACATGAATCATTATAAAACTAAGTTATTTAAACTTTGACATAAATAGAGATAACAGACAATATCAGGTCCATATTGCCTATAGTGGTTTTGCAAGAATCATTTTCTCAAGGAAATCTTGGGTGGAATGCTAATACAAATCCATCCATCACATCCTTATTGGGCAGACTCCATGAGTGTTCTTCTTTATGACATGAAGGCCATGGTCCCGGGGAGCCCTGACAAGATGTGACAGTGGGGCTGTTCTGGGGGAGTAGGAGTGGAAGATTCAAACTCCTAGTAACCTCAAAGGAAGCCGTGGAAACCCTTTTGGATCCCAGGGCTGCAAACCTAGCTTGAAAATCTGTCATGTGTAGGATGAAATCCTAGTTCTCTGACACCGCCACGTCAGTCCTTCCCAAACTGACCTCCATCAACCCTTTCTATTTTCCACGTTTGCACACATTGAACTACCCAGTCCAAGAAACAAAAAGCCCTCTTTGAAGTGGAACGGTCCCATTTACTCAAGGTCACCTCTCCTATAAATCCATTCTTGGTTCCCTTCTTTCAATTCCATCCAACTCCCCATCTTCTAATTTGCCGTGTGTTACGATTTATTTTATGTGGCCGCCTTCTCCAGTGGCCTGAGTTCCTCCTCGGAAGACGGCATGTCTTACCAGCAAACACAGAGCACCTAACGGGTATTCCAGATACACTGGCTGTACACATTTTATGAAACGAGGTGAACTACAAAATTATATGATTACCATTATGTCGAAATACGAATACAGATGAACAAAGTCTACAAAAAAATGTGAAAAGCGAAACCAATTATGTAATCAGGATGGATGATGCATGCATTTTTCTACTTTAAGAAGACTTTTTATACTATCATCCTATTGCCTTGGCAGCTAATGAAGCTGAAATGACAGTTACCTTCCGGGAAGAACCAGTCAGCATGCTGAATGATGGGCTCAATCACGGCCACCACGTGGACAGATGTGGCTGCTGCCATCTCAGCAAGCGTTCTACAAAGGAAGTTCACAAAATGAGAACTTTTTTGTTTCCTGGGCTAGCTTCTAACTCCTATAGGCTGTGTCAGGGCAATTCAGTTCCTTTTAAAGCATAAAATATTTACAGTACACCAGCAAAAATGAAATCCACAAGGTCCTGCCTGTGCTATGCATGTGGCAGTGGTTACTGAAGAAGAAAAGTTACCAAAACCCAATTCTGCCTAGAATTCCACCAAGACTGTGCTCTGTGACAAGTATCTCCTATTATACCAGAAAACCTGAGCCTCCATGTGTACACAGGTCATCGTATATATGGACTGGTCCAAAGTGAGTGTTCAGATGTTGAAGCCAGGGCCCAAGGGGAAGATGGTGCAGAAGCAACATCAGGCCCTGTGAGGTTGACCCACATGGGAAGGCCCAGGGTTCGTGTCTGCCCACCTGCCTGAACATGCCAGGTATGAGGACTCATGCCCCATAACAGCAGCAGGGTTGCAGCACAAGGACCCTGTTTGGGATGTTGTCTTTCTCTCTCTCTTGTTCATAGAAGAAATAAAAACAAAACAAACAACAATAAGCGCTATCCCTGCTGTCAAGCTCATATTCCATTTGGCAGAATACCATAAAATCAAATCACCTGCAAAGGCCTGACATTTATTGAGCACCTACAGTGCTTCAAGTTCTTTCCTTTGTTTCGCCTAATTTTACAACAACTCATCATGAGAGCTATTTTATAAATGAGGACACTGAATTTCAAGAGGTGTGTTTTGACCTCAGGTCTGACTGCCTCAAACCCTTCCTCTCCTACTGTTACTGATGTCTCTTCCTGGTAGAACATCTTCACCCTGTTTGCTTCATTTGCAAAAGATCTAGCTCCTTTCAAATTCCAGCTTAAAATGCAAGCTCTGTCTGCAAATTATTCTTCCTATCCTCCTCCCATCTGGATTCTGATCAGTCTTCATGCCTTAGAACCCTGCTGGAGTGGGGATGGATTGTCCACCATGTCTTTCACCGATTTTTCCTTTTGAAGAGACACACCATTTGGCTACTGATTCACAGGATTTTTCATTTCATTCTGAATGGATGGATGAAGATACATACTTTTTTCTTCTCTTCCTTCCTTTCCAGAGAAGGGGGGCTCTCCAACAGAGTCCTCATGCCACAACCCACCTCGACCAGCATGGATCATGGGCACACATGCACACACCTGGCACGTACGAACTCCCCAGATTTGAATCCAGGACCCAGGACCCTGGACCCTCTCATGTGGGTCCAGTTGTGTTACTACAGTGCCACCATCTGGTCCCTTCAGTATTTCTGAGGAAACTTTCTTCTGGTCTATAAATTGCCTTTCGTTTACAATGCTTTCTGACATTCAGAAGCATCTGGTCGTTACAAAGCCAAATCTACCAATTTAAAATTCATTTGCTTCTTGTACTGTTTTTCTATGCTTGGAAAATTCTTTATCCCAAAAATTAACAATTATTTACCTGCCTTGTTTATAACTTTTTATATTGAATTCTTTAGTTTACCTGGGATTTGTTTGCTGTAAGAGAGAATCTATGTGATTAACTATGTGTGTCTATTTATCTTTCATTTTGCTTTATACTGAGTATTTGCAGGTAATCTCATAAATATTTTCTGAAACAAGATTGAGCATACATGAGTGAATGAACAGAAGTCTCTTAACTCAAAAATTCAATGCATTTTTAAAAACTTTATTTTTGAGGTTTTCAAATGTTATTTCTTGAGAGAGATACACACACACACACGCACAAGCACCCTCAACAGGGTCTCACCATGCCATGATCCCCACCCCAACCTCTTAACCACCCACGAGCATGTGTGCACCTGTGGGTGTGCCCAGTGTGTTCAGGTCAACCTGGGATCTGAACCCAGGGCTTTTCATAAGGCTCCAGCATCACATATTTGTGCCCTACTGCCTTCATCGCTGTAGCTGGGTCAATCTCTGTGAATTTAAGGGAAACCTGAATGGTTCATAACTTTATGAAGCTGATCGGCAACTGGAGGAGGCAGGAAAGGGTGATGGTTAAGGACATAGGTTCTATAGCCAGCAGCTAGACCCCACCATTGCCCTGATGTGTAACCTTACACAAATTTCTTGACTTCTCTAAGACTCAGCCTCCTCATCTGCAAAAATTAAGACAACAGTACCTGCTTCAGACAGTGACTTGCAAGCACTACCTGAGATCATGATGCCACCAACAAAGGGCGACTTCCCAGGAGGTTTCTAGGAATCTCCCTAACCCCTCTCCTCTATTCATCCTACACTCTTCACTGCCAACAAAATCATCCTTCTAAAAACAAGTTTAATCAAGTCATTCTTCTGCACAGGAACCTGGATGGCTTCCCCGTGATCTGAAAAATAAGTTTCAAACACCTCAGGATACACGAGGCCCTTTGTAACCAGCTCTGGCCTATTTAGCCACAGCCTCATGTCCCCCATTAAGCTATACAAGACCATGTGACATTCCCTTCAAGGCTGGACACCAGGCTCTTTGATGCCTGCTAGGCCTTGGTTCATCCAGGTCCCATCTGTAGGAAACTTAATTCATCAGAGTATAGCTCAAGGGTTATTTCCAACCCAGAGCTCTCCCTAAACTTCTCAGTCTGGGTTATATTCATTCATCTGTGCTGCCCTTATACTTTATATCTGTGATATTAAAGGGTGGAAGAATATGACATTCCAAAGTATGCCACTTTGGCATAAGGATTATTTTGAGTTAAATGCACTTGAAAAACAGCAAATACAGGAAGGGGACTCTCACCCTCCTTTTCTTCCTGAAAACAGGATATAAACTAACATGTGAAAGATGCCTTCCCAAAACTAGCCCAAAAGAAATACTCTTACCACCAGAAATGGGGAGCTGAAGCCAAGGAAAACCTGTACAAACCAACTTTGTTAAGCTACGCCCTACCTTTCTCATCATTGCTCCACAGTTCACTGCCCTTGTCTATGTCCTCTGTCTTGTCCTGTTTTCACAATTTACTACTTTTGCCCAACTTAGTATATGAGGGGATTTTTAAAGTTCATGGAAAAATGGAATTAAAATATGAGCTTATTTTGGTGCAAGAAATTTTGAAATCCATGTATATTGTTTTCACCATACATATTTTTCATCAACTTTTTTTAAAAAAACCCTTCATATAAGCACTTGGCTCTAATTGCCTCTTTGAGTCTTTTTTTTTTTTAAGGTTTTTGTCTTAGGGAATGTGTGCTAGCCAGAGAGAGAAAAGAGAGAGAGAGAGAGAGAGAAAGTGAGAAATTATCCCCCCAGAGGAATGGGCCACACCACAATCCCTTTTTCTCCATTCTCCTGTCAGGATTTTGGGCATGCACATACAAGGCGCATGCACACATGTGCCTGGTGTGATTTTCAAGCCACTGGGTCCAAGATACAAACCACAATTGGCTATGTGGGAATCCTGCGCCTCAGCTACCATGCTATGTGGTGGTCCTGGGTCATTTTCTTAAGGATGTGCCTATAACATATACAAACCTATATATTATTAAAAAAAAATATATATATATATATATATTTGTCTTGACCAGAAACACTCAGACACACACACACACATACACACACACACACACACACACACACACACACACACAGACAAAGAGACAGAGAGAAAGTGAGAAAGCAAGTCACCAGGTCCAAGACTTGAACCACGGTTAGCCATGTGGGAGTCCAGTACCTCAACCACCACACCACCTGCTGGCTCCGAAACCTGTATACTTTTTAGCTGTTAATCTGTCTTAAGTCAATTTAGCTCTCAAGCCCTGCCAGAGACCCTAAGAGGGTGGAGACAGTTTTGTATCCTCTACAATATAGAGATGTGTGGGTTTATGTTGTCACTTTATAGTAGCACTGAGCCCCCTGACTGCCCAAAAGTGTGGGCCCTTCAAGGACTGAGACAATGTCTCCTATACCTTTATGTGATCAGCATCTGGGACAGCACCCAGCTCATAGCTGTGTTCTGAAAATGTTGGCTGAACGGAAAACTCAACATCAGAGCATGCCAAAGGGCATCTTAAACTAGAACGAGGATCTTAAGTTACATTTCTATTTGTCCCATCAGGTAGAAAGAAGAAATTAAAATAAATATGATATGGGGACAGATTACTCACCCTTCATTTTTGGCCCATAACAAGTTAGGGCCTAACACAATCGCGATGTTGCTAGGAGTCATTTTGTTAACGTCGCTGGTCTGAGCAAGCTTTGCAAGGAACTTGATTAAATACCTGTGAAATAAAAGAGAAGGAGGGAAGAGTGGCACCCTTGAAATACCTGCTGGAATCTTCTCTTTCTGCCCAGGGGCTCAACCTCAGATTGCTCTGGCACCAACTCCAGAGTGTGACACAATCAGAATATGGTTCAAGGGAAACATTTACCTAATTTCTCATTTTTTTGTTTCACAGAAAGGATCAATGAGGGCTTACAAAAAGAAATAGCGCAAATCTCAATGATTCACCTCCATTTGTTACATATTTCTAATCTATTTTTTTTTGTCCTATCTACTCTACCACTAAATAAACTATAATGTGATAGTGGCTCAATTTATTTTTAATACAAACATAATAAAAAATAAAGCGTAGGTATATTGCTTAAAGGAACCTTTATTAGTAATTATGAAAATATCCAATTTATCACACAGATATATTTTCTTATGTATAAGCATAGTGGCATAAAAGAAAAAAAAAGAAAAACAAGCCTATTATCTATCAAAAGCAGGTTGGTTAAATCAATTACAGTATATTGTACAGTGGAGCACTATCTAACCATTAAAAAAAACTTATGTACTCGGGGACCAGCAGTTAGCGTAATGGCTATGTCGCTGGACACCCATGTAGGCGACTGCGGTTTGCGTCCTGGACCCGGTGGCTTAAAACTCAGGCCAGGCGCATGTGCGTGCGTGCCCAAGATCCCAAGAGGAGAATGGAGGAGAAGGGATTGCAGCATGGTCATTCCCCCTGGGGGTGATTTCTCGCTTTCTGTCTCTCTGTCTCTGTCTGGCTAGCACATGTGCCCTATAGCAAAAACCTCTCAAAACAACAACAACAACAACAACAACAACAACAAAAACGTATGTACTGATATAGAAAAATCTCTAATTGGGGACCTACAGGTGGCGTGGTGGTTAAGGCACTGGACACTCCCACAAGGCCGACCACAGTTCGAGTCCTGGATCTGGTGGCTTGCTTTCTCATTTTCCCTTTCTCTCTCTGTGTATCTCTCTGGTCAAATTAAAATAAGTAAGTGAATAAATAAAAAATAATTCTTTAAAAGAAGTCTCTAATTAATGTATTAAGCAAATACATTCATATTTAAGCAAAGAAAGCAAGGAGGAGAATAACGTATACAATATACACTTCCAATTGGTTAAAATAAAGTATGAGAGAGAAAAATATATGTATGTACAGAGGATTACGTGCATGTACTTGCTCACACATGCATCAACTCTTGCTGAGGGGATATATAGGAAACTGTAAATGCTGGCTGTGTCTCAGGAGAAGAACTGGGGTGGGGGGGATAAGAACAGGAGATTTTTTTCACTGTATACTTTTTGAATTCTGAACTATGAGAATTAAAAAAGAATTAATAAAAGTTACAGAGAAAAATAAACAAACTAAAAGGTAAAAACAAAATATGTTAAGAAATGTGATTGAATTCCCCCCATAATACATTGAACAGATAAAGAGTATCCACAATTCTATGTTTGTGAAATTCATCAATGAGAGGTATTCTAAATACCAGCCCACTCATAAGGCAAGATGGGCACCTAAGGAATTAAAGGAAATGTTTTAGTTCAGTTTAATGATAGAGCCTAAAACAGGATTTCAGGTACACATGGCGGACATGTCACCTGTAAAGTATTTGTGGTTTCTGACCAAGTCTTCTTAAAGGACTTTCTTTGTATGGTTTTAATCCCTGAGGCCACATTTTCTCTTTCCTCTAAGCTTCTTCAAGATTACATTTCAAGTCAAAGAGAAAAAAAGAGGTTAAATTCTAGAAGTTTGTCCCATGGTAAATTTTCTTAGAATCATACTTACTCCCTAAAATAATATATAATCTCCATTCCTCAAAACTTTACTTGGTAGGATGAGTTATGCTCCATTTAAAATAAATGAGGTAGTTAGGGACCAGCAGATAGTGTAATGATTACATTGCTGGCCTCCCATGTAGTCGACCGTGGTTCAAATCCCAGACCCAGTGGCTTAAAACTCACACCAGGCACATGCGTGTGCATGTCCAAAATTCTGAGAGGAGAATGGAAGAGAAGGGATTGTGGCATGGCCATTGCCCGGGGTGGTGGGTGATTTCTTGCTTTCTGTCTTTCTCTATCTCTCTGGCAAGTGCACACACCCTATAGCAAAAATCTATAAAAAAAAAAAATAATAATAATGATAAATAATTTAGGTAATATATATGAATAATTACGGGAAGTGCAACTGTTGATTAATTGTGCCTTTTACATTTTGAACAATTTAGACTTCAAGCCTAACATAAGTCACCAAAGTTTTTACAAGAATTTTTGTACTAATAGCCGCAGTGGTAAAATGATAAGCCAACTTAGGTATTCATACCAGACATGATACTGATGCTTTAGCTACATCAGTATCGAAACCCATTTCCCAAACAGCCCAAGTCACTCTGAGCATTTCTGTTGTGTTCAATGTGCCAAGAATGCTTGAATTGAATAGCCTCTCTGCTAGGGATTAATTCTGTCTTCACTCTAGAGTGAGTCACGGAAGCTTGATGGCTTTGTTTACAGAATGCCAATCATACATACCTAAAGTTAACAAAATTTTGTGGTGGCAACTTCTGACATGTTCTCCATAAATCTTGAAGTTTTTTGTCTTGATCCTGCACACTGAGAAAAAATTTTTATGCATAATTATTTTTTAAAACACATAGTAGTAATAGCTATCTTTATATGCCATATTAACAGGGATGCCACCATTTGATGGAAAAAGCACAGTTAGAACACAGCATAGATTTTGGAAATAGACAAATTTGGAGACAAACACCAACGAACTAACTGAGCAGTGTGTTAACCTCATCATGACTCAATCTCCTGATTTGCAAAGCAGGATTTAAGCACTGATTCTGCTGAACAATTATGAGGCTTCAGTGGCATAACCAGGCAAAGCCACCTAGACCATGGTAGGATGAGTTATGCTCCATTTAAAATAAATGAGGTAGTTAGGGACCAGCAGATAGTGTAATGATTACATTGCTGGCCTCCCATGTAGTCGACCGTGGTTCAAATCCCAGACCCAGTGGCTTAAAACTCACACCAGGCACATGCGTGTGCATGTCCAAAATTCTGAGAGGAGAATGGAAGAGAAGGGATTGTGGCATGGCCATTGCCCGGGGTGGTGGGTGATTTCTTGCTTTCTGTCTTTCTCTATCTCTCTGGCAAGTGCACACACCCTATAGCAAAAATCTATAAAAAAAAAAAAATAATAATAATGATAAATAATTTAGGTAATATATATGAATAATTACGGGAAGTGCAACTGTTGATTAATTGTGCCTTTTACATTTTGAACAATTTAGACTTCAAGCCTAACATAAGTCACCAAAGTTTTTACAAGAATTTTTGTACTAATAGCCGCAGTGGTAAAATGATAAGCCAACTTAGGTATTCATACCAGACATGATATTGATGCTTTAGCTACATCAGTATCGAAACCCATTTCCCAAACAGCCCAAGTCACTCTGAGCATTTCTGTTGTGTTCAATGTGCCAAGAATGCTTGAATTGAATAGCCTCTCTGCTAGGGATTAATTCTGTCTTCACTCTAGAGTGAGTCACGGAAGCTTGGTGGCTTTGTTTACAGAATGCCAATCATACATACCTAAAGTTAACAAAATTTTGTGGTGGCAACTTCTGACATGTTCTCCATAAATCTTGAAGTTTTTTGTCTTGATCCTGCACACTGAGAAAAAATTTTTATGCATAATTATTTTTTAAAACACATAGTAGTAATAGCTATCTTTATATGCCATATTAACAGGGATGCCACCATTTGATGGAAAAAGCACAGTTAGAACACAGCATAGATTTTGGAAATAGACAAATTTGGAGACAAACACCAACGAACTAACTGAGCAGTGTGTTAACCTCATCATGACTCAATCTCCTGATTTGCAAAGCAGGATTTAAGCACTGATTCTGCTGAACAATTATGAGGCTTCAGTGGCATAACCAGGCAAAGCCACCTAGACCAGTGCTTGGCACACGAGATATAAGACACCACTGAAAACTCTGTCTAGAAATTGTGTATATTATTGTAGAGCTTCAAAGGAGCCCAGAGTCTCATAGTCACAGATCAGTTGTCCAGGCTCCCAGGCATGCAGACTTCTGGGTCTTTGCTGGCTCTCAATCCTGTTGAGTGTCCAAAAAGCCCATTTCTTACACACATCTTCATCCATATAAGTCACACAAATGGAACCAATGCAGAAGTGGTGCCTTTTCTAGACTAGTAACTATAATACTTGATATTTTCACTTTAAGCCTAAATGTGACTGAGACACATACAGAACATATTTACTATGTTAATGTTATTTTATGATCTCTGAGAATAAAATGTTTTATAAATAAGATACAAAATTATATCGTCTCCTTTAGCTTTTAAACCTCTGTGTTCTCTAAACTTACCTTGCAACTTGTGTCCATTCTTCATATAGACTAAAAGTCATCAAAGGTTCAGGCAATTCCCGTAAATAGGACTTCAAAGCACCTGAAATCATTAACAGTGTCTCTGAGTATGAAAATGCATAAGTCTGGGAATCTCAGGACGTATTACTCTGCAAACTGAAATGATCTCAATTATAACCATTGAAGGTACACACAACAAATCATAATGTGACAGAAGTGGAAAGAGAATGAACGCTTGTGAAATAAAGTCAATTGCTTGCAAAAACATTAGGTCGTCAGAAAAGTCATGACGCATTTAAAATGTGTCATGACTTTTCTAAAGACCTAATATATTGAAAGATAAATAGAAAATAAAATTAGCTTTAAAGGCATCCCCTTAACAGACATTTCTCCAGGTAGATCTGAACATGGAGGGTAAAAGGAGGGAAGAAAATGCAAAGTACTGGCCAGCCGCCGTGGCACTGCAGTAACATGACACTCCGTGATACTGAAGCCATAAGGGAAGGTCCTGGGTTTATGTTCCAAGGTCTCCTGGCAAAAGGCCATGTACCCATGATCTTGTGTATAAGTCTGAGGCGAGGGGTGGATTGTGGCATGAAGACTCTGTTGGAGATATTTCTCTCTCTGTTTCTCTCATGGAAAAAATAAGTCAACTTAAGAAAAAATCCAAGTATGTCTCCAAAATATTTGCATTACAAATATCTTTCCTTAATAATTGGGGGGGGGGCAGAAAATAAGTGTGCATACACACACATGTATTACATTTTATTAGGCCGCTGGGAAAGTCATGATGTATTTATCCATGTTCTTCTATGCAAAAATGTGTCGTGACTTTCCTGACAACCCAATATACTAAGAAATTTTTTTAAAAGAATTATTTTATTGAACTTTAATTAATTAATTAATTTAAATTTGACCAGAAAGGGACAAAGAGAGAAAGTGAGTAAAAGAGAGAGAGAAAGTGAGAAAGCAAGCCGCCAGGTCTGGCACTCAAATGGTAGTCGGCTGTGTGGGAGTCCAGTCCCCTTAACCACCATGCCACCTGCTGGCCCCAATGTTAAGGAATTTTATCAGAAAATCATTTCAGTTGTGTTTGTTACTGAAACGTATATTTAAAATTGGGTTTTAAACTAAATCTGTCTGAAATAAGACTCGCCCACTGCTTTGAGGGCGACTCGATTTGCAGACACTCCTTCAAGCTCACCTGCTACGGCATGGGGGTCTGAGTAGAACTCATCCAGATGAGAAGTAGAACAGTCTAAAGCAGCTTTCAGTTTCTTCAACTTGGAGGCCCCAGCCCCGATTCGGAAAAGGCCCTACAGACAATGACAAGTCATTAGTGTCCAGTGAAGATTGAGTCTTTTGCTAAGCAGCAGTAGAGTATGATGAAAGGGATCCCTTCTCCTCCCTGACTTCAGCATACCATGAAGGACTGGCAGGAGAAATGAAAGGGGTCCTGCAAGTACCCTGAGCAGAGCTGTAGGTACAATGGTGTCCACTTTGTTTTGTTTTGTTTTGTTTTAAGAGACATATTTTTTGCTATAGGGCGTGTGCACTCGCTGGAGAGACAGAGAAAGACAGAAAGTGAGAAATCATTTCCCAGGAGGCCACGCTGCAATTCCTTTTCCTCTACGCTCCTCTTAGGATCTTGGGCACACGTGCACACGTGCCTCGCTTGAGTTTTAAGCCGTTGGGTCTGGGACTTGAACAGTATTTGACTATGTGGGAGTCCAACAATGTAACCATTATGTCATCTGCTGGTCCCTCATTTTTAATTAGTACTAGCTTTATCCTGTCCTATTACCAAAATACATGTGCCTATTTGAAATCATCTAAATGCTTTTTTACTTCCACAGGATTTATACTTCCACAGGTTGATTGTTATAGATTTTCTATGTTTAGCATTTCTTTCTTTTTTTTTTAATTAAAGAATTTTTTTTTTTTGCTGTAAGTTGCATGCTCATTGCAGACAGATAGTGAGAAAGAGGGGGAAGGCAAAAAAATCACCCCAAGTGGGGATGGCCACACTGCAATCCCTTCTCTTCCTGCATGCACATGCACCCACTGTGTTTTTCAAGCCGTTGGGTCCAGGACCTGAACTGTATGGTCAGTCATGTGGGATCTAGCAACTTTAACCACCAGGCCACCCATTTGCCTTTCTACTTTTTTAATTGGCATCTCAAGAAAAATCATGAGGTAGGCCACTGGTCACTTTCACTGCCCTAAACATGATTTAGGAAGGAAAAACAAAAGCACATGAGTCAATAAGGATACCAGACCAGGAGTTAAGTCTTGGATTTTAAGAAAATTTATCAAGGGAGGGTTTCTTGCCCTCAGTACTGCTGACGTTGTAGGCAGGACAATTCTCTGTGGAGCAGTCCTCGGTACTGCAAATGTGTAACAGCGTACCTGGTCTCCCCCTCTAGACACTGGTAGCAATGCTGCCCTCCCTAGCTGTAACAACTGAAAGTGTCTCCAGACCATGCTGAATGTCTCCTGGGGGCCAGAGTCAGCACTGATCTAGACTATGAGAAGTTGCAGGCACATTGCTGGGGAAGCAGGGTGGTGAGTGGAAGCAAACCCAGAAGGGCTTCTGGAGGGTCTCTTGACTCGGGTGCAGATTACATGGGTGGGTTCAGTCTGAGAAAGTTCATCAAGCTGTTCGCCTATGGCATGTGTACTTTCTGCACATACATCACACTACAATAAAAAGTTTTAAAAAGGAAAAAAAAGTACACTTTGACTCTGGCTCTGCCCTGGGTAAACTCTCTACACGCTGACTTCTTTTCTAATAGAAGAGATAGGGCCAGGAGGTGGTGTAGTTATTAAGGCCTGACCATGGCTGGAGTTCCAGACCTGGTGGCTTGAAACTCATGCCGGGCACATGTCCATATATATCCAAAATCCCAGGAGGAAAGTAGAAGAGAAGGGACTAGGGTGTGGCCATCCCTGCCGGGGGGGGGGGGGGGGTAGGGGGGGGGGGGTGCCCCCTGGGGGGGGGGGGGGGGGTGATTTCTCACTTTCCTTCTCACTGTCTGTCTTTCTGCCCTAGCACACACACACACACACACACACAAACTAAAATAAAAAAACAAACAGAAGGTGACCAGGAATTGCCCTTCTTGGCTCATGGGGATTTTTGGTAAGATCTCACAAAATAAAGTAGGTAAATGCTGACCTCCCCAATTCGCATGCTACTCTACAAATGTAAGAATCACATTACAGGTGCAAGTTATTGGAAAGTCAAGCTCATGGAAATTCTAGTCTGTTAGTGCACCACGAAACCCACTGTTACAAACCATGACCAGGGCTTAAAACGAAACACTTGAACAGGATAAAAGCAGGTGAGTGCACCGCAGGTGGGAAAGGTAAGTATTGTTCTGTGAAACCTTCATTTACAGGCAGAATGGTCTCATGTACAAGGTCTCAAGTTAAAATGTGGGTCCTGGTGACAGAAGTTTGAAAATCACTGGTCTCTACGACACGGGCAATGGCTGTGTAATACGTGTGTGTGTGTGGGGGGGAGGGCAGGGAGACTTGGCATGCAGGAACCGAAGTGCCTCTCACCTCCTCCTTCATGCCCGTCTCTAGGAGCAACATGACACAGGCTTCGATGGGGAGTGCGATCTCCCGCCCGCTCCGCTTCAGGTGCTCTTCCAGAGGAGTCCCGAAGGCTGGCTTTTCCGCCCACTTATCTAGAGCGGCAGACCACACAGTAAGACACCAACAACCTCCTGCCATCACTGAGTTATTTTCTTCCCAAACTACCAGAAGGGTTTTTCTAGTTGAGGCTTTAGGAAATATCTGCCCTATTTATTTTCATTATTTATCATTTGTTTGAGCATAATCTATATATCAGGCTGGGGCAGTTACTAGTGGAACAGAAGGTCCCAGCAATATCTCGGTGGCATCTGGCAGGAGCTGCCCAGGGACTCTGCAAATGGTGCCCCTGCCTCTGCTCCATGCCCACATCCCCCATGTGGCAGACAGGCCACCTCACACTAAATGAGAGGACTCATCTGAGCAGACCATTTTAAATGAAATGTATTTTAGCCATGCAAAGCAGCACTGGACTTATAGCCAGAGGACAAGAAATGGCCATTTCCTCCTTCGATGTGAAAGGGTACTCTCTTAAAAAATTTCAAATGCAAGTCAGGCATCTGTCACACAGGACTGGAGATGGCCAACATGAACCCATAAAGGATGTGACATCTCTGTGACACACCATGCTTCAGAGCACCACATCTCCACACAAACGTCTGGAGAGAGAAACACGCAGTATCTGTGCCCTGAAGCAGCTTAGGCTGAAGGCAATATTTTATATTATTTTTGGATCATTGGCCCTGCTTTATTCCACAAAGGATTTGAGACAGCTCAGCAGAAATACATATAAAAAAGTAGTAAAACAGAAAGAATTCAGACCATGGATACATGAAATCAGAGGAGGAAGAGTTTCGCTGGGCATGGCCTGCGGTGGAAGCGGCAGAGATCCAGTGCTGTCTGAGAAGCACGCAGAAGCAAAAGAGGGAAAACCAGGGAGTGAACAGCGCTCCAGGGAGGGACACTTCCTTGTTTCCCACCACAGGAGGGCTCACGTCCTTCTCAGCACCTTAAACGACCTCTGTCCCTTAGCCACCTTGCTACCAGGAAGTGGATGTCAAGAGGGCGGTATTCATTGTAGGGTGCTCTCTGATGCCGCTGTGCCACAGCAGGTGCACAGGGCACCACATGATCCACACAGAGGGGAATGAAGAAAAGTAAAATCCCACAAATCCAGAGCCCCAGGAGCTTATGTAAGTTAAAAATTGTTAAAGTTAAACAAAATTAAGGAAGTTAAAATGGAAAAAGCGAGGCGGATAAAGGTTCGTGAGAGGCGTGATGGAAAGGAAGGCAGTGGACAAAAATGAAGAGCAGGCCACTTGTGACTCTCAGAGCTGTAGGGGGCCCTCTTCATACCTGGCCAGATCTGGCCCTGGCCCTGGCTCCAGCTCAGTAGAATTTCTAATATAAAAGCATCCAGGGGGGATCAGTAGTTGGCGTAATGGCTATCACTGTACTCCCATGCAGTTGATCGCTGTTCAAGTCCCAGATCCGGCGGCTTGAACTCACGGTGGGTGCGTGTGCATACGTGCCCAAGATTCCAAGGGAAAAATGGAGAAGGGACTGTGGCGTGGCCAACCCTCCGGGGGATGATTTCTCGCTTTCTGACTCTCTGTCTCTCTTTCTGGCAAGCGCACATGCCCTATGGCAAAGCATCCAGGGGCCTGGCCCTTCCAAGACAGAGCTCTGTGACAGCACTCTCTCAGACCAGATCTTGCTCTGAATACTCTGTCCCTTTTATCTAAAGCAATGATTCTCAACATAGGTGGAAAATGGCCACATGACTCTCCCCAGGGCCCATGTCCGAATCGTCCTGAGAAGTTCTGCAAATGACCCCTGCCATCACTTCTACCACCTTCCTCACTCTGCGATGCTGGGAGGTGAGCATATGCCAAACCTTGGCTAGAGCTTTCTGGTAAACACTGACCAGAGTTCGCCCACCCCTGCCGTGGTATAATGTTGTCAGAGGGAGTACGTGAGAACCACTGGCCCAGAGGCAAGTCCTAAGGTCTCTCAAGTCACAGACCTACCATGTGCCAGGCACTGCAGCAGGCACACAAAGTCCCAGAGATCCCACCCTCAGGATGTGAGGGAAATTTAAGACACACATGTAAACACATAACAGTCATGAACAGACAAGACACGTGTGCTAAGTTGTGGCAGAAAATGGCATAGACAGGGTCACAAACGCGGCTGTCTACAGGAGCTGGGTGAGTAGCAGAGGTGTGAGAATCATACCGGGGCACGTGTGGGCTACCTAGAGACAGTCGCTCCCCAGCACCAGAACAATATCAATACACAGGAAAGCAGACCCAGGACCACTGGATCTTCTGAATGTTCGAAAAAGCCAGAAATCAGGATCAGCATGTGAGAGAGGCTGTTTTTTAAATGATTTAAAAGTTTAAACTAAAAAAATGTTAATGAGATGTAGGGCTTGCAATGTCTGGTGTTAGACCACAGGTGGGAGAGCAATTAAGGCAGTGAAGTGTTTGCTGGTGGCTTCAGTTTTCAGAGACGGCGTTTCAGAAGAAGAAAGTGCAGGGGGGCTTCCTAAGATAGGAATTAGGCTGAGAAATGGACAAACATCTATGGAGGGCTTCAGGCTGAGAAAGTGAGCCTGGGAATGTACACGGTCTCTCAGTCCATGCATGAGGGCTGAGAGTGTGGAGCAGAGTGGTCAGTGAGAATGGGAAAAAGGGGAGCACAGGGCAAAATGGGCAGAACCTGGGAGAGGGTAAGAGAAAGAAGGAGAAGATGGCTCAACAGGTTCAAATCTGGATCACTAGGAGAAAGGTGGAATCAGGGAGGCAGGAGGGAGAGAGAGACAGCTCGTGTGGAAGGCACATCAGTTTGGTTTTTGAGATATGGGGGCTTAAGGTAAGAGTCAGTCACCAAAGGGACTGCTTAGGAGCTGCGAGACGTAGATACAGGTGAGAAGTCAGGATGTCAGAATGAGGGCATTTCTGTGGAAAAGGGGTCAGGGAGGAAGGAAGAGAGAAAACACAGGAGCAAGGATGAGACCTCAGAGAAGGCTAAGGGTGGGGACAGAAGTGGAGAAATGCAGAGTCCTGATAATGCAAGAAGAAAAGTAAAAGGAGGAAAACCTTTTAACCAGGGAGCGGTGGCCCAAACTGTGTTGAATGCCAGGGTCAGACAAGAAGTCACTGGTCCTTTGGGGATTGCAGTGTTTTTGTTTGTTTGTTTGTTTTTTTCTTTTATAGCAGAGAGACCGAGGATAGATACCAGACTGCAAAGGCCTCAGGAGTAAAAAGGTGGTAAGAAAATGGAGCTGACAGGTGGAAAGGAGTCATTGGAAAAGCCTGCCAGAAAAGCGCAAGAGAATGAGACCCAGTGGGGTAGGAGTTCAGGAGGGGGAGGGACTGAGTCACTACCAGCTGACCGATAAGTGAGATCAGGGTCCCCAGGGGCCTGGGGGCAGCGGGGTCAGGTTACACATTGTTTCTTCAGTAAGGCATGTTGAATCTTTCTAAAAACAGAGAAGATGACAAAGGAAGAGGAAGCAGGACTGAGGTGTGGGTCAGGCTGGGATGAGAAAGGTGGAATTCCAGCTCAGAGAAGGGACTGATTTTGATCTTGGAGAGGGAGGGACCACACTTCTTTCCCTGGCAGCTCCCCCACACTCCAGTCTCCTAGATCCATCCTAAACTCTTCTCCGGCCCATCACTGCTCCCCATGACTTTCTGATATATTTCTCCAGGGAAACTAGCCTTGGGGGAGAAAATAGATTGGGGAATGTTTTAAAGGCTAGGGAGAGAGAGGTGGTAGCACAGAGGCAACACAACCAGCCCCATGTGAGAAACGTCCTAGGTTCACATCCCAGGGCCTCCCGAGCACACTGGGCACACACACACATGCCCACGATCTAGGCCAGCTGAGACTGGGGTTGGACTATGACATGAAGATCCTATTTGGGGATGCCTGTATTTCTGTCGTCCTCCCATCAAAAAAATAAAATTAAACTTTAAAAATAAAAAATCAGAATTGCTAAAGGAACCCAATCTTTCCTTTTCTCTACTCTTTAGTCAATTCTTCCAGATCAGACTTTTAAGCCACTCACAGGCAAAAATGGTCAACCGTTCCATGCAGGGCCCCGTGCACAGTACATATCTCATAAATGCATGTTCTTGGTGCTAGGAACTGTCCCTCAGTAGGCTGGATAGTTACCAGTGGCTTCTTCCTACTACACCATGACTCAACATCACCCTCCTATAACCCAGAAATGGGATCATTTTGGAAAGCGAAGGCAGTTCATCCTATGAAGAATGGCCAAGCAAATCAGACACATTGCGCCTAAGACTGCCGAACACCTGACCATGGGGTCAGTCAAGATAGAGAATATTCTAATTCAGTAATCCCAAAACTCTCAGGCACAAAGCTAGCACCTGTAAGGCTGTCCTGAAACTTGGAGGATGGCACTCTTGAGAAGGCGAACATGGGTAAGGATGTCTGAAACAGAGAAGGCAATCCTGAGGGTGCTGGCATGTGTGTGCATTTGTGGTATGCTGTCCACCCACACCTGCCCACTCTCTTTCACAACTGCATACTGTAGCTATCGCACTCTGCACCTCGCCTGATCCCCTGTGAGTTCAAGACCAGTGATTCTGCGATGGGAACCTAGATTCCAAATGCCGGTCTATACCACCCACAGGATAGCGTCGTAGGTCCAAAGATGGCAGAGTAATTTCTGTCTCGATAACTTTTGTTCTCTTCTGCTGGTAAATGCTCCAATGGTACATCAGAGAGAAGTAGAATCAAACGCTTTTAGGGAGGGGAAAAAAATTTAGATGTCCAACTAAAAACTAAACATTGGGGGAAAGTTCATGAAGTCCATTCATAACTTGTGGGTAAAGTCTGCATGCGCTTGAACATGGCTGGTAAAATGTTGGTGCTGATAAGAACAACTGTCTTGTGTAATGACAAAGAAGGGCTTTGAAGAAGCTGTCATGGGCGTATGATTTCATCACACTTAAGTGACTGATGATGTGGCATCAAGTCATGGCTTTTAAATTTCTCTTTGGGGAAATCCAAAATATTTGGCCTAGAATGGATGCTCTTTGGAGTCACAGGGCCAGAATTAAGTGCTGTGGGAAAACCGAATTGGTAAAGGATCATTAGATGCCAGAATTCTGGGAGCCTATAGAAGACAGAAAAATATGTGGGCCAGTTTTCTTTTCAACTGAAGGTTCAGAGAACTGCCCGTATCTCATTAGTATGTTAATTCAGGTTTGGAAGACATTAGAGAATGCAGTAAGAAAGAAGAAATTATGCTGGGAAACAGTCCCCTCCTAGGCAGAGAGGCTTTACCCAAAGGACACGCATGCAAAGGGGTCAGGGCGAAGAAGAACAGAGGCAGACGTGGCAGAGGCAAGAAGGAGGCATCAGCCAGCACGCAGGTTACGTTACCTTGATGGGCTCGCATTTCGGGAAGGGCCTTTTCTAAGACTGCTAATGCTTTTCTATGGTAATCTGCTTGGGCTTCTAATAACTGAGAACAGACCCACATTCAAAAACAAAAGTAACGTTAGCATCGGATGGACACACACGCAATGGCTGAACAAAACTAAAAATGAAATCTTTGGCAAAAAAAGCTAAAATGACTCAATTTTTTACAATGCTTGCAAGGCATCTTGACAAGGAGTTTTTGCTTACCGTAACAAAGAATTTGCCGTACTCCCCTTCTTTGGCCATGAAGTTGTACATGTCTGCTGCAAGTTGATCCTGGGTAAGTGGAAGGAAAGAAATGTCACTGGAGAACAAAGAAGTGAAAGACAGTGGTATCTCAGAATAAGACCCATGAGCTCTTAAATAAAAAATGATGGAAACAGCCACAGGTTAAATGTCCACTGGGACCAGTGGGTGGCATGGTGACTCAGGTGCTGGATTCCCACGCGGTCAACCACAGTTAGAGTCCCAGCTATGGTGGCTTGAAAATCATGCTGGGCATGTATGCATGTGTGCCCAAAATCCTGAGAGAAAAATGGAGGAAAAGGGATTGTGGAGTGGTAACCTCACCTAGGTGGTGATTTCTCACTTTCCCTCTCTCTGTCTCTCTCTAGCAAGCGCTATTGCAAAAATCTAAAACAAAACAAAACAATACAATACCACAAAACAAAAGACAAGCCTACTGACTGACTTGGACAACCACATAATGAAACAATGAGAATCAGGAAGCTTATTATGCTTATTATATAGACCGACAAGGAATTATTTCCAAGACATATTGCTAATATACCTTGTTAAGGAAAGTGTAGAGCATTATTTATGGCATGTTACCATCTGGATTAAAAAAAAGTAGAGAATAAAATGTCTTATTTTTATTGCCATATATCTATAAAATTATCTCTAGAAGAAAGAAAACAAGAAATTAGATAACAGTGGTTACCTGTTAGCAATGATGGAAACTAGGTAGAAGGAGGAAAAGGATGGAAGACTTTGCTGTATACTGTTTTATATGTTTGTATTAGTATAAATTAATGTTATGCAGAAAATAAATATATATTTTTTTAAAGTGTCAGATGGGGCCAGCAGGTGGCATGGTGGGTAAGGTGCTGGACTCCCATATGGCTGACCATGGTTGGAGTCCCAGGTCTGATGCCTTGCTTTCTCACTTTCTCTTTCTCCCTCTGTGTCTCTCTCTGGTGAACACATGACTCTCATAACAAATCAAAATAATAATAAATAAATAATTCTTTAGGTTAAAAAAAGTGACAGATTAGACAGCTGGATATATATTTATTTTTCTCAATCTTTGTATGTATGTATGTGTGTGTGTGTATATCTATATCTATATCTCTCTCTATATATATATCCTGAAAATATATGTATTGAAATATATGCATGTTGTATATATATCTATATATATCCTTTGATTTTGGTACTTACAGACATAGATATAAAGATATATATACTCTATTTTTAATGTTCTACACAGAAAATGTTAAGGCCCTCTCATTTATGATAAAACAAGCAATGCTAGTTAGGAGTAACAAACATCCTTTCAGAACAATTGGAAAAGCAGTGAAATAAATTCCCTGAGCCCTTTCTCCCTCCAAAAAGAGAAAGAAAGAAGAAAAAGAAAAGAACTAAAAAAAAGCCAGACTGGTAAGCATGAGTGGAAGCTGGGGATGACCTGGAGTTAATTTGTGACAGTCTTGGTGGCCAAGGTATTTGAATCTAGCAGTCATGTGGCCTATGGCCTGGTAAGGTAAGGAACAACTACACACAAGTCATGCATAACGATAAGGTACTTAGAGAACTATACCCCAGTTATGAAGGGACTGGAACAAATTCATGCAACAGCACATGTAAACAATAGGGAAGTATGTGTGTTTTGAATTGGATTCTGGGTCTGGGAAAGAAAAAAACAATGCCTGGGAAATTCCACAAACAAATCTGCTCTTCTGAGGGTTTAAAATGTTAATTTATTGTACCTGTGGTCTAGGAAAATTTAAATAAAAAAAAAAGTTATTTAAAAATGGACCTGGACTGGAAATAACTCTCTAGAGAGACTCATTTCCAATCTCTAGCAGTCCCACAGATAAAGTCCATCTTAAAATAAGCTCACATCATACAATTACAAAACACATGAGGAAACAATCAAAAATAAGCAAACTCCCACCACTTTCACACAGAACTTCAGAAAGTAGAATTACCAGAGATTGTTAAAATAAGTATGTGTATTTAAAATGCTTAGACATTAAATAAAGAATATTAGAAAAGAATTCACTATCCAAAAAAGCAGATTTGGAGAATTAGAAATTTAGAAATAAAATTCAGAACTTAATGTTAATCAATTAGAACAGAAATAGCTATAGAGAGAATCAGTGAAAAAGAACTTAAATCAAGGCCAACAGGTAGGTAGGATGCTGGATCCCACATGGCTGAGTGCAGTTTGAGTCCTGGACCTGACGGCTAGTTTTCTCCCTTACCCTCTCTCTCTGTCTCTTTCTGCTATATGGTGTATTCACTCATCAGAGAGACAAAAGAGAGAGAAAGTAAAAAGTCACCCCCTGGGATGGCCATGCCACAATTCCTTCTCCTTCATTCTCCTCTTGGGATTTTTGGGCAAGCACCCACATGTACCTGGTATAGTTGCCAGCCACCAGATCTGGAACTCAAAATGCGGTTGGCCATGTGGGAGGTCCAGTGCCTTAACCACTATGCCACCTGCTGGCCCTCTAAATATTAGTTTTTAGTAATATTTGTCACAACTTTGCAAGTTCACTTTTTAATTTCTACCCACTATATTATTTTAAGCAGTTTATCTGGTCAAGATTGAATATCTTGAAAAGTGAATTAGTATAACTTTAATAAGCTAACATACAAGAGTCCTAACATTATCTAGTAGCATTAAGAGATCATTTTTCGAAGATGATGAATAAGAGTAGGAAAAGTCTATATTGATGATCCTAAGAGTCACCTAGAGACCTATTTCTTTACCACCTCAAATAATTTGCCATCTCAAAGAACATTTGGAATGAATGCCAATCTATAAAGACAGATGTATGGGGAATGAGATCACTTAACCAACTAATTCATCTAGAATTTTAAACTTATGAGATAAAAAGTTATGTTCTTCCTTGAGGCCAGCAGGTGGCACAATGGTTAGCATGTTTGACTTCCATATGGTCTATCACAGTTTGAATCCGAGACCTGATGATTTGCTTTCTTACTTTCTCTCTCTCTGTCTCTTTCTGGCAAGCTCACGAGCCCTACAAGTTAAATAATAATAAATAATTACTTACAAAAGTTATAGTTTTCCAAATTACAAGCCAATTGTCCAAGCAACATTTTAAAAACAATCCTTTCCTTCCCAGTGGATATCTGATGACCTATTTATTATATATTAAATCTTGAAATATAGTAACGTTTGTTCTAGAAAACCTATATACCATTCCACTGATCTATTTTTGTGTTTATTATGCTGTAACACTAAATGTTTTTTTTTCCCTTTTCTACCTTTTTAAAATTTTAAATTTTACTCTTGATCTTAGCCGAAAGGTCAAAAAGCAATATACCTATTTTTAAAAAATTATTTTAAATAAGCTTAGACATATTGTAAAGATTTTTTTAAATGCTACTTGAATTTTTAAATAATGTTTAATTCTTTTTTTTTTTAATTGCTAGAGGGCATGTGCACTCACCAGAGAGAGAGAGAAAGCACTCCCCAATGGGGCATGGCCACGCCACAATTCCTTCTCTAATTCTCCATCCTGTTCAGATTTTGGCATGCATGCACATATGCCCAGTGTGTTTTTTGAGCCACTGGGGCTGAGAATCTAGTTGGCTATGTAGGATCTGGCTCCTTTAACCACTAGGCTATGAGAATGACCCAATAACATTTTATTCTGATTATAAAATAATACAGTCTTAGAAAATAAATAAAGAAAAAAATAAGTACTATAATATCATTCAGAATAATCTGAGAGTAATTACATAAAACATTAAATAATTGGGATTAGCAGATGTATAATGGTTATGTTGCTGGACTCCCACGTAGTCTACTGCAGTTTAAGTCCCAGACCTCGTGGCTTAAAGCTAACACCAGGCATGTGTGCATGCGTGCCCAAAATCCCGAGAGAATTGAGGAGAAGGGACTGCGGGCTGGCCAATTCCCCTGGGGGGGTTGATTTCTCACTTTCTGTCTCTCTGTCTCTCCGATGAGCACACATGCCTTATAGCAAAAATCTCTCTAAAATAAATAAATAAATAAATAAATAAATAAATAAATTCTAATATCTGACCTGTCGGCCATCATTTGCAAAAACCAAAAGACAGATGCAAGTACATGTTTACTAGGAAATTCTCATACCTTGCACTGTTCTACTTTATTT
The DNA here is from genome assembly GCF_000334495.1 of Tupaia belangeri chinensis. NCBI lineage: Eukaryota > Metazoa > Chordata > Mammalia > Scandentia > Tupaiidae > Tupaia > Tupaia belangeri. Next base: position 1,527,667 of record NW_006159707.1, on the reverse strand, counting down.
CCAGCTTCATCCATCTCTTCTTTTAGGGTATCTATTTTTGATGGAAGCCCCTGAAAATTGGCTCCTGAAGATTTGTGAGCTTGGTTCCACCTGCAAAACAAAGGGATAACCAGTACCTTAGAATTAGCTGTGCATATTCAATCTCATGAAGCCAAGGACTTACGGAAACAGATCCTACCCCAAACCAATGCTACCTGGGATAGGTATCAATACCCAGGATGCCAGGTTCCCTGGAGTTTATCCTCTAAGAACAAAGGCAAGCAAAAGAGACATCGGCTTCCCACCATGACAGGACACCAACACTTGTGGGAGTAACAGTCTTCTCTGAGCATAAGCTACTAAATCATGTCTCACGTGAACCCCAATGCTGGAAAGCAATCTTTGGAACTCCCTTTCCTGTAGTATCTAGTCACAGAATTCCTGCCATGAAGTACCCCTCTGCTCTCCTGCTTTCATCTGGAATATTCCATGTGCTACTGGGCATCAGCTTCTGCTCTCGAGGGCTCCTTATGACTTTTCCTACCACCATTTGTGACCTGGGGTCAATTTCCGCAAGTAAAAGCCAGAACCCCCACAATGCAGCTATTAATTGATGGCTGTAAAAACATGTGAAAAAAAACTATACTGTGGCAGAGGGATAGGTAGGGAATAATTACCTAAAACAATTCTTTCTGGTTTTCAAATGTGCTTTGACCTTCTATTTGAACATGGACACGTCTAGTATTGTAGGAAGCTGCAATGCTTCAAATTAAAATATAGGTATGATACATATGCAGCATGAAAACCCATGTCAGCAACTTATCAAACTTTTCAGACTGTGGCCTCACTCCCCAAAAAACACCTTGTCCTGATGTGACACACTCCCGCACAGAAAGGCTTGGCTAACTCTGCCAGAGTAAAACTGATGATGTTGTGTTGTAGGAAAAACGTGGACTTGGAGCCTAATATGTTCAAGTCTGAAATTCAGCTCTTGTCTTACTAGCTGGTGACCTGCTTAATGACTTAACTTCTCTGTACCTCAGAGGCCTTATCTGGGAAACTAAGATAACAAATACCTGCCTTACAGAACTCTATTCATAAAGAGTGAAGGAGAGGGGTAGCAAATGGCATAGTGGTTCTGTTGTGAGACTCCCACAGGGCTGATCATGGTTCAAGTCCCAGACCTGGTGACTTGAAACTCACACTGGGTGCATGTGTGTGTGCATGCCCAAGATCCTAGGAGGAGAATAGAGAAGGAATTGTGGTATAGCCATGCCCGTAGGGGTTGATTTCTCACTTTCCCTCTCACTGTCTCTATCTTTCTCCAGTAAGTTCATGCACTCTAAGGCAAAAAACGCTTAAAAAAAAAAGAGTGTAGGAAAAAACAAATATAAACATATGTGTGCGTGCGAATATATCTGGCATATAACTGACTCCTATTTAATGTTAGTTATTATTTTCCTCCAGGGAAAAGCCATAGGAATAAATAAAAGTAAAGACTATTTAACTGTTCCTGTTTCTCCAATATCTACTTTAATTAAGTGAACTAGATCATGACCATAAGATCAAAAATCAGTGTCAAGGGACCAGCAGATGGCATAATGATTATTTTGCTGGACTCCCATGTAGTCGACTGTGGTTCAAGTCCCGGACCCAGTGGCTTAAAATTCACGCTGGGCATGTGTGTGTGTGCCCAAAATCGTGTTGTAGGAAAAACGTGGACTTGGAGCCTAATATGTTCAAGTCTGAAATTCAGCTCTTGTCTTACTAGCTGGTGACCTGCTTAATGACTTAACTTCTCTGTACCTCAGAGGCCTTATCTGGGAAACTAAGATAACAAATACCTGCCTTACAGAACTCTATTCATAAAGAGTGAAGGAGAGGGGTAGCAAATGGCATAGTGGTTCTGTTGTGAGACTCCCACAGGGCTGATCATGGTTCAAGTCCCAGACCTGGTGACTTGAAACTCACACTGGGTGCATGTGTGTGTGCATGCCCAAGATCCTAGGAGGAGAATAGAGAAGGAATTGTGGTATAGCCATGCCCGTAGGGGTTGATTTCTCACTTTCCCTCTCACTGTCTCTATCTTTCTCCAGTAAGTTCATGCACTCTAAGGCAAAAAACGCTTAAAAAAAAAAGAGTGTAGGAAAAAACAAATATAAACATATGTGTGCGTGCGAATATATCTGGCATATAACTGACTCCTATTTAATGTTAGTTATTATTTTCCTCCAGGGAAAAGCCATAGGAATAAATAAAAGTAAAGACTATTTAACTGTTCCTGTTTCTCCAATATCTACTTTAATTAAGTGAACTAGATCATGACCATAAGATCAAAAATCAGTGTCAAGGGACCAGCAGATGGCATAATGATTATTTTGCTGGACTCCCATGTAGTCGACTGTGGTTCAAGTCCCGGACCCAGTGGCTTAAAATTCACGCTGGGCATGTGTGTGTGTGCCCAAAATCCTGAGAGGAGAATGGAGGAGAAGGGATTATGGTGTGGCCATCCCTCCTGGAGGCTGATTTCTCACTTTCAGTCTATTTCGCTCCAACAAGCGCACATGCCCTACAGCAAAACTCCCTCTCTTAAAAAAAAAAAAAAAAAAAAAATCTGTGTCAAAATCTTCTATAGGATACACAAAATTCCTGGCAGGTAAATACTTACAATATTGTTTAACCAACTTCAGTGAAACAGCACTTACAGCCTTGTTTATTAACCACTGGAATATTTTCCTTCTTTTTTTTTTTTTTTTTAGAGACTTTTGCTATAGGCCATTTGCACTCACCAAGAATCTCCCTCTGTCTCTCTGGCGAGCACACGTACATTATAGCAAAAATCTCTCTTAAAAAAAAAAGACATAATCATGCAGAAATAAAAATATTTCTGTCAAATAGAAATAATCATATCTACAGGACTGCAGTAAGGATTAATAATCTGGCAAAGCAAGGGTCTGCAAATTGCAAATTATTTAAAATTATTTTTTAAATAAAATTTTGTTGGAATCTAGTTACATGCATTCATTTAAGTATTGTTCAGGACCGTGTTTAATCTAAACAGTAAGCTAAGTGGCTACAACAGGGACCATCAGGGCTGCAAAGCTGAAAATATTTACTCTCTTGCCCTTTATGGAAGAAGCCTGTTGACACTTGCGTGGATAAAGTCTGAAAAAAGATGGGGGGGTTGGTGGCATTGCTCCCCTACTTCTTTCTTTTTTTTTTTCTTTTTTTGGAGAGGTTTTTGCTATAGGGCGCGTGCACTCGCCAGACAGAGAGAGAAAGAGAGACAGAAAGCGAGAAATTACCCCCCAGGGGGGATGGTCACGCCGCAATCCCTTCTCCTCCATTCTCCTCTCGGGATCTTGGGCACGCACGCACACGTGCCCGGCGTGAGTTTTAAGCCACTGGGTCCGGGACACAAACCGCGGTCGACTACGTGGGAGTCCAGCGACATAGCCATTACGCTAACTGCTGGTCCCGCTCCCCTATTTCTAATTCTCATGTGCCTTAGAAGAAAGCCAGGGAAATCACTGATGAAAAGGCCATGGAGGGCAGGGCTGAGGCACAGTCCTGTCATCAACACGGCACACTGTCGCTGATGTCGTTCACACGTCAGCTGCCCTGTGCATTTGGCTACTTAGGTTTACGAGTGCTCCCGTGGGAATGCAGCATTTCTTGACTGTGAAGGGGAACTGCATGAGCACACAAGGCCTGTGACGTGAGCTGTCAGGATTGCAATTCTCTTTATTTCTACACTCTACTACCCCAACAACTGTGCTCTTAGAACTGTCTGCACCATCCTCTCGCCTGTGAAACGCACTGACTTAGTTTCCCTTATTTTTCCTGTTTCCTGGCTGTACTGGCTCACAGAGAAACAGTGCATCCCCGCTGCCATACCTGCGAGAACGAGGTCTTTATAAAGGGGTGCGAGCAGGCCGTGACTTGGACAACTTCCCTTGTCCACTCAGTAGCCTTTCTCCTGTTGATGGTGGGGTGGTGATGGCTGCCAGCATGTGACAACACTACATTACTGCTTATGGGAACAGCTTTACCTTACCTGGCTCTGACCGAATCCCAGTCTAAGACCAGCTTGGCGAGCTGTTTCCTCTGTTTCTGGATGTTGGGAATATCCACCTAGAAGGAAGAACATACCAAGTGGGATGTGCTTTGGCGTTTTAGCTCAACATTTTATTTTTTAAATTTATTTTTAAAGGTTTATTTATTTAATTTTATTTATTCATTCATTTATTTTAATTTGACCAGAGAGAGAGAGAGGAAGTGAGAAGGAAAGTCACCAGGTCCAGGACTCAAACCGTGGTTGCCCATGTGGGAGTATCCAGCACCTTAGCCACCACACCACCTGCTGGTCCCCATGAAGATTTTTTTAAAGAATTATTTAATTTCATTTATTCATTAATTTATTTTTTAATTTGACCAGAGAGAGAGAGACAGAAAGAGAGAGAAAGTGAGAAACCAAGCCACCAAGTCCGGGACTCGAACTGTGGTCAGCCATGTGGGAGTGTCTAGTACCTTAACCACCATGCCACCTGCTGGTTTCACTATGTTTTGTTTTTAACAATTATTTATTTAATTTTATTTATTCATGTATTTATTTAACTTTTTAAAAAAAATTTGAAAAGACAGAAGAGAGAGAGAGAAAGAGAGAAAATGAGAAAGCAAGCCACCAGGTCTGGTACTCAAACCATGGACAGCCATGTGGGAGTGTTCGGTGTTTTAACCATCATATACCACCTGCTGGTGTTATGTTTTTAATTTGACCTGAGAGTGAGAGGGGGAAAGTGAGAAAGCAAGACGCCAGGTCTGTTTAAATTTATTTTTAAAGGTTTATTTATTTAATTTTATTTATTCATTCATTTATTTTAATTTGACCAGAGAGAGAGAGAGGAAGTGAGAAGGAAAGTCACCAGGTCCAGGACTCAAACCGTGGTTGCCCATGTGGGAGTATCCAGCACCTTAGCCACCACACCACCTGCTGGTCCCCATGAAGATTTTTTTAAAGAATTATTTAATTTCATTTATTCATTAATTTATTTTTTAATTTGACCAGAGAGAGAGAGACAGAAAGAGAGAGAAAGTGAGAAACCAAGCCACCAAGTCCGGGACTCGAACTGTGGTCAGCCATGTGGGAGTGTCCAACGCCTTAACCACCACATGGCCCCCTTAGCTTAACATTTTAAAAGGCAATATTTATTTACTTTTTTCTTCCTTAGGCAAAAGACTCTACTCTCAATTTACGCCCCTATTTCCAAAAAGAAGTATCTGTTAAAGCCACTAACTACAGTTAAAATTTTCGACCCAGTGAACTATTCACCATCCCGCCCACCATTCCTGGTTCCTCTATCCCACACAGCACAAGCACCCACCTCTGCTATGCCGTACAAAGGGTCCACGATCTCTTTCTCAATAAAGACCTCATGCTGCGAGAGCTCGAGAGCCAGCTGATTCTCAGCATCTCCACATGTCTCCAGCATCTTCCTTTAAAAACAAGATGCCCCAACCAGCACATGCTCATTAAATCAGGCACCGAATGACTGCATCAATGCAGTTCTGCTTGCTATCTAATGAGAACCAGCAGGGTGCTGCCCAGTAGAGCCTTAAAAATATCATAAAATTAGGGAATCCCCCAAAACATGAGCCTCAGGTTTCTGCTTTGAAATGAAAACATGTTTCTGGCACATACTTTGACTGTGTGCAGGTATGTGTGGGAGGTACAAATGGGGAGGTCACGCCTTATTCAAGAATAGACACCCAAGTTAGGTCAAAATGCACCGAAAATCTTCTAAATCATGCATCAAGTTCATTATGAGTCCAGCCTCCCAGTCTCTCCACAGAGATAACACAGATGCTGGTTCGCTGCTGTGCAGATCAGGCAGCTGGCTCACATGGAAGGGCCATGAGTTAATTGAATTAATTCATGTGCATGAATAAGAGAATGGTTAAATGATCTGTGCCAACTTCAGACTGGAATGCCAACTGTTAGGAAAGTAGTGAAGGGTGAAGTTATCGGTAACAACTGATGATTTTTACTGTATTTTTGTTTTGTTCTGTTTGCCTGGTGGATATCTGTCTTCATTTTGCTGAAATAATGGACAACTTCCCTTGTCCACTCAGTAGCCTTTCTCCTGTTGATGGTGGGGTGGTGATGGCTGCCAGCATGTGACAACACTACATTACTGCTTATGGGAACAGCTTTACCTTACCTGGCTCTGACCGAATCCCAGTCTAAGACCAGCTTGGCGAGCTGTTTCCTCTGTTTCTGGATGTTGGGAATATCCACCTAGAAGGAAGAACATACCAAGTGGGATGTGCTTTGGCGTTTTAGCTCAACATTTTATTTTTTAAATTTATTTTTAAAGGTTTATTTATTTAATTTTATTTATTCATTCATTTATTTTAATTTGACCAGAGAGAGAGAGAGGAAGTGAGAAGGAAAGTCACCAGGTCCAGGACTCAAACCGTGGTTGCCCATGTGGGAGTATCCAGCACCTTAGCCACCACACCACCTGCTGGTCCCCATGAAGATTTTTTTAAAGAATTATTTAATTTCATTTATTCATTAATTTATTTTTTAATTTGACCAGAGAGAGAGAGACAGAAAGAGAGAGAAAGTGAGAAACCAAGCCACCAAGTCCGGGACTCGAACTGTGGTCAGCCATGTGGGAGTGTCCAACGCCTTAACCACCACATGGCCCCCTTAGCTTAACATTTTAAAAGGCAATATTTATTTACTTTTTTCTTCCTTAGGCAAAAGACTCTACTCTCAATTTACGCCCCTATTTCCAAAAAGAAGTATCTGTTAAAGCCACTAACTACAGTTAAAATTTTCGACCCAGTGAACTATTCACCATCCCGCCCACCATTCCTGGTTCCTCTATCCCACACAGCACAAGCACCCACCTCTGCTATGCCGTACAAAGGGTCCACGATCTCTTTCTCAATAAAGACCTCATGCTGCGAGAGCTCGAGAGCTAGCTGATTCTCAGCATATCCACATGTCTCCAGCATTGATTCTCAGCATCTCCACATGTCTCCAGCATCTTCCTTTAAAAACAAGATGCCCCAACCAGCACATGCTCATTAAATCAGGCACCGAATGACTGCATCAATGCAGTTCTGCTTGCTATCTAATGAGAACCAGCAGGGTGCTGCCCAGTAGAGCCTTAAAAATATCATAAAATTAGGGAATCCCCCAAAACATGAGCCTCAGGTTTCTGCTTTGAAATGAAAACATGTTTCTGGCACATACTTTGACTGTGTGCAGGTATGTGTGGAAGGTACAAATGGGGAGGTCACGCCTTATTCAAGAATAGACACCCAAGTTAGGTCAAAATGCACCGAAAATCTTCTAAATCATGCATCAAGTTCATTATGAGTCCAGCCTCCCAGTCTCTCCACAGAGATAACACAGATGCTGGTTCGCTGCTGTGCAGATCAGGCAGCTGGCTCACATGGAAGGGCCATGAGTTAATTGAATTAATTCATGTGCATGAATAAGAGAATGGTTAAATGATCTGTGCCAACTTCAGACTGTGGAATGCCAACTGTTAGGAAAGTAGTGAAGGGTGAAGTTATCGGTAACAACTGATGATTTTTACTGTATTTTTGTTTTGTTCTGTTTGCCTGGTGGATATCTGTCTTCATTTTGCTGAAATAAGCGTGTCCTGAACCTGGGGGGTGGGAGGTGGAGTGGGGTGGGGGATAGTCTGAGGAAGCACAGGCATGGAAGCACATCCAGCCTGGAGAGAACAGGCCACTATGTGGGCACGTGCCACCCTTCTCCTGGGTCAGTGCCCCTAAATAGGGAGCACACCCAGGACAATGGGAGGGTGAAGAGAGGGAGGAAGTCAGTTTTCCTCATTCATAAATACGTACACTCACACATAATCGGACACCAAGAAATGGGCTAAAGAGCTCAAAGCCATGTCCAGCTGGGATCAGGCCCATGTCACCATAGGACAGGGTAGACAGAATTAGAGGGTACCAGCCTCAATGCATAAACAGGTAGAAAGAAGGGCAAACCTTCCCTCTGACAAGGAAAATTGCTTTATTATTAGGTTTTAAAAAGTTTTTTAAATAGTATTTGCCTATGGTAAAAAAGAGATCCAAATTTTGAGCAAATGTAGATGCTCTCTGACTTACAATGGGGTAATGTCCAAATAAACCCACTGTAAACTGAAATGTCATAAATGGAAAAGGGATTTATACACCTAACCTACTGAATAGTATAGCTTAGCTTAGTCTGCCTTAAGCATGCTTAGAACTCTTATATTAGCTGCCAGATGGGCAAAATTATCTACCAGGTCCATTTTATACTCATGTGAATAGCTCTCATAATTTATTGAGTACTGTACCCAAAATGAAAAACAGAACAATTGTGTGGGTGCTCAGAGTATGATTTCTACTGAATGTGTATTGCTTTTGCACACTGTAAAGTTAAAAAATCACTAAGTCGAATCATCCTAAGTTTGGAACTGTGTGCATACTCTGTTAAGACAACTGACATTTGGGTGAACACCCTTTAATGAAGTGGGTCTTAGGGGCTGAAAGGAGCTGGTCAGAATTCACAGATCTGTATCAACACCTATAACCAGGAAGGGATCACGTCCTTCATATCAATTTTGGGGGAATAAATACTGACTCCATCAGTTACTTTGGTTGGCAGCCCTTTCTAACATCTGACTCCTTCCTGGTTCCTACTCAAAGATTCTCCCACGAAGCAGTGACCTCGACCCCACCTCTTCCCACAGTCTCCCTGCAGATAGGCCACACCATCATATTCTTGGTGGTCCCACGGGTGGCTGACGTGTGCACCACCCAACCCACCCACTTCCGTCAACCCCTAGGAACCTGAAACCATGCAAGCAGCAGACTCTTACCCCAGGAGAGACTCTTCCAGCTGAGTGGATGCCTCTTGCATATTCTGAGCCAGAGCTGTCAGGGGGAGCTTTTTCTAGAAGGCAAAAATCAGTTTGTTTGTTTTTTTTTCATTATTATTTGATCTGGTAGTGCATGGACGTACTCAGTAAATATTAGCTGCTATTATTATTGTTGTTGATATTACAACTTTTTTAGAGTTTCTCTTAAAAAGAATTACTTATTTAATTTTATTTATCATTATTATTATTACTTTTAAATTTGCTACAGGGCACATGTGCTCACCACAGAGAGAGAGGGAAATGAGAAAGTAAACCACCAGGTTCGGGACTCAAACCATGGTTGGCCATGCGGGAATCTAACACTTCACTCACATGCCACCAGCCAGTCCTTATTAAAACTATTATTAATTAATCAAGTGCATAATATTTCCCAGCCCCTGGGACATAAGACCCAGACCTTGCTTTCTAAGTGATTATTACAACAAATAGATGCCATGAAACCCTCAATTTCAAAAACATTTGCTAAAACACTCATTTTAAAACTAGCTTTTAATTTGGCTATAAGCCTGAAGATTTAGCTTTAGTTAAATACCTAAATATACAAAAAAGTTTTGTAATATTTTCAGATACAAAGCTGCTCATTTTCCTACCAGAGGTTTGTTTTCCAGCTCATAATAACCACAGGATCACCTGAGCCAATGTTCTAATCATACAGTCAAAGACCCTGAAGCCCAGGGAGGTCAAGCAGCCCAGCTGAACACCCCAGCGTGGGGCAACAAGAAAGTCAGAGCTCAGGGTCAACCACTCAAGCACCAGTTCAGTGTTTATACCACTGTCTGATGCCTCCTGTACAATATGGGTGGGTGAGACCTAGAAAGTAATGAGCAGGTTAATTATGAAACTGTAATCTGCTAATAAAAAATGCTTTTGATTCCGCATCACTGCCTGTAATTTTGCCTTCCCAGTCAAAAAGGCATCCATGTCAAAGACTTACAGTCCATCTTGGCATATTACCTGGCTTTTCTGTGTCTGAAAAACTCCTTCTGAGACACTGATGCATATACTGGCTTGTAAGGTATAGTAGGGTACAAGGTGTTTCTGAAGCTGCTCATACTGGTGGTTCTGGGGAGAAGCTGGGCACCTAGGGAACAGGGCTAGGAGAGACTTCACTTTGTGTTGTGTAGTACTGTCTGAAGTTTAACCATGTAAAGTTATAACCTATTCAAAACAGTACACTGAAATTTAAAATTTAACAAGAGGCCAGCAGATGGCATAGTAGTTACATTACTGGACTCCCACATGGCCAACCATAGTTCTAGTCCTGGACCTGGTGGCTTGAAACTCACACTTGGTGAGTGTGCATGCATGCCCAAAATCCCAAGAGGAGAATGGAAGAGAAGGGACTACAGCACTGCCATCCCCCTCCCCCCAGGGAGAGGGAGGGCAATTTCTCCCTTTCTATCTCTCTGGCAAATACACACCCCCTAAGGCAAAAACCTCTACAAAAATAAATAAATAAATAAATAATAATAATAATAAAACATGCTTACATTTCTCACCTCCCCACAAGATTTTTACAAATAAATAACAAGTCCTATCTGCCCATAAGAAGACCATACCCGGTTGTTATGCTTTTAGACTAGGAAGATATGAGAATAATAGAGGATAATTTACATGCTTTAGTTATGCTGCCTTTTTTGGCTTTGATTTTCTTTAAGACAGAGTCTTGCTATGTTGTGATCCTCCTGCCTCCGCCTCCTGAGCTGCTGGGATTATAGGCATGGGTCACTGCACCAGGCTTTTAGGGTGAGTCCCGAATGGAATCCAGGCCTCCTGAGTGCCCTCAGCCTGCTGAATAGCAGCATCATCCAGCATGTGCTACCTGGGCTGGGTCTAGTGATGTCACCTTTCTAAAGGAAGTTAAATGTAAAATAAATGCAATAACCAAGAGAAATATACTCTGAACAACTCTTGAATTCTTATGTGTCTATGGGGGAAAAAAATCACTGGAATCTATTTTGACAGGTCCCATTCAAGATTCCATTTGTAAACAGCCTGTGGTTTCCATGCCCTGACCCCAAAGCCACAATAACTGTTTCCTGATGTACATAAACAAGGAAATTCTGCTTAACACAAGAGCTTGTTAAGGAAGAAGGTGTCTATCAACATCCAACTCCACCACAGAGAAGGCTGTGGGCTTCTTGAGAGTGAACAACTTTTTCTTTTCTTTTCTTTCTTTTTTTTTTTTTTTTTTTGATAGAGATTTTTGCTATAGGGTGCATGCACTTGCCAGAGAAAACAGAGAGAGAAAGCGAGATATCACCTCCCTCCACCCCTTCCCACGGGGCAATGGCCACGCCCCAATCCCTTTTCTTCCATTCTCCTATCGGGATTTTGGGCACACATGCACACGTGCTTGGCATGAGTTTTAAGCCACCGAGTCCAGAACTTGAACCATGGTTGACTACCATTTTGCCATCTCTTGGTCCTAGTGAACAGCTTTTCTATCACTAAGGATGCATTTACAGAGCTCTAAAGTCTCAATTTGTAAAAGGCATGCTAAGCACAGAAAAGAAATCATGCCAGATCTAATCTGACCCATGACACAAACTGCCATATGGATGGGGGTTTGACATGAGAAGGTAACCGTCCCCTCTCTCATCCCTGTACTTCTTGCCTCCTCACATGCAGGGAGCTTCTGGTGAGGCCTTTGGAGGCTCTGCCTGTGCTTCCTAGAGCCCTAGAGACTGCTGTGATTTTCTCTAGGTCCCATGATCTCTTGTGGTCACCTATCTTTTCCCATCATTGCCATGATGACTCTCCCTATGTGCAAAGTGTACTCATTCTCCAAGCCCCATCTTGACACTTTTGCTTGAGGCTGTAAAAGGAAACCTAAGGCATTAGGTTTTAGAAATGAGGGTCCAGCACCTTTGCCCCTGTAGCCTGGAATGTTCATATCATCACTATTGTTCTCCTTTACAGCTCAGGTACTGTCTCCTCCAGGAAGCTTCACTTTACTATCTCGCTCCCGGCCCTCCTGTATATTTTATGCAGCGTGCATATTTTATGTAGCATGCACATTTTATGCATGTTTTATGTACCGTGCATATTTTTTTTCCCTAAGAATTATTTTATTTAACTTTTTCTTTCTTTCCTCCCTTCCTTCCTTTCCTTCAATTTGACCAGAGAGGGACAGAGTGAGAGAGAGAAGGAAAGTGAGAGAACGAGCTGGTAGGTAGGTCCTGAACTCGAACTGCAGTTAGCCATGTGGGAGTCCAGCGCCCTTAACCACCACGCCACCTGCCGGCCTCTAGCATATTGTTTCGTAATTGTTCATTTGTGTGTATCTTCCCCACCAGGCCATGAATACTTATGCTTTATTCAATCTCTAAAACACTTATACGTAGTAGGTTTTTGATAAATATTTAATAGTGTTTTATGGTGAAAAAGTGTGTATTTAGAATGAGCCAGCTGGACTCAGTTTAGATGATCCCAATTTTGTTGGCAACATCCAAAGCGGCGTAATCAGGAGCCAGTCACACATCTGCCTTCTTCTCTCCATCAGGCTGGATTAGGGTCACATTAATATCACAGAGCAGCTTCATAGTCTGTTTGATCTGGTGCTTATTGGCCTTACATTCACAATGAACACAGGTGTGTTACTGTCTTCCATCTTCATGGTAGACTCGGTGGTCAGGGGAAACTTGATGATGGCCTAGTGGTCAAGCTTGTTTCTCCTGGGGGCCCTCTTCCAAGGATATCTGAGCTGCTTCTGCAGCCGCAGTGTCTTGGCCTCCAGAAGGTGGCTGATGTGCAGATCTTTTTCTTTGTGGCTGTGAACGCCTTTCAGTGCTGCCTTCTAGGCCTTCAGAGCCTTTGTTTTAGCTTCAGCTTTGGAAGGGACAGGAGCTTCTTTCTTTGCTTTTGGCGCCATCTTGGCAAATAGGGTCTTTGTGGGCCCCTTCCATAGGCTTATAGAGTCAAATCTCCTAATTTGCTTTTAATGAATACAGGTGACACTTGGGCTGCCTCAGAGCTAATTCAGTGTCAACATGATGTAACTGTGTGAAGGACAATGATAAAACGAGCGGGTAGGTAGGTCCTGAACTCGAACCCTGCATAGGGTAGATACACTGGGGTTGTTGTGTATCATGGAATAGAGCGTGAATGAGAGGAAGCAGGAGACAGTGGGGCTGATAAGGTAATACAGGACCAGATTAGAAAGGGATGAAGTCATGCTTAAGAGCATGGGCTTTGTAGCAGACAACAGGAACCAGTCAGTGTCCCTCAAAAGAAATACTACCTGCATTGAAGGACACCTGCTTGGGTGGAAAGATTCTTCAGCCCCTACAGAATGTTTAGCAATCCTGGCTCTCACCCTCCAAATGCCAGCAGTGTCTCAAAACAGACCAAAGCTGTCTCCAAACATTTCCAAATAGCCCTCAGGGATGTAATTCTAGTCCCTGTGAGGATCAACTAAGCTTTTCTTTTTTTCCAGAGAGGAAGATGACAAGACTGATTTTTATTTCAGGAAATTGATTCTGGTGATCAAGATGAAGACATACTGGAAAGGAGGGAAATTAGAGACAGGAAATGTAGTTCAGGACATGACTACAGGTGGGAGGTAATCAGGTCTTGCATTAAGGGGGAGATGGTGGGAATGGGGAGGAGGTGAGGGATTTAGAAATATTCACAATGAGGATCAGAAGACTTGCTAATCAGCAGCTAGGGCAGGGTGGAGGATGAAATAAAAGTTTCTAGCTTGCATAATAGGGTAGATGGAATTCCAGAAAGTCAACACAGAACTGGCTATGCATGCTAAAATCCACATCTAGGGGAAGAAGTTCTTTGCTTCGTTGAAAATGGTTTAGAAGTCACTGACATAAACAAATTGGTTAAAAGGACAAGAACAAAAGACATGGTCCAGAGCATATGGCTTTAAGAACAGGGAAGATGGGCAGAAAACCTTAGGAAACAACATTAAAGGGGTAAACAGAGCAGAAACCATTGCAGGGGAATGAGAAGGAACAGCCGGAGCAGAACCAGTGGATCAAGTCTGGTTCTGAGGGACCCTGCAGCCAGCATTCCTGGAATCGTAGGTGTATGCAAACTTCCACCCCTTTGATGTACACAACTGCAGAATCCTAGCTATTGTGCAAGAGAGGAATAACGCTGTTGTCAAGGTGCCCCAGAAATGTCTAAATGAAGGGTGACACAGATCTTCTGCATACTGGTTAGCTCTTTGAGGGCATCTGATGATAAACAGTGTAGCAAATCACAGCTTCTCTGTGTGCCAGTGAAACTCTTAAAGTATGAGACGTGGGCTCTAAGAGTTAGCGCATGCTCATAAGCTAGGAGTTCGTCAAAGCAAAGGTGGAACTGCCTAATGAACGGAAGCTGCTATGCTCTACCATGGCACCTGGGAACCTGAACACTCTGAACCAAGGTACTCTGGAGTAGACATCTGATGATTCCCTTAGAGTCCACCCATATTCTTTTTTATAACATTGTCCTGATTGTTCTTAAGAACCTATCTCAGACTCAATAAAGCCTGTGACCCCATATTCTAAGGCTGGACCAAACCAGATTAAGCCAGCATATCCCATGTCCTCATCCAACCTCAATCCTAACCTGGGGTAATCTGGGGGTGAAATGGGAATATTCAGGATTGGGAAATATGACTAGACATAGACTCATACAAAGAGATTTCTATCTCCCAAAGGCATGGAAAAAGAAGTTTCTCCACTCCATTAAGAAAGCCACTGGAAAAGATAATCTCTATTCCTGTTGAACACACATAAGGAAGCAAGGGAGCATTGGAAGCTCTCCTCTTGTCTAGTTGCAACTATAGGGACTGCCTGTCTAGGGCAGACACTGAAAACGGCATAAGAGAGAGAAAAAAAAAGAAGCTGGGTTTTCGGTTATATCACTAAAATGCTAGACCAACCCTTACTTCCAGTCCACCCCAATCTCTGGACTTTCCAGTTCAGCAAGCCAATAAATTGCTTCTACTCTCAAAGTCAATTTAAGACAGACTTTCAGCTACTCATTATCAAAGTGTTCCTAATGGACAGGTCTATTCTCTGATCAATGACAAATGGTTCATCAAGTCTTTAACGCCACCAGGAGAAGCTTGTGTGTGGGCAGGGCTTTCAGCCTGGCCATGTCTTAAGCACAAAGGAATGCTGTGGTCAGGCAGGTGTCAAGAGCGGTGATGGTGGTAGAAGGTACCGATCCAGAAGCAAATCTGCTCATGCTGTTTGGGAAAAACCAACCAACAAAGGAGGCTAACAGCCTCAGAGAGACACTGGAGCCGTGGCTCTGAGCCCCATCTGATACTCACGTGTCTCCTCTCTGCGTCAGTTCCATGCTGGCCCTGGAAGCACGCTATCAGGCGCTTATGGGAATGGTGGCACATCGACCGCACTGTATCCAGGCGCCGCTCAATCTGCAAAGGCAGAGACAGAAGAACCATGTGCAGGGCTAAAGGACAAAGCGGACTCTCCCTTTTGAGCTGTTTACATATAGTTAGGAAAAATATCCCACAGACTGTTTAACTCTCAGATGGAAATGGAAATGGTCCCCAGTCACCTGCACCAGAGATCCCCACTATTGGCATTGCAGCTGGCTAAGTCTGGGATGCGGGGGGATGATGCCCTGTGTGTCATGTTACATGGAGCAGCACCTCTGGCCTCTGTCCACTGGATGCCAATAGCCTCCCACTCTCTCGGTTGTGACAACCAGAAATGTCTCCAGACTTAGTCAAATATCCGGTTTAAAAATATATGTATTTTTTATTTTTCAGAAGTAGGGTCTTACTGTGTTTCCCAGATTGGCCTTGAATTTGTGATTAGCTTCCCAAGTAGCTGGGATTATAAACATGTGCCGCCTCACCCACCTAGATTGTCAAAAATCTTGTAGAGGGCAAGATCACTCCTGGGTGAGAACCACTGACCTCCTTTATAGTTTTAGATCCCTGTGAGGCTGGGTCTATGTGCAGGGAGAGGGCATAGTCTTGACTAAAACTTGTGATCAGCCTGAATACTGGCAGTCAATTTATACACTACAGCACTGGCTAAGCCCCAAGTCTAACCAAGCAAAACTGCAAAGGGACAGTCTGGGCCTGGACCCACTGCCAAGTGGGAAAATCAACTGGGGTGGCCAGAAGCTTTCACCAGCTCATGGAAACGGAGCCTTCCGTGCATGGTAGAGCAGACAGTAGAACCCACGTCAGTGATCCAAATTTAAATTCAGGATATGCTTTCAACACCATTCCTCATTGGGTTTAGGGAAGGGCTTTGTTTTTTTTGTTTGTTTGTTTTTCTTTTCTTTTCTTTCTTTTTTTTTTTTTTTGAGAGGCTTTTGCTATAGGGCGCGTGCGCTCGCCAGACAGACAGAGACAGAGAGATAGAAAGCGAGAAATCACCCCCCAGGGGGGATGGCCACGCCACAATCTCTTCTCCATTCTCCTCTCGGGATCTTGGGCACGCACACACACGCACCCGGCGTGAGTTTTAAGCCACCGGGTCTGGGACACGAATCGCGGTCGACTACATGGGAGTCCAGCGACATAGCCATTATACTAAGGGCTGGTCCCTGTTTTTTTGTTTGTTTGTTTTGTGTTTTTGTTTTTGTTTTTTTGCTTTAATAAACCACTAAAGCAGAATAGACAGCCAGAAGTAAGAAATACCAGCTTAGGGGACCGACGCATTGTGTGTAGCTTCCCAAAATACTACTGCTAGGATATGGCTGTTTATGGCAAAGAGAGCTGCTTTTTTCCAGGAAGGAATGCCAAAAATGTGTATTCTGATGACTCATGAAGAATGAAAGCAGGCCCTTGGGGATGCTTTCTATTTTAAAGAAAAATCAACAAATTCAAAGCATAATACATGTTGACCCCACTGAGATGAGTTTGTGTCTCTATCAAAGGTCTTCCCAGCACCCTCACCTTTCCTTCAGATCCAAGCCCTGATTCTCAGGACTCCAATCTGGCAGGCAAGTTTATGGCAGGAGCAGATGCTGTCATGCCATCACCTTCCCAGAGTGTTATAGTGGCTGGGTTTTTTTCATTAGGTTTTTACCATAGGGCGTGAGACAGTGAGAGGGAAAGTGAGAAATCACCTCCCAGGAAGGATGGCCACATCACAATCCCTTCTCTTCCATTCTCCTCTCAGGATTTTGGATTTGGAGCACACACCTACACACACACACACACACACACACACACGCACACACACCAGGCATGATTTTCAAGCCGCTGGGTTGGGACTCAAATTATGGTCAGTCATGTGGGAGTCCAACACCTTAGCCACTATGCTACCTGCTGGCTCCCTATAGTGACTGACTTTTTATAACACTGGAAAACTAATTTGTTTACATTCTTCATTTGCTACAAGAGCAGAACAACCAATTAACCAACCAACAAGATAAAACTCAATTCCCACTTCCACCGGATTGTGAACTCCACCAGGACAGTAACCTTGGTCTGCTTTGTTCACTGATATGTCCCAAGTGCCTAGAATAGTGTCACAGGACCAGAAAATATTCACATAACATCTATTGCAAAGATAAGAATCTACTGAGTCCCTGTGTAAGGTCTTAGGAAAACAACAGTAAATACATTCTGGTTCCACCCTCTTGGGATTCATATCCTCCAGGGCAAACTCCAAACAACCAAACTAAATGACAGCCTTTGATCTACTCTAACAGAAATCTCAGAAAAGAGACGGAAGAATCCAGAACAAAGCAAGAGAAGGTTCACATCTGGTTTCCTCAGATCAGAAAAATTAATTTTTTTTTAATTGTTCAAAAATTTTTCAATAATTTTTTTTGAGAGGTTTTTCCTATAGGGCGCGTGTGCTTGCCAGAAAGACAGAGAGACAAAGAGACAGCGAGAAATCATCCCCCAGGGGGGATGGCCACGCCGCAATCCCTTCTCCATTTTCCCATTCTCCTCTTGGGATCTTAGGCAGGCATGCACACACTGCACCTAGTGTGGGTTTAAGCCAGTAGGTCCGGGACTCGAAGTACAGTTGACTACATGGGAGTCCAGCGACATAGCCATTACACTAACTGCTGGTCCCAATAATTTTTTTCTTTTTTAAAAGGAAGGAAAGAAACATATCAGAAACAAATCATCTTTATGGCCTGTAATAGTGGTAATAATACAAATCACTAATACCTAGCTCTTATCACTTGCCAGTGCTTCCCATTTTAATTCATTGAATCCTCCTACCAATCCTACAAATGGATGTTGCCATCATCCTCATTTTAGAAAAGTGGAAACTGAGGCACATGGAGGGCAAGTGATCCTTGAGGCCATGAAGCTGAACAGAAGCAGATTTGGGATTTGAACTCAGGTACCTAGATTTCAGGTCCCCTTTTTATCAACATGTAACACAACTCCCTGTCTTTCTTGCTCAAAACCATGCTAACTAATATGACTCTGTTTCAGGCAAAACAAACACATAACACCACCTTCAATTCTCACCTATGGATTTTTTTCTCTTTCAATGTCTTTAAAAACCGAACACTTTGGGAACCAGCAGTTAGCATAATGGCTATGTCGCTGGACTCCCACGTAGTCGACCGCAGTTTGCGTCCCAGACACGGTGGCTTAAATCTCACGCTGGGCATGTGTGGGTGCGTGCCCAAGATCCCAAGAGGAGAATGGAGGAGAAGGGATTGCGGCGTGACCATCCCCCCTGGGGGGTGATTTCTCGCTTTCTGTCTCTATATCTCTCTCTGTCTGTCTGGCGAGCGCACGCGCCCTATAGCAAAAATCTCTCCAAAAAATAAATTAATTAATTATTTTTTTTTTTTTAAAAAAACCCAAACACTTTAAAAAGAATGTATTTTGTTACCTGTAACAGGTCTTCACTGAGGACTTCTGTTTTCTCGGCTCTGTGGGAAAGAAAAGTTTCAGAGTAAGAAATCCACAAATGAAAAGTAACTCATAAAATTAACTATTAGTTTGGAGTTTAAAACAAAACAGGTGAAAACAAATGACAGGGGAAAACTTCGCCAATTTTTATGTCAGCGAACAGTATTAACAAAACCAGAGAAAAAGTTCACAGAAAATAGCAACCCAAAACAAAACCCAATGATCTATGATCCTGGTTTTCTAACTTGAAAGGTGCTGATTCAAAATGCTACTATTGGGACTCACCAGACAAACCATTAATTCAGTAGATCTGCAGTGAAAGCATGAGTTTTAAACAAGTCCCTTTCTGCTCAAAATTCCATTGCAGGCAGTCTACAGTTCCCACTTGGAGAAGAGACTCTAGAGAAACAGAAACTTCACTTCTTAAAATGATCATTTTTGAGTGTCAGAGCCTTATTGAAACAATCTCGCCAAAAATCCAGAAACACTATGCAAGGATAGAAGTCTAGACCATCACGCCCAACAACAGCAACTGGGTATTCCCTCTACAGATTCTTCCTCATCTTTACTTTAAAACAAAACAGGGTTTTCCTAACTTTCCCTTTGCTATGATTTAGAATTACTACTAACTTCACCAATCTTTCCAGAAAGCCAACACGGCAGCATGCGATCAGAAGAGGGGCGCTCTAAACTACTGGAGTCTTAGTTGCCAGAATTTTTTTTTAAGCGTTTTTTTGCTATAGGGTATGTGCGCTCGCCAGAAAGACAGAGAGAGACAGAGAGACAGAAAGCAAGAAATCACCCCCCCCAGGGGGATGGGCACGCCACAATCCCTTCTCCTCCATTCTCCTCTTAGGATCTTGGGCACGCACACACGCCTAGTGTGAGTTTAAGCCACCAGGTCCGGGACTCAAACCACGGTCGACTTCATGGGAGTCCAACGACATAGCCATTATGCCAACTGCTAGTACCCTCAGTTGCCAGATTATAACAGTTTTTTAAGACTTGTCTGCAGTTCATAAGGGCTATATCAATGTCATACACAATACCCAGAATTACAACATTAGAATCGAAGCACTTTTCTGGACTTCTGGTTCAAATGACAGGACTGGACATCCCTACCAAATTCTCATTGAAATGAACAAAAAAAAATCTTTTGAGGTTTATTTTTTTATGAGAGAGAGAAAAAGAGATACAGCACTCCTATAAGTGTCCTGATACTATGCTCCATCTCCAGCCTCAGTCAGCCCTGGATCGTGGGCACATGTGTGACTGTGTACTTGGGAGGTCTCCAGATGTGAACCCAGAACCTTCCCACCTGGGTTAGCCTCATAGACCAATATGACATACCACTATGCCGAAAAGAAAATTTTTAAAGAGAAAGAAAATGTCTGTTATAGCTCTGCACAGAGTGGGGTGATGGAAAGAGGCCATCAATGAAACAGAAGTTCTGAAGCCTTTTTGTAAGATATACTACAGAATGGGGGCTGCTTGATCTCGGCTGTGAACTAATACAAGAGAAGGCAAAGTAAGGGACACCCTCTAGACCTCAAATCACTGCTAAGCTCAGAACAGCCCCAGCGGTGGGCAAAGGCAAGAAGTATTGTGGTGCCCCACCCCCAGCCTACAAGTCAGGCATTGCCACAGAAGATTCCAATACCAATTGTCATAGCAGTGTCCCAGTCAACTTGAAGATACCTGTAGGGGTGGGTCACTTATCAACTTCTGCAGGAAATGAACTCTGGCCAGTTTCTCAAATACCTTCCAGGGCCAATCAGCCTATGACAAAGTCAAGACCCAGCTTCCAGTGACATCCAACTCTCAACTCTATGAATATGCTCTGCGAGAAGCAGGTCAAAATATGTCAACCTAGCCCTTGCTTGGCACGCATGGTGCCAGGCATTGCTGAAGTGCCAAACATGGGTAGTCATGCCAGTTAGGGAAATGGAACAGGACTCCAGCTGACCACGAGGTCAAACAACCGCCCTCAAAAAGAAATCTGACAGCCTATCAGCACCTAGATGCACCTGGCATGAGATCACCATAGTTTTACCATTAGATCCCTCCTTGCCTCTCAGCAACAGCCTCACCCTCCTCCAGCAAAGCAGATTGTGTAACTTTCACCTTTTCTTTTTGACCAGGTCCCTGTACACCTCTGACAGAACCCACCTCAATGGTGAAATCGCTTCTTTCTGTAAGCAAAAGTATGCAGACAAAATTCCTAAGGCCTATGAAAATTTTCACGGGTTTGAAAGAAAGGTTCAATCCAAAAATCAGAGCAAATATGTCCTCTTACAAAACAAAGTTATTTCTTAGTTTATTTATTCCAAGAGAGAGAAAGAGTGAGAGATAGGGAGTAGTACCTTTGGCAGGAAAACCCTGCCATGATCCTCACCACCCCCTACCTTCAGCATCCTAGCCAGCCATGGTCATGGATGTGACCATGGGTGTAGCTGGCATGTTCAGGTCACCCTAGAATTCAAACCCAGGGCCTTCTCACACGGTTCCAGTGCTGCACAGTAGCACTCTAACACCTGTGCTGCCAAAGCTAGGCCAAAAACAAATTATTTAAAAAAAAAAAAACAGAAGAGAAAACCTTGTTTGACAATCCCAATGTGGGCTATTAGTAGGTGGGGGAGAGTCAGTAATACTTCAGTGGTATGTTAGAGGAGAACAAATTGTGTGCACCTTTTTCCTTGTTCAGACTTCATACTAATAACTTGAAATTTAAAAAAATTTAAGCACAACATGAACAATTCATAGCCACTTGTCAAAGAACCCATAGGCACTGCAAAAGCCACAAGAGAATAAAGCAAATGCAAAACAAAGCTAAGTATTAACTTTAGGAAAAACAAAAAGTCCAATGGAAAAAAGTCAAATCACAGTGTACTAGTATACTCATCTGTAATAACTAACTGGACATAATAACAAAGGATCAAATAGTAATATAACCAAAAATTATAGTTTAACTGGATTGGAAGGATTGGGGTGCAAAAGCAGAGAGGGAAGTTATATATGAGTCCTAAACCCTCATTTATCATAACAAAAATTTAATAGACACAATACTTAAATTTGATGAACCAAAGGATAGGAGTTTATGCATATCATCTGCAAATATTGGTATGAATAAACACCAGAATAAACAACTAACATTTTAAAGTAGTTGCCTCTGGGATTGGGTAGTCTCTAGGAGAGTAGGGATCCATTGTATTTTATGGTAAATCTTTTATTATTATTTGGCTTTTAAAACTACATATATTGGGGGTCAGCAGGTGATATGGTGGTTAAGGTACTGGACTCCCCCATGGCCAACCACAGTTTGAGTCCTGGATCTGGGGGCCTGAAAATCACGCTGGGCATATGGGCAAGTGTGCCCAAATCCCTGGAGAAGGAATTATGGCGCGGCCATCCTTCCCTGCCAGGAGGAATAATTTCTCACTTTCCCTTTCACTGTCTCTCTCTGGCAAAAACCTTAAAAAAAACTCTTCTCCCTCTCTCCTCCCACTGCCCCCCAACAAACAAAAAAATTATGCATTCATAGTTCTAAATTTTTTTTTGAGAGGTTTTCGCTATAGGGCACATGCGCTCGCCAGACAGAGAGATAGAAAGTGAGAAATCACCCCCCAGGGTGGATTCAATTCCTGGGCCTCCATTCTCGTCTTGGGATCTTGGGCACACATGCACACGCGCCTGGCGTGAGTTTAAGCCGCTGGGTCCGGGACGCGAACCGCGGTCGACTACGTGGGAGTCCAGCGACACAGCCATTACGCTAACTGCTGGTCCCCATAGTTCTAAATTTTTAAAAACAGTATGTTACTTACATTTTTACATAGCATGTTTGATATGATTAGAAGTGAAGTATCTCTAACTTAAAGCAATGGATTCAAGTATCAATTTCTACAAAAGCACAATATAACACATACCTGAGAGTATATAAAAAGATAAAGAAAACCAATATATTTATTGTCCTTTTTTTTTTTTTTTTTTTTTTCAAAGTAATTGGACCCTTGGCTTTAAATTTAGAGGTACTTTACCTGAAAGGCTATCTGGAGGCTAAGAAATGTATCAAATGTATTATCTGAAAATGTTAGGATATTGTTTAAAAATATACATGCCCGGTGTTCCCTGCCTTTGTGGGTACTCCATCCAGAAATTACCCTAATAAAACTAATGGTAAAAAAAGATCCAGTGTATTGGGATCAGCAGTTGGCATAATGGCTGTGTTGCTGGACTCCCATGTATGTAGTTGACTGTGATTCAAGTCCCAGACCCAGTGGCTTAAGCTCACACAGGGCACATGTGCATGCATGCCCAGGATCCTGGGAGGAGAGTGGAGGAGAAGGAATTCCGGCATGGCCATCCTCCCTGGAGGGTAATTTCTCACCTTCTGTCTCTCTGGCGAGCGCACGCGCCCTATAGCAAAAACCTCTCCCCCACATAAAAAAAAGGAAAGAAAAAAAAAAAGAAAGAAAAAGACCCAGTGTGTCTCTTTAACTCTATTTTAGTATTTACTAAAATTACCTAGAATAACCTATAATCAGGAAAGATTACTTTTTTAAAAATTTTATTTAACTTTATTTATTTATTTTAATTTGATCAGAGAGAGGCAGGGTGGGGAGGGGGGGCCCAGGACCACCAGGTCCGGGACTCGAATGGTGGTTGGCCATGTGGGAGTCCAGAGCTCTTAACCACCATACCACCTGCCAGTCCCAGGAAAGATTACTTTTAAGTGACAAATCATTATATCTACAAATTGTGTTGGCTCCCTCAGCCAGATTCCTCTGCTGATCTGTGCTACCTCCATCTTAATTTCAGAGAATCAACACTATCCTCACCTCCTCCAAGTACCTGGACTCTCTCATCACTGTGACTGCTTCCAGGCTCAGCCCTTCCCATGCTGAACTGTTCTGTTCACAGTAGATGTGGAATTTTTACCCAAGGAAAGTCTAGCAACTTCTCAGAATAGTGGCCAAGGTGCCCATTCAACAGGTATGTATGAGGAGTCTTCAAAAAATTCATGAAAAAG
>NW_006159707.1:1467739-1503551 GCF_000334495.1 Tupaia belangeri chinensis | reverse complement strand
AATGGTTATGTTGCTGGACTCCCATGTAGTCAACCATGGTTCAAGTCCTGGACCCGGTGGCTTAAAACTCAAAATGGGGCGTGTGCATGTATGCCCAAGACCCAAGAGGAGAATGGAGAAGGGACTGTGGTGTGGCCATCCACCTTTCGGAGTAATTTATTGCTTTCTGTCTTTCTGGTGAGTGCACGTGTCTTACACATACACACAAACCTCTACCAAAAAAAAAAAAAAAAAAAAGTTTGTGAAAAAATGGAATTAAAGTATGAGTTTATTTTGGTACAAAAAAGTTCTGAAAACCAAGCATATCTTTTTCATAATAAACACTTTCTATGAACTTAGAAAAATAATGGTTATTTCTTCTTTTCTTCTCAGGGAGAGAGAGAGAATGAACAAGAGAGAGACACAGATACCACTTTCAGTCTTTACACTGTGATCTGCTCCCTGCATCAGCCAGCCAGGACCACCTGCACATGTGTCCACACCCTGTGCGTGGACCCCACATACACATGGAAGACTCAGGATGCAAAATCACGACCTTCCCATGGGGATCCAACTTCGCAGAGTGCGGCATGACCACTGTGTTGGCCCTGACCACGGACTTTACAAAGACCCTACGGGTGTGAGCCATAGAAATTTGCTGGTTGTTTCTGAGACATGCTATCTTGAATCAGTTGTGTGTGTGTGTGTGTGTGTGTGTGTGTGTGTTTAATTTTTTAAAAGTCATTAAGGCCAAGGTGGAGTAACAGATTGAAATGACAAAGGTAACCTAAAATGATACAAGAGTAAAAGTAAGATTTGCTAAATCGGATGGTCTCAAATCAGGTATTTTGCTGGGGAACCTAAACTTTTTCTGTGTGGGTTTTTCTGCTTTGTCAGAGTCTTCTTTGTGTCCAAGGTTCTGTGCTTGAAAACACACTTGAATGTTTCCTGTCTCTAACTGGAAAAACAATATGAAGCAGGAAGGAACTTCCCACTCGCCATTTTACTCTGGGGTTTGTTTTTTCCTACACAAGCCACTCTACAACTTCACTAGTCATTCAAGGAAGACTTCTATCAGGCAGGATTTTTAATTTACTTTTTGGCAAAGCAGATGATTTTCTCCTCATAATTCCCAAAGCCTCCAAGCAGCATACAGGCCTTGACAAGGCCACCTTGCCCTTGACTAGTCCGCTAATACCCAACCCTTCGGTTGTGGCAAAGAGGATTTTTCACTTAGCTCACTTATTGAGCAAGGAAAATACTCAAATGTTCCCAATCTAAAGTCATTCATTTTACCAAAAAGTCAGAAACTTGGAACTAGAAGACAGGATCAAAGAAAAATTTCCAATTGGCTTGACAATCTCCATCTCCCATCATAGACTGATTTCTGGCATTGTTACCTTCATATAACACATATTATGGGAGTCATGGGCTTCCAAGCCATGGACGCGAATGCTCAAGTCCTCACTCAACCTTCCAAGCATGAACACTACTGACCTCCTTCCTGCTAGACAGCACAAGTCTACACTGTCATCACTCCTCACCCAACACTAAGCTCTCAGCACACGCCTGCCACACAACAGGTGTTCAGCAAATATATGATGTGTGAATGGGTGGATGACTGTCACAATCATAGAGAAAGGTTCCCAAAATGAGCTTTCTCAACTTCAAAAGTGGCAATGAGGACAAAAATTCAATAAAATTAGGTGCAAAAGCAGTCATAGGTGTGCAGTAAAACCCACAGAGACTAAAATGGAAATGTGATGTTGCCTTCCAAAGTTAATATTTTTTTAAACATTGGTTACTTTAATGTATTTATTTATTTTGGAAGTTTGTGCAGTTTTTCCATGAGAGAGAACAAGACAGAGAGAGAGAAATAGGCAGCCACACCAAGGTCACACTATGATCCATCCCCAGTCTCAGCAGGTCAAGATCACAGGAACGTGCACACGAGTCTGGTGCACTCAGAGCGATCCCGGGATATAAGCCCAGGACCTTTCCCAGGAGGGAATCCTGGACCCAGCAGCTTAACAATTGGCTTGACAATCTCCATCTCCCATCATAGACTGATTTCTGGCATTGTTACCTTCATATAACACATATTATGGGAGTCATGGGCTTCCAAGCCATGGACGCGAATGCTCAAGTCCTCACTCAACCTTCCAAGCATGAACACGAAGAGAACGGAAAAAAAGGGATTGTGGCATGGTCATCCCCTTTGGGGGGGGTGATTTCTCACCTTCCCTCTGTTTGTCTCTCTTTGGCGAGCACACATACTACCTATGTCAAACAAAACAAAACAAAACAAAACAAAACACTACCCCCAGAAATCCTATATCCCAAAAGGAACTACTGTGACCAATTTATGTATTTTTCCCAGTTTTTGTCTAAACTTAAACTGGTGGTTCTCAAGTGAAGGTGACTGTATTCCCCAAGAGACATTTGGTAATGTCAGGAGACATTTCGGTTGTCACGATGGGGAGTTGCCACTGTACCTGGAAGGGAGAGATCAGGATGCTATGGTTTTAAGTATCCTATACGCACCCTCTGTTCTAAATAGCTTGAAGACTTATGAATAACCAAGTGTCCAGCCCTAGATTGGTTTCCTACAGCGGCTGTAACAAATCACCACAAATTCGGTGGCTTAAACAACACGAACTTACTATCTCACAGCTCTGGAGGTTAGATGTTCAAAATAGGTCTCTCTGGGCTAAATCCAGGTATCAGGCGGCTGAATTCCATTCTGGACACTGCAGGGGAGACTCCCTTTCCTTGCTTTTTCCAGCTTCCAGAGGCATCGCCCATTCCTTGGCCTCTGTCCTGCATCACCAAAGCCAGCAACCTTCACTCTGCCCGCAGTCACATCTTCCTTGGACTGACTCTGTGACCTCCTCTTCTGCTGTTAGGGACCTTTGTGATTACATTGGGCCCACCTGCATAATCCAGGATAATCTCCCTTTCCGCTGATTAGCAGCTTTAATTCCATCTCTAACCTCATTTCCCCTTCGCCACAAGTCACCTACTACACTCAGGCCCTGGAGACAAAGGCATGGACATTTCCGGGGATAGGAGCATTATTCTCTCCATATTGGGGACTGGTCCCAAATGTCAACAGTGCCAAACTCGAGAAACTCTGATTTCAAACAACACATTAATACACATAAGTGTACATACATGTGTTACACATAACATACTCAAACATGCACACAGACTGACAGACATTCCTATGGGCATCTTCACAGGTCAGGGCAAATGCACAGTTCTACTTTATTCTTTCTTATGGCCATACAGTCGCCCATTATGTACATGTACTATATATAAACAAATTGATCTTTTTTTTTTAAGTTTTTTCTTTTTTCCCCATAGGGTATGTGCTTTCGCCAGAGAGAAACAGTAAGAAGGAAAGTAAAAAATCACCCCCAGAAGGGATGGCCAAACTACAATTCCGTCTCCTTAATTTTCCTCCTGGGATTTTGGACAGGTACATACATGTACCCCAGTATGATTTTCAAGCCACCAGATCTAAGACTTGAGCCATGGTCAGCCATGTGGGAGTCCAGCACCTTAACCACTATGCCACCTAATGGCCCCAACAAATTAATCTTAATCACGTGAAGTCAACACAGCACCATGCATATTCTCCAAGCTCAGTATTAAATCTAACTAAAGCTGTGAACTGAAGACTGGTCAACGTCCTCTAATGCTGAAGAGGTCCCCCTAGAGTATTCATGTTAGTCAAGAACAGGAGCAGCTAAATTTGCTGAGTGCTTTCCAGGCCCCAGGCCCTGGACTGGCTTGTACATCTCACTTAAATTCCTACCTTAGGCCTTTTGGGTAGGAGCTACTGTTACCCTGTTATATTAGAGGAAAGAGGTTCTGAGAGGTAACTTGCTTAGGGCCACACCGCTAGTAAGTAGGACTGTGAGATTCAAACACAGAGTGCCCAACTCTCTAGACCTGGACACTTAAATTTATCTGAATCAAAGGTCAGCAAACTATACCTGCAGGGTAATTCCTGCTCACCACCCATTTTCATGTTGCTGGGAGCTAAGAAGAGTTTTTATTGTATTTATTTTTTATCATTTATTTATTTCTTCTGAGTGAGAAAGACAGACACACCCAACAGGGTCTTTATGCCACAATCCAGCCTGCAACTCAGCCAGCCAGGATCGTGGGAGAACTTGGGACATCTAGGAACTTCCTACATGGCTCTGCATTGCAGAGGGTGGTGTCACCACCATGCCACCACAGTTGGCCAAAAGTTTTTATTTATTTATTTATTTTTTTTTTTGGAGAGAGATTTTTCACTATAGGGTGCGTGCGCTCGCCAGACAGAGAGAGACATTAGAGACAGAAAGCGAGAAATCACCCCCCAGGGGGGATGGTCACGCCGCAATCCCCTCTCCTCCATTCTCCTCTCGGGATCTTGGGCACGCACGCACACGCGCCCAGCGTGAGTTTTAAGCCACCGGGTCCGGGACACGAACCGCGGTCGACTACGTGGGAGTCCAGCGACATAGCCATTACGCTAACTGCTGGTTCCCAAAGTTTTTATTTTTAAATGACTGGGAAAAAAAAAAAGAGAATTAACATTTTGAAACACACAAAAACTCTATGAAATTCAAACTTCAATGTGTGTAAATAAATTCTATCAGACCTACAGCCAGCCTTATTTCTTTCTGTATCCTCTGTGGCCGCTTTCGGGCTCCCTACAGAGGTGAGCAAGGACGTTTGGGCTGCAGAGCCCAAGACCATTACTGCTCAGCCATTCACAAAATGTTTGCCAACCCAGGGCTGCACCAGTGATTGTTACAGGATGTGGTGCAAACCTTGCTTGCTGATTTTCAGAATCACTTTGAGGACTGGTATGTGAGGCTGCCTGGTTTGGAGCTTTATTTTCTCTTCCTCGACATTCTGCCTCACATTCAAGAACAGCTGCCAAAATGAATGGGGGTGGCTGACTCCGATGATATGGCCCAAGTGCAGAGGCACGGCCCAGAGCTGGTGACACTGGTGACAGGACGAAATCACAAAGTATGTCTCTTCTCCACCTACCACGAACACCCACTCACCTCCTCAAAAAACACTGAAATATTATAGCTACTTTCTTTCTGGTCTTTACTTACAAATATATTTCAAAATGAAATCTAACAAAACACAATTTTTTTCTGGGAAGACCAAAGAAGAATTACTACTGGCTTGCAGACCATATACCTCCACTGCGATTAATTACACGGCTTCCCCCTCACAGCACAAAAGCCATCACGGACAACACAGAAATGAACGAGCTTGGCTGTGTTCCAGTAAAACTTCATGGACATTGAAACTTGAATGTCACATAATTTTCATGTGTCATGAAATAGGATTCCTCTTTTCAACCCTTTAAAAATGCAAAAACCACTCTGAGCCGGTAGCAGCCGGATTTGGTCCATGGGCCAAAGTTTGCTGACCCCTGATCTAAGTACAAGTTAAGTACATTTTCCCATGAAACTTCAATCCTTTTTAATCACTTCCAAAATCCAAATTCTTCTTACTTTGAAGGGGAATTTCTGCACTTTCCCAACTTGCACTTCAGAGGCTGAGAGATGCTGGCTTTTCAAGACATTTTGTCCAATCGCCCCTTCTCTGTCCTTTCAGTTATCCTGGGGCCTCTAGAACAGAGCTCATCTTCCTCTCGCCCAGTGCAATCTGTACCCAGGGACAGTGAGCACGGGCCGCCAATACTAACATCAAACATCAATGGCTCTCCATTGCCCCCAAGGCCCCAGTGCCATCGCATTTACAAATTCACACAAGAGATCATAGTTGTGGTGGATATTTCCAGTTCACAGTCACTCTGACGTGCAGATTACAGTGAATAAAGAAAGAAATGTGATGTGGAGAGAACTATTAACAAGGGTCAGCAGGTAGCATGGTAGTTAAGGTGCTGGACTCCCACAGGGCCAACCAGGTTTGAGTCCCAGACCTGGCAGTTTAAAAATCATGCCACGTGTGTGTATATGTGTGTGTGTGTGTGTGTGTGTGTGTGTGTCCCCAAAATCCCAGGATAATGGAAGAGAAGTGATTGCAGTGTGGCCATCCCACCTAGGGGGTGATTTCTCACTTTCCCTCTCATTGTCTGTCTCTCTCTCTGGCAAGTGCGCACACCCTATGGCAAAAACATTAAAAAAAAAAAAAAAGGAATTGTTAATAAATATTTTAAGTTCTGGTCACCTGGAGCTACCCAAATGCATCTTGGAAGGATAAGAGAAACTATGACTAAATTACCAAGGAATCTGAGTCTTGCACATAGAGCAACAACATACCATTACTGCACATGTAATTTGTATTCACAGTGAAATTACAGTGATCAGACCCCTTAGTCAAGTGGTGTATTCATTGTGGTGGGAATCCGATTTTGTGCAACTTAAAAATCATGCCACGTGTGTGTATATGTGTGTGTGTGTGTGTGTGTGTGTGTGTGTCCCCAAAATCCCAGGATAATGGAAGAGAAGTGATTGCAGTGTGGCCATCCCACCTAGGGGGTGATTTCTCACTTTCCCTCTCATTGTCTGTCTCTCTCTCTGGCAAGTGCGCACACCCTATGGCAAAAACATTAAAAAAAAAAAAAAGGAATTGTTAATAAATATTTTAAGTTCTGGTCACCTGGAGCTACCCAAATGCATCTTGGAAGGATAAGAGAAACTATGACTAAATTACCAAGGAATCTGAGTCTTGCACATAGAGCAACAACATACCATTACTGCACATGTAATTTGTATTCACAGTGAAATTACAGTGATCAGACCCCTTAGTCAAGTGGTGTATTCATTGTGGTGGGAATCCGATTTTGTGCAACATTGTCATCTTTAGCTATAAGTGTTTACAAAATCCACTTGAGCCTTTGCGCTGAGTTGCGATGTAATAATTTAATTTAATAGCAAGTGAAACGACTACTGAGTGAGTCTGTACTGTTTTATCTCACTAGATTAGCCCTCTTCTTAAATTTCTGGGAAGGAATCTGAAATCTACTTAATTGGATTTTAAAAATAAAGGACTCTCTGACACTTTATAAATGAAACAATTTGTTACACATTCCACAAAGTAGTTTAAAAATCTTAAAAGAGAGTTTACAGAACTTTAAAGGTATTGGAGGAAAAACTGTTCCCATGATGAATACTGAAAAGAAAAAGGATATTTGTCAGGCGGAAAATGGCAAAATAGAACATTTTTTAGCCATTGTAGGGGGATAAGAGATCTAATACTTTTATACCATACAGTAAATTACTTCTCCCAAATGATGGGATTTTTGCCTACATAGTTACAGCTTCTGTAAAATGGAGTTATAGCATTTATTTTGTACTTTAAATGACAATGACAAAAACCCTATCAATCTTACCTTAATCTTGATCATATTATCTGAATTCCAATCAATGACTAAGATGAACAGCCATATTTTAAAATAAATCGAATAGACAGTTTCTCAGAGCAGTTCCAAGTACCTCACTCCCCAGCCTGCTCTAGTCATTTACAGTACCTACTTGGCCCTGGAGGCAGCTGAATTTGAGATTTCAAAAATTATTTAAACACTCAAAAAACCTGAGAACTATTTTGCAACGTATCGCAATGCAGACAACGAAGGTGTGTAGAACTTCCACCTATAGAGAGAGGGCCCACAAGGTGGGTCTGGTTTAGTGCCAAGGTCAGGTAACACACGGGGCTAGGAAGAGCTGAAAAGTCACACACAGGGGACCAGCAGATGGCACAATGGTTATGTCGCTGGACTCCCACATAGTCAACCACAGTTTGAGTCTTAAACCCAATGGCTTAAAACTCATGACAGGCACGTGTGCTTGCGTGCCCAAGATCCCAAGAGGAGAATAGAGAAGGGACTGCGGTGTACCCATCCTCCCTTTCTGTCTCTCTGTCTCTTTCTGTATTTCTGGCAAGAGCATGTGCCCTATAGCAAAAATCTCTCTATTAAAAAAAAAAGAAAAAAGAACAGATGACTTAATCTTTTTTAAGCAAAGATTTATTTTTCTTCTTTTTGCCACTTCTTGGCAGTATTATTTGAAATTATACAGGTTATTAATGTAAAATATTGGTTATTTTTTCATTTTACTATCAACATAAATATACACTTTGATTATAGGCAAGACTCCCTAGGGTGCAAATTAGATACAGAAGCTAATGTGTGTTGAGTTTGTTATGATTGATTGGATTTAATCAACAGACAGGAAGGATTTTTGTGCAAATATTATTTTTTCTCATTTTAAATCGTGTTTGCTCAGCGTAACTGAAACAGGATGTCATTAGTATAATAGTGAGTATTTGAGATGCTTCAGAAGTCTGGAAAATTTGATTGTTAACACAAATTTAATATAAGGTGACCTATTGAGCACTAAAAGGTTTGATTTGTTACAGTTTTGCTTATTTAAAAATGTTACTTTCTCCATAACCCTTGGGTATGTTTACACAGCCAAAATATAAATTAAAAACATAGCTGACACACTGAATCAGAACAGAAGCTTCCTTGAACTAGACTTTTGTTTTTAGCTAAGACATCCATTGAAAAGAAATAGTTGGGATCTAGTTCAGTAGCTTAGTGGTTAAAGGGACTGGATCTCACATGGCTAACCATGGATTGAGTTCCCAGCCCTGGATGCTTGAAAAAAACATGTTGGATATATGTGTACATGTGTGCCCAAAATCCGAATAAGAAAGGAGGGCAGGAAGAAGGACCATGGTGTGACCACATCCATTGGGGCATGCTGTCTCTTTCTCCCACTTTCTCTGTCTGGCAAGCACACGCATCCTCTGACAATAAAGTAATAGAAACAGTAAGGCATGGTTGGTTGTCCACTAATCAGAAATTAAAGATTATAACCACTATCTTAGTGTTTAGTTATTCATTATGAATATATTATTCACAAATTTATCTAGACCTTATCTGAACTTGTATTTTTGATATCTCTGCATATCAAGTTTCAAAACATCTCACTGTTGTCTTCAACTAATAAATAACTTATTTGCCCTGGAACTTGAAGTTCTTTGAGATTCAAAAGGCTGACATTTCATCACCTAACAGTACTCTGAAATAGCGTCCTCCTCTGGCACAAGAAATGGAATCTATTTGCTACCCTGGATCTAAGTATGCAGCCTGAGTCTCAAAGCTCCACCAACTATTCCTGCTTATGGCAAACTCCAATGGACACTTCCCCACCAACAACCACACCTTGTAACTCCCCTAGACAGTTTCTCAGAGCAGTTCCAAGTACCTCACTCCCCAGCCTGCTCTAGTCATTTACAGTACCTCCTTGGCCCTGGAGGCAGCTGAATTTGAGATTTCAAAAATTATTTAAACACTCAAAAAACCTGAGAACTATTTTGCCACGTATCGCAATGCAGACAACGAAGGTGTGTAGAACTTCCACCTATAGAGAGAGGGCCCACAAGGTGGGTCTGGTTTAGTGCCAAGGTCAGGTAACACACGGGGCTAGGAAGAGCTGAAAAGTCACACACAGGGGACCAGCAGATGGCACAATGGTTATGTCGCTGGACTCCCACATAGTCAACCACAGTTTGAGTCTTAAACCCAATGGCTTAAAACTCATGACAGGCACGTGTGCTTGCGTGCCCAAGATCCCAAGAGGAGAATAGAGAAGGGACTGCGGTGTACCCATCCTCCCTTTCTGTCTCTCTGTCTCTTTCTGTATTTCTGGCAAGAGCATGTGCCCTATAGCAAAAATCTCTCTTAAAAAAAAAAGTCACACACAGATCTAAAGCAAAGAATGTCAAAGGCTGGGCCACACAAAGTCAAGAGCTGAGCTCTCCACACCTTGGCTCTGACTCAGTGCTGTGGCTGCTGGCGGGGAGGTCCTCCGCATCTGAAGACAGGCTGTGCAGGCTCCTTTCCAAATAGTTCTTTGCCAGTCAGCACATTCGGACTTTAAAATGCACGTTCCCATGGAAAGCAGGTCATATATGATCATTAAGCTCTCAGTCCAGTTTACAAGGACCCATTTAGCTTATGGTTTATCTGAAAGACAGCCCTGCTGGGGGCCTCTTGATTTTAGGAGCCACTCTGAAACTAAGGAGCAGTCATGGAAAAAAGCTCGGAGACAATAGCAGTTCTTAAGCATGGCTACACGTTACAATTTGGGGCACTTTAAAATGATATCGATGATTCCATTTACATGAATTGGCCAGGAAAAAAAATCTCTTTGAGACAAAAGTATATGAGTGGTTGGCTGGGGGCAGTGAGGGAATAAGATTTAACTGTAAAAGGACACAAGGGATCTTATTTGGGTGTTGAACATGTTCTAAAATGGATTATGGTGATTGTTACACAACTCTGTAAATTTACTAAAAATCATTAAGATGAGTGAGTTTTATGATCTATAAAGTATACTTGAATAAAGTTGTTTTAAAATGGTTGTAATACCAATGCCTGGACCCCAGCCCAGAACAGCTGAATCAGAACCTCTGGGGTGTGGCCTGACTAGCAGGACAGAGTGGATGGGGACAGCAGCGAAGGGTTGGCAGTAGCAAAGACAGTCAGAAGTGTTCTTGTACACTAGGGTTTTCTAGGTCAGGCTGTCAGAAAATGAACGCGCTTGTTATGCATGATTCGCGATTGAGTACTTTCTTGCCTATGCAGGCAGACTGAACTATGCAGTAACGAGGGGCCAAATGGTGGTGCGGCATAAAACTCCACGCGGCAATGCTCTGTGAGGTTTGCCCAACTGGGAAGGATCTGAGTTCATGTTCAGAGTCCTCCCTGAGCTCACAGAGCACACTTAGCCTGTCGTCAGGGGCTGGCCGAGGTGGGGGGGTGGATTGTGGTGTCTGGACCCTGTTGGGAGAGAAGTGCTCTCTCTCTCTCTCTCAATCATGGTGGAAATAAACTTTGAGGGAAAAAAAATAAGAGAAACTGAGACACAGCAGATCCTAAGTTTCATTTTAGGGTTTTTTTTATAAGAACAGGAAATGGTAGGACCTAAGAAAAGAGTTAAGACTCTGAAGTCAGACTTACCTGACTTTGAATCCCAGTGCTGGACACTCGGAGTTACAACTTCCTAAGTGACATTTTCTCCACCATAAAATGGAAATGATCATAACTATAAAATAGGAATAATAATAACAATACCACCGCTGTGGTTGTTCAGAAACACATTTATCTCATTAAGGTCTCTGGCACGTAGGGATGGCTCCTGGAGTGTCAGCTGTTCGGAGAATTATGACAAGTAATGACAATCTTCAGATAATTCTCGAGCTTTATCTAAGGATGACCTTTCCCAAGTTATCAAGCTGTTCTAGCTTCTCTCCAGAAGTTACTTTGTGTGAGCCCGAGCCACACAAAGACAAAAAGCTATGTCAAACTTACAGCAGGAGCAGGGCAGGCTGTACACTTAAAACAAAGGGTTGGTTGTGATAATGGTGCGTGGGTGGGAGGCCACCGAAGAGAATCTTGGGCACACAGTAAACAGAAACTTTGAGACGGGCTACTGAGCGAGTTAGCAAAACCCTTCATCAAAGGATCAAGATCTTAGCCACTGAGAATCACCCCGCTGGCAATGAGGCTGTAAAAATGCTGGCAGGGCAGATCTCAGGTGTGCATTCACAGAGGGGCTAGAGCTCTGCTCTAAATATAAACCACCCACTGGAGGAGAGAATTGCTCCAAGGTATTTTGGATCTTACAGCTTCATTCATTTGGCCAGTATTTATGGAACTCTCACTAAATGTCAAGTACTGGGGAGGGGAAAAAAGGACAGAGAGAAAAGAGTCTGCACCCTTGAGGACTCCTGGGAAAGGCAGAAATGTAAACAATCAACCTTATTCAGAGAGTTATGGGCGAACAGGTAGATGAGTAATGGATTGTGTGACCAGCAAAGGCTTCACAGGGAGGCAATTGGAGCAGACCTCAGATAAGGCACCGGAAGAATATGGAGGATGAGGGGGCCTGAGGAGGGGGCTGTACTCACTAAAGCAGAGAACAGGAAATTAGGGGATTAGGCTACAAAGAAAGGCTTTGCCTGCTAAGAAACTAAGGAGCCATGGGGAGCTCCTCGTAGTATTTTGGTAAAGGAATGGCAAAAGGTTTGAGTTTTACAATGAAAATTCTTATAGCAGAGTACAGGCAGGCGTCTTTCTGCAAGGGAGGCCTATCCAAGGGAAAGACAGGAACACAGATCCAGAGCTCTAACCTCCTGATCCTGGCCAACAACATGAGGCTATTTTAACAGAAACAGTACAGCAGAATCACTGACTAGAAACGATCAACTTGAAAAATTTGAGATTCTCTAAGAAAAAAATGATAAAATACAGCGCTCTCTCTGGCCAAGAAATTAGTGAACACAGAAACTGAAACTCATGGATAACACACTTAATCAAAAGAATTTATCATTTAACAACAGATTTCAAACTACATTAAAGTGTTTTTAATCAAAATCTGCACTTTTTTTTTTTTTTTTAAGACAGGGCCTCACTGCACTGCAATCCTCCTGCCTCAGCCTCCCAGCTGAGACGACTGAGCCCTGCTGTTCCATGGGGTGGTCAGAAAAGTCATGCTGCATTTTTACACAGAAAAACATGCACAAATATAATGACTTTTCGCAAGATCCAACAGACAGGATTTTGCTGTTGCCCAGGTCAGACTTGAGCTGGAGATCCTCCTGGCTCAGCCTCTCCACGTTGCGGGGACTACAGGTGCATGCCACCACACCTGGCCTTTATGTTGGGCCAGGAATCGAACTGAGGCCTCCCATAGGGTCCCAGCCTGGAGAGCCCAATGTGTACCACAACAGCTGGGCCACATTTATACAATCTTTTTCTTTTTTAAATGAAAAGTACTGTCACACATATTATTTCATCTTACTATATAGTGCATGGACCCTAATAGAATAATTGTAACTATCCCTATTTCACAGGTATGGAAACCAAGACAGACCCCCGCTGGACAAATTAGACAAGGTGAACCAATCTTGGAACCTTCAGAAAGAGAGTAACCTCAAGGTCATAGACCAAAGTTGAGTTAAAATTTCATGCTAGATTCTGGTCCTAGTCCCACCACAAACTGACCACAAGATCTAAAAATACATCCCTTACCTCCCATCCCTCGCCTTGTTTACACTTTCATCAACTTTTTCACATGACAATAAGATAGCAAAAGAGAGAACATTCTGAAACCTTCAGAACTGTGCTTTGCAAATGCAGGACTGTGCCTCTATAAACGACAAAGAAAGTTATGTATCGTTAAAAGGCTTATGGTGCTGATAATCTGGATAACTGCAACCACTTTGTGTTTCTATAGTGAGTGCATATTACAGATGTAGCTCAGAAAGTTTCATGATTAATGTGGTGGGCAAATGAAGGGGAAAACTAATCACCTGGAAAATCAGGGTGAGGCAACTTTGGAGGGATGATGAGCAGATTCTGGGTGGAGGACACTATAAATCTTCACTTGCTCTTTTCTAAAGGTCAAAGAAGAGTGATGGATGAAAGGATACTGTAGATGACTCAAGAGAAAACTGGTTTTTCTTACACAAGATTTTATTCCCCCTCAAAAAATGCTCTGAATAATTAAATGTTAGCTGAGAGGAGTTATGCAGGCCATCACCAACTTCAATCACAGGCTGGTGTTGTGCATACTTGGCCATGGATCTTTTCACTTGGTTAGTCACTGAACAAGTATTTGCTGGGATCCCTGCTATGAACCACCATGAGTAAGAGATATTGCCGTGGCTCTGACAGAGCTTGGTGACTATCGAGGAAAATAAGCAATCATATTTCAATGCAGTGAGTGCTTCCAGGGGGCGGGGGAGTGGGGGTGGCAGGCAGGGTCCCCTGGAGCTGCCCTTACCTCACAGCTAATATCATGTGCTTAGCACTGTATCAGGTGCTCTGCAAGAACTGATTCCCTTAAAGTTCACAAAAACTTCATGGGGTAAGTATTATACTATTACTCTTAGATTATGAATGAGGAAGCCGAGGCACAGAGAAGTCAAATGACTTGCCTCACATTTTACAGCTAGGCTCCGAATCCGGGCAACCGTGTTCCAGAAATACCTAACCACCAGAACACACACTTTACATAAACTGATTTTATCTTCAAGATAACCATGATATCTGTGATATAATTCCTATGTTAGACATTAGAAACCTATGCATGGAAACATGACCGAACCTGCCAAAGGTCACTGAGATGACAGAAAGGGTTTCTGAAACTGGTGCTGGCTTCTGAGACCTAAAGGATGAGTTGGAAACTTGGATGTTGGATAGTATAATATGAGTGCACCTTAGGGCAGAGAGAACGGAAGTAGGAGAAAGCAACAGAGGGTAGCAGGTGGTGGTGCAGAGGTAGCACGGCTAGACCCCTACACAAAAAGGGTCCTGGGTTTGTGTTCTGGGACCTCCCTGGGCACACCAGGCATGCATGTGTGACAAACAAAAAATGTCTAGAGATATAGTCAAATGTCCCAGGGGGAAGAAGAGAAGCGGAATTGCTCCCAGTTAAGAGTCATTTGATTACAGAAAAAATCATCAAGGCTGCCAGAAAGGAAGGGTCTCTTGATACCAGGGGGCCTTCTTTCCGTATGAAGATCGACATAACTGAGTCACATTAAGGGGAAGAGAGGCTTGGAGGAAGAGGAAGGATCTCTCGTGACTCTGCAATGACCTAGCAAATAATTGTTTTTTACTTCATTGGTGCTATTCCTGATCGTGTAGATTTGGGGGAGTCCTATATCTTGGAAGATGAAAGAACACAGAAATTTGCTTTAGTTGATTTCTACAGACTGTTTCTTCTTTATTTTCCTAACACTTTCTGAATGGTCACAGCATTATCTTTTTAATCCCCAAGAACTCTGTATCTTTTTGTGAAGAGCCTACTTCTTTTTTTCTTTAAATGGATATGATAGACTTTATGTCTTACATCCTACTATCCAGCTTTGAGCAACAAATGAACAAATAAAACAGCACTTGCTGTAGTTATATACAGAACTACTTTTTAGTAAATACACCTGATACTCTATGAATGACTTTCAATACCATTATTTTTTTCATTTCTAAGACTTTTAAAGCATCTTGTCTAACGTTCCAGTGTATTTTAATGTGGGAGAAGAAACAACACATGTGATCAGTCAAGTATTTTCAACTAAACTGCCTCCCATAATGTCTTCAGTTCTCTTTTCGAAAAATTCTCCTACCATCAGCAATTTCAGGAACCCACCCGCGGGGACAATGGTTCAAGCTGTTGTGCTATACTGCATGCTTTTACGATAGTGATATTCCTAAGAACTTGCTGACAATCAGATTGTAAAATCAACTGCTACAGTGGCAGGAGGGAAAGTAATGATGGGGGAGCATTTTAAATGGGCAAAGGGATCTCTCTTCAGCATTTCCAAGCAAATCCTGGATCTCCTCATATCTGGATATTGTTCAAACAAGATACAGGCCTTTTCTTATAATCAGGAGCATTCTCATTAATGAGATCATCTGACATCATCTCCTTTTCTACAGGTAACCCTAAAAGCAGACAGAAAAGACCCATCGAGAGTTCAGAAAGCACTCCAGTACCCCACCTCCATCTCTAGTAAGGTGCTAGCTCCTGCTAAGCTAGGTGAGAGTTCATGACCTAAGAGCTATGTAACCATGAGCAGATTACTTAGCATCTGTCTGCATTTCCTTAGGAAATGGAGACATTAAGAATATCCAGGGGGCCAGGCAGAGGTGCAGTGGTAATGCAACCGGACCCACGTGGGAAGGGTTCTGGGTTTGTTCCTTGGGACTTCCCTTAGCCTTCTGAGATGGGAGGTGGGTTACAGCATGACAACCCTGCTGGGGTTACCCGTCTCTGTTTCTGTCTCTGTTCTCTCTCGGAGTAAATGAATGAATGAATAAATTAATAAACAAATAAATAAACATATTTAAAAAGATTAACTTACAAAATTGAAAAGATTAAAAGAGAATATATGGAAAATGCTAATTCCTAGAAAGATCACAAAATGGTTTTAGTAGTTATTTAGTGATTAGGAGTCTAGATTTTGGAGACACTTTCTAGTTCTGAGACAATTTACCGAATCTCTCTGCATCTTTGTTTTCCTACCTGTAATAGGGTTTATTACAGTCCTGATTTTATAGGGTTTGTTACGTATTAAGTGACTCAATACATAACTGCACTTGGAATAGTGCCTGGCACCTAGAAACTTCCAAATAAATGTTAGTTATCACTCCCACATTTATATTTTGGAAGGATCATTCCAGCGACGGCAGGGAAGATATGGAAAAGAAGACATATCAGGGGCCAGGGAAACCAGGGAGGAGGATATTACGAGAAAATGAGATCTGAGTGAGAAGGGAAGAGGGACCACCCTCAACAGTGGGTATGGGAAGAGGGGACAGAGAGCTTTTTTGAAGGTAAAATGACTTGGGTGTGAATGGGAAGTGAGAGGGAAGAGCCTAGAATGATCATTAAGTTCCTATTTTGAGTAACTGGCTAGACCCTTTACCTAAGAAGAAAATTTAGGAGAATTTGAGGGTGTGGACATGAGGTCACCCTGGAAATACTGAGTCTCAGGGATGTGTTGGATGTTGGGGTGGAGCTGCCCAGTGTGCTATAGCACATGGTTCTGACACACCTAAAAGGCATGTGGAAGGAGATGCACAGTGTGCTGTAATACGGGCAGCAAACACAGATTTGCAGGAATCCATTCAGAGCACAGATCCTCCAGCCACGATGAAGGCTCCAAACAGAAGGCTTGGGAACCACATGGAAGGAGAGTCAAAGCAGGGAACAGAAAAGGAGTCCCCAGTGAGGTCAGAGAAGAGACCAGGACTGAGGTGTGAGCAAAGCAAAGAGAGAGGGACTAGTTAAGAATGCAAACTTGGGGGCCAGCAGGTGGTGTAATGGTTAAGGTGCTAGACTCCCACATGGCTGACTACAGTTTAAGTCCCAAACCCAGCGGCTTGAAACTCATGCCGGGTGCATGTGCAAGCATGCCCAAGATGCCAAGAAGAGAATGGAGAAGGGATCATGGCGTGACCATCCTCCCCGGAGCATGATTTCTCGATTTCTCACATTCTCTGTCTCTGTCTCTCCGGCAAGCACATGTGCCCACAGCAAAAATCTCTTAAAAAAGAATACAAACTCAGCCAGCTTGGTGGCATAGCAGGCATGTTTGCTCACTGGACATGCTGCTCAAGCAAAGCTGGATCTATATGGAAGATCATGGTTTGGTTCCTGGGTTGACCCATACACAGCAGGGATATATGCCTGTGACCTTGGCTGGTGAAGAAACATAGGGGGATCATGGCATGAGACCCTGCTGGAAATGTCTCTCTCTCTTTGCCTCTTACTTCATAAAATAATAAAAAAAAATAAACTTAAAAACAAAAACAAATGCCAACTGCAGCAGAGAGGACGGGGATAGGAGCGTGTGAAGAGAATGGTTAGTGATAGCCAAAATGCAGGGTGCTGATTAAAAATGGAGAAGCAGAGCCATGTAGAGGAGGGGAAAGCTGAAAAAACCTGAACATGACTAGTAGCTGGGAAGAAAGAGGCAGTGGAGACAGTGAGGCTAAAAATGCAAAGCAGAAAGGGGAAGACCAATGAGGCAAAGCTCGTGGGAAAGTGGCCCAGTGGGGTGGGGGTGAACCTTAGACAGACGGCAGGATCCAGGCAAACATGCAGCCAGAATGACCATGAAGACTGGGAACCTTGACTCTCAGACGCTGGGAAATGGGGGCCGTGTCCAATTTTCTCTGGAAATTAGGCAACAGGTCATCTGAGGAGAGTGGGTGTGTCTGGGGTAGGGTGGAGTAGGTTTGAGTGAAGTGAAAGTCTGGCAAAAGCACTCAGGAAAATGGGATAGGAAATTTAGCCAAGGATTGGAAGGCAGTGTTAAAAGTCCAGCTAAGCTTGGAGGCCATAACGTTTTGGCAGCCCTAACCCTGCACAAGTGACTGATCTTTCTGGGCCACACCCCGCAATCCAGGTACAGGAGTGAAGAAGACGAATGTGATAAACTAATCAGACTGTTCTTCTGCAGGACAGGTAAAAGGAAAAGACCTGCTGGGTAGAGTTTTGACAGTGATGTCAGAGAGTAATAGGCATGGCTGACTCAGGCCAGAGAAGGGAACAAGTGAAGGGCAGAAGGAACTGGGGAAGAGGACTCTGAAAGCAGAGATTGACGTCAAGTAGTGGACAAAGATTAGGGTTAAGATTGTAGATCATTCTTAAAACAGGATGGCAGATGTCTTTTGGAAAACAAGGCCAGCTTGCATTGTCCCCGGTCTGGTGGAACACAGACTCTCACACTCCTAAGGCAGCAACATGCCATTATCACGAACCTTGCATATTCAGTGAGTGAAGCATGAAATCCTGAAGCTTTGTGTTTCTTTGATTATTTGGAAAGTAGTCTCATATTTCCTGATCACCTGTATATCATCTGTGAGCTTTCTCTTGATATTTGTGCATGAGAGTGGAGCTGTTTAAGTCAATTAGAGAGCTTTATACATGAAGGCTATGAGCCCTCTGTCGTGGCTGCTCGTTTTTTTTTGTTTTGTTTTGTTTCTTGTTTTTTTTTTCCCCCCAAATAGTCATTCAGCATCATTTTAATTGTGATGTCATAATGCGCATTACAGACAGAAGAGTAATTATTATTATTATTATTATTATTATTTTAATTTACCAGGGAGGTGTGCACTCAGTGAAGCAAGAGAGACAGAGAGAGAGGGAGAGGAAAAAGCACTCCCCTCTCCATGGGGAATGGTCACATAGCAATT
Organism: Tupaia belangeri chinensis; assembly: GCF_000334495.1. Lineage (NCBI taxonomy): Eukaryota > Metazoa > Chordata > Mammalia > Scandentia > Tupaiidae > Tupaia > Tupaia belangeri. The sequence continues at coordinate 1,484,809 of NW_006159707.1, read as the reverse complement.
CCTTCTCCTCTATTACTCCCTTCCTTAGGAATTTTAAGCACACATGTGCCAGCATATTTCTTATATCACTGGCTCTGAGACTTGAACTACTTAGTTGGCCATGGGAGATCCTGCTGCCTTAACTGCTATGCCATGGGCTGGCCCAGAAGTTTTATCTTACAGGGTCTTTTTTTCCTTCTGTTCATCCTCTGCACTTTTATGCAAAGTATGAAGCAATGACCAGGATCAGCTATATTTTCTTCTACTCATTTTATGGTTTTATTTCTTACATGAAACTCTTAATCCACTTGGAATGTATTTTGGCATATAGTGATGAGATGAAATTTAACCTGACTATTTTTCCCAATACTAACCTGTCGTCTCATACTATTTCCTCACTGTCGTATGATACCTCTTTATCACACGCCAATTTCTTAAACATACCAGAGCTTGTTCTGTGCAGTCTTAAAAACCCTGTTTCATAAGTATGGGACCTCAGCAGAGAGGCTGATGGAACCAAGATCAGAGACTGAGCAACTGAACTGTGAGACAGGATCTCAGCTTTTCAACTTCAGTCCTGTACACTTCCCACTGTACTTCCACTGCCCTAAGGCTGTTGTCAAAATTTTTAAGGCTTCATCTAAAGTTTTGAAAATATAACTGAAGTAGCCAACTGGCAAGAAAGCCAATTTGTTAGGGAAAGTAATTTGATGATCAGGAGAGGTCATCATCCCATAGAGAATCATGCTTCTGCCTTTGGGGATAAGGCTCTCATTTAGAACTCCAGTATGTATTCGGAGACTTGAACAACACACACACACACACACACACAGGTGTGAAGTGCACTTCTATAAACATATCTCTGAAGATTAACTCCCACCATGAGAACAGTAGCTAAATATCCTGGATAACTTTAGACTTATTGAGTTGCCAACAGTGTAAACAAGTTTTCTTTAATCCTGGGGTTCTTGTCCCTGTGCTTGAAGAAGTCTATAAAGTTCATGAATATTCAATACTGCACAGGGAATTTTTTTTTTTCTGGCATGAGAGTCATTGGAATCTCCATCTAAGCCAACAGGAAGGAAGGCTTCTTTCCCAAAGAGTGCCCTACAATTCAGAACCTACAATTCAGTGCACTGCCTTGTGACCTACTAACTTCTTTAGAAGTGACATTAACATATTGCTAGGATGTTCCATTTAATTCTTCTCGCCATTCCTTGACTTTCTCTTCTAATTCTTTCATAGTCTAAAATACACTGCAATTATTTTCTCCAAATAGTTGGACTACTACAGATTTAGCATTCTGTCTGTAAAATCACCTGCCAAAGACTCAGATACAAGATACACACAAAAGAGAGAAAAGGTATTTGTAGACTTCCACTGTGAACCATTCACAATGCAACACGTGTAGTTAAGCAGGATTTTAACAGACCTCTTTCATGTTTCTGGAATACCTAGTGGAATGGAATCATATGCCCTTTACACGAAATTGCTATAAATGGTTATATAGCCACACATTATTTAAAGACTCTAACCAATTAAAGGATGAAAAAGAAATCAATGAAATAATAAAGAAAAAGGACTAGAACATAATACAGATATTATTATGTTGTCAGAAAAGTCATGATGTATTTTTCTATGTTTTTAATGCAAAAATGCATCATGATTTTTCCGACAACCCAATAGTACATACTAGATAAGTCAAAGTAGTAATATTATCAGTTTTAATTCGTTTACTAACATACAATTAAGTATATATAGAAATATTAATATCACCCATGTTTGCCAGCTAAATTAGTTAGGCACTAGTCTCAGCAACCATCACAATAAAATACTTCGGAAGCACATAAAAGTTTGTGTATACAAAGAGATGTACCAGGATCATACTGTAAAGATATCAGTTCTGCCCAAGATTTAGTTCACAGGTTTACTAGGCTGTAAATGTCTGTATTTTTTGTTTGCTTGTTTGTTTTCAGCATTATTATTGTTTTTGTCTCTCTCATTATTCCCAGAGATGCTCTATTTTTGTTTTTTTCACACAACATCGAACATGAATTGAAGACATCTTTATGCCAGGCACTGGGAAGATAAAACCATGCTTTATGAAAAAAAAAGATAAATAAAGTTAAAGTTTAACAAGTGCTGATATTTACTCTATGGAATACTACTCAGCCACCAAAAAAAAAAACAACAACAATGAAACTCAGGCATTTGATAGAAAATGAATGAATATGGAAGATTTAATGCTAAGAGAAGCAAGCCAGGCTATGAAAGAGAGGTACTGTATGTGTCCACTTAATATATGCCAAATGTTGGGGCCAGTAGGTGGTATAGTGGTTAAGGTACTGGACTCCCACATGGCTAACCACAGTTCAAATCCCGAACCCAGTGGCTTCAAGGCTTCAAACTCACACCAGGCGTGTGTGCATGCGTGTCCAAAATCCCAAGAAAAGAACGGAGGAGAAGAGACTGTGGTATGGCCATTCCCCCCTGGGGAGTGATTTCTCACTTTCTCTCTCTGTCTCTGGTAAGCACATACACCCGACAACAAGAAATTGCTGCAAAAAAAAAATGTATTATATGTAAAATATCTTCTCAAATCTTTCTTTCCTCTCTCTTCAGTCCAAACATTACAGTTTACAATCAGTCCCAATGCCATTGTCTTAGCTCTGGTTGACATCACCTCTCTCTGCCTACTGCAATAGCTTCCTAACTAGTTTCCTTTTCCCTTCCTCCCCTCTCCTAATCCCACCTGCTACCAGAGTTGTCTTCTTTTTGGAGAGATTTTTGCTATAGGGTGCGTGCACTCGCCAGACAGACAGACAGAGACATAGAGACAGAAAGCGAGAAATCAACCCCAGGGGGAATGGTCACGCCACAACCCCTTCTCCATTCTCCTCTCGGGATCTTGGGCACACATGCACATGCGCCTGCTCTGAGTTTTAAGCCACCGGGTCCGGGACTCGAACCGCAGTCAACTACGTGGAAGTCCAGTGACATAGCCATTACGCTAATTGCTGGTTCCCCAGAGTTGTCTTCTTAAAGCACCAACTTAACTTTCTCATCTTCTGCACATAAGGGCTCTCGAAATTCTACTGCAGTAGTCTTCAAACCACAATCCCTTGAAAACTGTGACAGATGCTTTTCTAGAGATGAGCTTCCACAGAAGAGAACAAAAGTCAAACAATGTTGCTTGTCTCCAAAAGTTAGCACTGCCCAGGCAGACATTTCAGGCTTCTTATCTTGGGGTTGTGTGGGGGATAGCAACCCAGGCACATGCAAAAATGCAAAAGCAGTGAGAATATTAAAGTGGTTGTAAGAGGAGATGCACAAGCATAATGAAAACTGGAAAGTTACACTTTAAGAACAGATACAACCAATTTTCAGTATACAAGCAATAGTCTATTTGGGAGGAAAATGACCATCGGTTTATACTGGGCAAATAAGAGTATGCTGGTTTTAAAACTTTTTAAAGCTCTGCAGAACCAAATTACATCAATGGGATGGGAATGCATCCAAGGCTGTAAATGTAAATGTCATAGTCATTCTGGACTTAAGAATGACTGTAGGGGCCAGCAGGTGGTGTGGTGGTTAAAGGCGCTGGACTCCCACATGGCCAACCACAGTTCAAGTCCTAGACCTGGAAACTTGCTTCCTCACTTTCTCTATCTCTCTCTCTCTCTCTGATTAAACTGGAAAATAAAGTAAATAAAGTTAAATAAAAAATAATTCTTTAAAAAAAGAAAAAAAGGGAACCAGCAGTTGGCGTAATGGCTATGTTGCTGGACTCCCATGTAATCAACCACGGTTCGAGTCCTGGATCCAGTGGCTTAAACTCACACCAGGCATGTGTGCATACATGCCCAAAATTCTGGAGAAGAATGGAGGAGGGATTGTGGTGTAGTCATCCCCTCGAGGGTTGATTTCTCGCTTTTTGCCTCTCTGTCTCTCTCTGTTTCTCTGGTGAGCACATGCACCCTATAGCAAAAAACCTCTCTAAAAAAAAGAGAAAAAAGAAAAAAGAAAGACTGCAAACAGCCATTCACTATCCAACAGACCAGAAAATAAAAAAACAGAGTTGTTCTTCTCTCATTAAGACTTAGATAATGGTTGCCTTTTTCCAATGTATAGATTAAAACATTGAGAAAAAAAATTTTCAGAGTGTTAGGTTTCCCCTAAGACTATTACTGCTTTCCAAATTATCACCTGTAATCTCTACCTGCCTGTTATCAAGATTACTCAAGAATTACATGTCCAGAGATGTCCTCACTGAACCCCCACTACATCTCAGACATTTTCCATCCTCCGTGCCTCTGCCCATGCTCCCCTGATCCCAGTACCACCATTTCTAGGGAAGCAGAAATACTGTGATATATTTCCTCAAAGTACATCTTGGCAGGGTTTCAACTGGCCACTCCAGCCCATGTACTTAGAAGGATCTGATAGCTACCTGAAATTCAAGCTGGTTGATTATAAATGTTCACACCGACAAGTGACAGGTAGCGGGTAGGTGCTTGAAAGAATTTCTGTGTATCTTTGAATGTTTATTTATTTACATTTTTGCATTCATTTGAGTACCTGTTTACTTAGTCTACATTGTATGATTTAATCTCCTAAGAAGTACAAATATGGCTGAGCCAAGTGGAAGAACACCAGGAAACTATAGAAGAAATGCTAATGAAACATTAAAGGAGTGATCAAATTGATTGCTGGACTAAAAGGCATCTCCAGTAAGGAAGACATTTAAAGAGAGGAACTGGGGGAAAGAAGAGAACAAGAGAAACAGGATGATCAAAAGGAAGTAGCCACTGAAATAATCAATAAGCTATAATGAATGTGAAATATCATGACAGGAAATAAAACCTTACAATCCAGATAGCTGAAATGAATGAATACTGTTTTCACATCGAACAGGACTCTCGTTTAATTTGCTATGTATTCAAAAGACAGTTTCTTATATAAGTCTCAGATTTTTTTTTTTTTTTTGAGATTTTTTGCTATAGGGTGTGTGTGCTCAGCAGAGAGACAGAAAGCAGGAAATCACTTCCCAAGTGGGATGGCCATGCTGCAAGCCCTTCTCTTCCATTCTCCTCTCAGGATCTTGGGCACCTATGACACACAGCTGGCATGATATTCAAGCTGCCAGGTCCAGAACTTGAATCTCAGTTGGCCATGAGGGAGTCCAGTGCCTTAACCACAATACCACCTGATGGTCTCAAAAATCAGATTGTTTCTGTCAGCATCTGCTTTATGTTCTGCAACTTATAAGAAGCCTGCTCCTAATCATGGCTGTGCTCTCTCAATATTCCATCACTAGGGGCCAGACAGTGGTACAGTAGTAACACAACTGGACCCACGTGGGAAAGGTCCTGGGTTCCTGTTCTGGGACCTCTTTGAGTATGCTGGGCACACATGTACGTGCCTGTGATCCAGGCTGGCTAAGACCAGGGGTAGAGGACAGCATAAAGACCCTTTTGAGGTGTGCCTGCCTATCTCTTTTTTTCTCTTTCAAGGATGAAGTATATGATTAAGTTTCAAATAAAAAAGATTCCCTCACTGGTCAGATGTGGTGGCAGAAGGGTAATGCAACACTCTACGATGCTAGGTCACATGGGAAGGTCCAGTTCACCTCCCAAGAGCTTCCTATGCATACTGGGTAAACACATATGTGCCCATGATTCCAGATGGCTGAAGCTAGGGGGTAGTGTAAAGACCCTGTTTGGGATGCTCTCCTCCCCAACGTTTTTCTCTCTCTCATGAAAGGAATAAATAAACTATTTTAAAAAGAAAAAGAAATTCATCATGGTACTCATTAAGTAACGTATCTGAGAACAAGAATGTTAACTTGTTTATATTAAATACAAGAATAAGAAATTACATTAATATTTCATTAATACCTAAGATCTGCTAGAATAGGTACACCTGGTTAAATGCAAATTTTCTGTTTGTATGTCTGTCTCTCCACGCAAGTTCCTACGGATAAGTTATATATATTTTTAAATAGTTTATTTTAATTTTATTATTATTATTATTTTTAATTTGCTATAGGGCACACATGCTCACCAGAGAGAGAGGGAAAGTGAGAAAGCAAGCCACGGAATTTGAACCATGGTTGGCTATGTGGAAGTCCAGCACCTTAACCACCATGCCACCTGCTGGCTCCAGGATGGGTTATATGTTTAACTCTAGCCCCTACATTTAGAAAATTATCTAAATAGACATTTGTTGAACTGAATTGGTAATTGAGCAATGAAATTGATAACTAAACATTAATTCCATGAAAATTAAATAAACAAACACATAGAAATAAATACACAGAAATATAAATCTGAAGACACATTCATTTTGGCTTCAGTGGAAAGAATTGAAATAGGCAGTGAATTCTTTTCTTAAAGGCAGTATCACAGAGGGCTGGAGACCTCCCTGAGTACACTGAGCATGTGTGTGCCCGTAACCTGGAGCTAGCTGACGCTGGAGGTGGATCACGGTGTCTGGACCTTGTTGGTAGTGCTTTCTCTCTGTTTCTCTCATTCGTGGAAGAGATAAATAAATAAACTTAATCACTAAGGCAATGGTGAAATGTGATGTTCTTTGTTACATTTATTGAGTTCACTACAGTACAACGTTACTGTCTGCATTGTAAACTGAACAGTAGCATTATCATCTTAGAAGGCAATTTGGCATTAATTTCCTATAAATGAAACGATTCTAAGCTCTAAAAAATTCAATAGAAAAAAAAAAAAAACAGGGGAACAGCTATAATCATTAAAATAGTGACTGATCTTGGGACCAGCAGATGGTGTGGTGGTTAGGGTGCTGGACACACCCACGTGGCCTACCACGGTTCAAGTCCTAGACCTGGTGGCTTGCCTTCTCACTTTCTTTCTCTCTCTCTCTCTGCATGTGTGTCTCTTTCTGGTAAAATTAAAGTAAATGAATGAATGAATAAAATTAAATAGATAATTAAAAAAATACTAACTCTTTAAAAAAATAATAGTGACTGATCTTATCCAACACAAGGGGGTAGGGCTGCATGTCTGATAAAAGGGATAAAATCCAGCTCAAGCCATCAAACCCAGCTGGAAGACTGGGTTCAAATATAATGAGATGCGGACTTAGATAAGGCCACTGAGAAGCAGAGACCAAGTCAAAAGATAAGTTATGAGGCAGAGCATGGTGAAAGCTTGATAGAAGACCATGGAGGATAAAGAGTGGAGCTGACAAGTGACAGGGGCAAGAGGTAAGGGGAATAAGGGCACTCAATGCCTTAGGGTAGGCATCAGCAAACTTTCTTCTTCTTTTTTTTTTTTTTTTTGAAGAGGTTTTTGCTATAGGGCGCGTGCGCTCGCCAGACAGACAGAGAGAGACAGAGAGACAGAAAGCAAGAAATCACCCCCCAGGGGGGATGGCCACGCCGCAATCCCTTCTCCTCCATTCTCCTCTCGGGATCTTGGGCACGCATGCACACGCGCCTGGCGTGAGTTTAAGCCACCGGGTCCGGGATTCGAACCACGGTCGACTACGTGGGAGTCCAGTGACATAGCCATTACACTAACTGCTGGTCCCAACATCAGTAAACTTTCTAAAAATGGCTCAAATGCAAATACTACAGGTTCTATGGACCATGTGGGTCATTGTTGCAACTACTCAATTCTAGGACTGTAGTGTGTGGCTGTTTTCCAAAAGCCTTTTTTACAAAACAGGAGATGGGCTGGATTTAAACTGCAAGCCAAAGTTCGGTGATCCATGAACCAGGAAATACTGGAAAAGAGGCCAACTTGTGGATGAAGTCCATGAGTTCAATTTTAGCAGGACATTCTGGCAGAGATGTTCAAGACAGAGAAGACCATGTCAATCTAAAGAGAAAGAGATCCAGGGCTAGAGCCATAAAATTGGGAGTCATCAACCAAGGTATAGTTATGGGACTGACATTACCCAGGGGAATGGCCTGAGAAGAAGGTGCCAAGGACACTTCTCCATCAGAATACAAGTGCAGGCATGCAAAGTTACTTCAGATCATCATGGCCCTGGAAGGGTACGAGACGTTATCATCTAACCTCTAAGTCATACATTTCAAACAGAGGGCACTTATTTTTAAAGTCGGGTTTTCATTTCCTTTACCAAGATAAATAATGTTAAACTTTCAAATCTGGAGATGAGCAAAGAAATTCCTACTGGCTAGAAAATAAGGCAGTTTTATAATAAAGGGCCTGCCAACATTTTTATGTCTTCTTTTTACTATGGAATATTTTATACACAAAACCCATATAGTATGTATGTAAAGAATAATGAATAGTGATAAAACAAATGCACCATCTCCATCTCGAGTAGTTAATTACCAATACTACTGACAACTTTTCATACCAGAAGCCTTAGTCTGTACACTAGAGGTCAAAGCAGGCAGCCCACAGCCAGAGAAAGCTTACAGATATGTTTTCTTTGGTAAACACAGTGAGTTTTTTTTTTTTCTTTCTTTCTCTCTTTTTAGCAAACACAGTGAGTTGTTTTTTTTTTTTTCTTTCTTTCTCTCTTTTTAATTGCCAAAATTTAAATATCAAGAAACTTTACATGGAAATAAGCATTCTGACAGATCATTAAATCCAGAAACTATAACTCTACTGTACCCACATTTACCATGGCAACAAGTGGAGAGAGCAGAAGAGCAATGATCACCTGTACATGACACGTGGTCACCAGTTCACGGCAGTCTCCACCATTCCCTGCTGTCTTACACTCATATACCAATTCCCTTATTTATTTTATCTGCCTTGGTTCTTGAGCTTGTGATTCTTATTTACACAATTATGGTTTCTAACCCTTTAGAGTATAAGAGATTTATTAAAAGTTTAAAAAGTCAGACTCTTTAATATTTCTAAAAGTGCTGTGACAGGTCTACAATCTTTTATTCCCATTTTGAAACCCCCAAATCTAAAAAACTCATAAGGCAACAATACTGACATAAAGTTATTTACAATCTGTATGTGTCATTCAGTGTGAATATAATCATACATTTGGCTATAGAAATAACATTTGATTATGGGATGCTATCCTCAACTCTGCTGGAAATATTATATAACAACAGCATTTGTGCATTACTACCTTTTGAAAATGCAAAAAATGCTTTTTTTTGGAGAGGTTTTTTGCTATAGGGCGCGTGCGCTCACCAGACAGACAGAGACAGAGAGACAGAAAGCAAGAAATTACCCCCTGGGGGAATGGCCATGCCGCAATCCCTTCTCCTCCATTCTCCTCTCGGGATCTTGGGCACACACGCACATGCGCCCGGCATGAGTTTAAGTCACCGGGTCCAGGACTCGAACCGCCGTTGACTACGTGGGAGTCCAGCAACATAGCCATTACACTAACTGCTGGTCCCCAAAACGTGAAAAATTCTGAAACTCATCTGGCTCCAAGGATTTCAGATAAGGGACTGTTGTTCTATTGTACTTTTTTAAACAGAATTATTTTATTTAAATTTATTGATTGATTTACTTTAATTTGATCAGAGAAGGACAGAGAGAGAGAGAGAGAATGAGAAAGCAAGCTGCCAGGTCTGGGACTCGAACTGCGGTTGGCCATGTGGGAGTCCAATGCCCTTAACCACCATGACACCGGCCCGCCCCTCTATTGTACTTTTAATGTCCACATATAAAGAAATACATATACAAAGCAAGGTGATGGTGTAGCAATAACCAACTAGACTCACCAGTTAAGGTCCAGGGTTTGTGTCCCAGGACCTTTCTCTACATCACGGGCATGCACACATATGCTGGTCTAGGCTGGCTGGGACTGGATTAGATCATGACATGAGGACTTCTTGGGAATGCCTTTCCCCATACTCCCCATAGATGAAACAAACAAACAAACAAACAAACAAAAAACAAACACATGCATACAGCAGATATAACTGTAATAATACATTTTTAAAAGAATTGTTTATTTAATTGTTTATCATTGTTATTTTTAATTTGCTACAAGGCATGTATGCTCATTAGAGAGAGAGAGAAAGAAGAGAGAGGAAAAGTGTGAAAGCAAGCCACCAGGTCTGGGACTTGAACTGAGGTGGGCCATGTGAGAGCTTGGTGTCTTAACTGCCATGCCACTTAATGGCTCAGGAACGTAATATTAGTTTTAAATGGATCTGCAATTGACTGCTATGTCATCTACCTACATTTGGGAAAGAGAAATAGAATAAAATATGTAAAGTACCTGTGGCCTGATAAAACATGATGTACATGTACCGACTCAGGACCTGATATCAGAATGCCATATACATAATTCTCAGTGTATACAAAAATAATTCCCTAATTGAATAACATGCTGCCTTCATGTATAAAATTGATCCCTTATAACCATATCCCTTCATGATTCAAGTTTTTTTTCTCCAGTGAAAAATGAATTTTTGCTCTCCTCTTAATACCCTATTTGATATTCTTAAAATTTCACAACATGTAAATTACAGAAGATCAGATTCAGGAACTGTAAAAATACTGAACAATTTTTTTTTTAAGAGAGATTTTTGCTATAGTTTACATACACTTGCTGGAGAAACAGAGAGACAGAGAGCAAGAAATCACCCCCCTGGGGGGATGGCCATGTTGCATTCCCTTCTCCTCCACTCTTCTCTTGGGATCTTGGGCATGTATGCACATGCACCCGGTCTGAGTTTCAAGCCTCCTGGTCCAGGACTTGAACCACAGCTGGCCATGTGGGAGTCCAATGATGTAACCATTAAACCATCTGCTGGTCTCAATACTAGACTTCTTTCTACCCCTGCTCTATGTGGAGGTTGGGTTGAGTCTACTCAACTGAAGCAAACAGGCTACCTACCCTGTCTCAGAAATACTGCTCCGAGTTCCTCTAGAAAAGGGGACGGCAGAGCAGGTGAGGGAGGTAGAACGTTACAGTTGGCAAAGTAAATTTAAGGTCTGTGAATGTCTCAATTGAAAGAGCTGTCTCACTGAAGAGAAACCGCATTTCTTCAGAGTGACACCAGGGAGGGCTGTTCTGGGATCAGCAGGTAGACTTGCACCCTGACTCAGTGTGAGAATTTGGGCTGCTGGGAGGGAATCGGGCTCCCTCTGGAGATACGAAAGCCTCCACTTTTGGAAAAGATCATTAGATCTCTATGGTCAGGAAGAGGTTGGCCAGGAATGTCAAGGAGTCAAATGAATCATATGGGGGCTGTGGTACACTGAAGAGATGAAGTCCCACCCAGATGGGACAGCTGCTGCTCAGCCCAGATACTGCCAGATCACCCAAGATAATGTAAAAATGCATACATTTTAAATGTGGGTCAATGATTATAAAAATAAACAAATAAATATTGAATAGACCAAACAGAACACACCTACAACCTACAAGTAGACAGTTGGCGATTTTTGGCTTTGATTGTTCTTATCTCCAGAACCTTGGGAGGACTCACTCAGGATTTTTTAACCTTGGTGTTGTTGGGGCTGGGTCACTTTTAGTTGTAGAAGGAGCTGTCCTGTGCGCTGCAGATTTCTGGCTGCACCTCTGGCCTCTACTTACCAATGACAGGAGCAATCCCCCACTCGCCCAAGTCACGACAATCAAAAATGTCCCCAGAAACTGCCAAGTGTACCCTGGAGGGAATCAGCTCTGGGTGAAGGCCACTGTACAAGAGCAGCATCCAGATCCTGGCCTCTACAATGTTATGAAAGTGTCACTAATCACTCAGACAAGGGGGTTGTCACATAGGAGTAGCCTACATGCAGTATAGGTACAAGATTTACAGGTGCTTCAGAATCAGAAACCTGGGTTTGGATCCATAGCTCTATTATTTACCAGCTCGACAACCTCTTTGATCCCTGGCTTCCTCATCATTAAATCAGAATAAATAACCTCACCTCTGAGAGTTGCTGTGAGACTGTGGCAAGATAATTTATGCAAAGCACCTAGCCCAGCAGCTTAATAAGCACAGGTGACATTTAATAAACATTAGTAAACATTAATCCTCCCCTAGTAAAAAGGCAGCTCAGTTTCCATAATCAAAAAGCCACAGGATCCAGAGTGAGGAGCGCTGGCCTCAATTCCAGCCTCTGTCATTTAGTAGTTATGCAGACTTGGCAAGTAATTTTCCCTTCTTTATTAAATAGAAATGATAATTACCTGTAAGTGAGAACCAAGCCAGGTGGTTTATAGCAATTCATAAAGGAACCAAGATAGAAAGGTTGATGACCTTCTAAAGATTTCAGTAAAGGAAATGATGAACTCCTTAACAAATGCAAAGAACTGAGAATGTAGCAACATCAGATAAGGCACAGGGGGAAAAAAGAAAGTAACAGATTGTGAATTTCTAAGTCCTTCTAGACAAGCAGTTGCCAACAGGTGACCCACAGGCCAACTGGTCTTAGAGTATCTCATTTAGTTCCACATAATGTCATATGTCATAGAATCACACCATCTAATGTTCATTAAAATCTAGGCTTCAGACTTCTTGACAACTCCAAAGGTGAGCCACAGTAGACCCCCAATGGCCCCTTGGGGAGGATGAGGCCCTCCAGGTCCCTCATAGCTTCCACCTGGCCCCCAGCTAGCCAAGTTCACTATCACAGCCCTGTAGGCATGCGTGTCTGTAACCTTGGCTTATCTGAAGACAATTATCTGGGAAAGCATTTGAACCTCAGGGGAAACACATCAATACAGAAATCAACACCCTTGAGACATTCCCTACCAAAGCCTAGGTACTGGTCTCCTAGTTACATCTCTCAAATTCCTTTTCTCCTTGACACTTTTACCCCACAACTTCAAATTCTTCACCCTAGCAGCCGCCTTCCTCTATTCAAGATGTCACATCCTCCAAGGCATCAAATACATCAAATGGGTTATCCCATATTTTGGAGTTTTCAAGAAACAAAACCTCTCTTTCTTTTTAGAATGACAGAATCCATTGCTTGCCTGACGAACACCCACTCTCCCCTTCTGCTGGTAACAAACAGCACACAGTTCACCTTGGGAAACTAGCATTCCTCCACTCTCAGTCCACATGGCCTGGGTAGGGCTGACTGAATACCATTTCGAGGAAAGGCATGTAACCCAGAAGCATTCAAAGCCAATCCTGGGACTTTGGCTGCAGTGATTGAGAGAAAAGTCTCCTTTCCTTCCGGAACTAGAACGGAAGACAATGGAAGATGAAGGTGAAGGGGAGGCAGGTTGCTCTGTAGACAGAATGGCCTGTTGGAAGAGTAGAACCCTGGGTTCAGCCATTTCTGCAGCCACACTACTCTTAGACTTTTTTAATTATTTATTTGTTTTAGCTTTTGTTATAGAGTGTGTGGACTTACCAGAGAGACAGAGAGAGAATGTGAGAGAGAAAGCGAGAAATCACCACCACTGCGTGAAGGGGAGGCAGGTTGCTCTATAGACAGAATGGCCTGTTGGAAGAGTAGAACCCTGGGTTCAGCCATTTCTGCAGCCACACTACTCTTAGACTTTTTTAATTATTTATTTGTTTTAGCTTTTGTTATAGAGTGTGTGGACTTACCAGAGAGACAGAGAGAGAATGTGAGAGAGAAAGCGAGAAATCACCACCACTGCTACCCCCAGGGGAACAGTCACACTGCAACCCTTTCTCTTCCATTCTCCTCTTGGCTTTTCGCCATGCATGCACAAGTAGTCAGCATTATTGTCAAGTTGCCAGAGTCAGGACTTGACTCACTCAGCTGGACATATAGGATCTAGCCATTTAACCTCCACGCCACCTGCTGGCCCACTCTTGGACTCTCCGTCACATGTGAGCCATTTAATTCCTATTTTTGCTTAAGGCAGTTTGAGTTGGGTTTTCTTACCAAAAGAGACAATAAATACATTAAATTTTAAAAAAAAAAAAGGAGTTTAAAAAATGGAAAACAAAACAAATGGCTTTGCTCAAACTTTCTCTTCTGGGAAGCTTTTGTTACCTTCCTCCATCCAATAACAGCTGGTTTTGTTCTATGCCTAAGCCATCCCTTTAAAGCACTTAATCTCACACACATAATTATTTGTTGCTGGCCTATCTCTTCTACAAATCTATCAGGCTCTTTTAGGGTGGAAACCGCATTGTATTCACCTTGGATTCTTAAAACACTTTCCCTGTGTATGGTACCTGGTTTGGGCTGGACAAGTATGTGTTGTACAGAGGAATCAACAAAATTTTGTCAGGTGGATGAGAGGAAGCATCCTACTTCTCTCTTTTTTTTAAAAAAATGTATTTATTATCATCATAATCTTGTTTATATTACATTGAATCACATATAACTTTACAGTGTATTACATTTTTTTCCCAGAAGGAATGCCATGCACGTTAGTCAATACAGAGACATTAAAATCCCCACTTCATCATTCAATATCTTTTTATTGTTTTTCCCAATCATTATTATTATTATTCCAATTACAACCAGTCAATCACTATTTCTCATTTTGCTTGTAAAAAGACTTTACCCAACATGAAATACTTCTCAGACCAATGCAGTTGAGAATACTATACACGTCATCATCAACTGGTAATAAACCATATTTGTGTTCTAATGTCATGTCTATTTGTTCTCTTGCTATCTTTCTCTATACTCTTCTCTTCTCCCGCCCTGTTCCACACTGTCTTCTCTTGAGTCACCAGCCTCATGAGACCACCTCATAAGCTTGTCCTGTGCAACACAGACCAACCTCTCCAACAGACACATCCACCCACTGTAAACAAATTGTGTCATGAGAACTCACTCCTTCCAGGCATTACTAAATTCTCCCAAAGGTCTGTCCCACGGAAACCCACCATGGAGTTACTCACAAGGTCTCCACTCTAGGGAGAATTCCTCACTGCAGGACAATAGCTGTGGCCTCTACGAATTGACAGACCAGTGCAATAAGGCATGCCACTCACATATACAACTCCCTTCTCTGACTAAATCGCAGAGCAGGGGAAGAAAAAAACAAACAAACAAACAAAAACCTTTGCTTTCTAGCCTTCAGCTTGGCCTGGATACATCCAGAATCCTGATATTGGTGCCCACCAAATATTTCCTTCCATGTAACAGTTCTAGATTCTCTCTTGCTTCCATTCCATGCCCCCACCACCACCACCCCACTGCTTTATGATGACATAAGTGGAAAACCCACAAAAAGATCTAGGAAATCAACAGCAGGAAAGCAACAGGTTGCCCGGTAAAAACAGATGTTCTGACTGTGGGTGCATAACTGCCACACCCGTAATAGCCCTGTAATAGCTGCAGCTTCCACTGGCATCTGGCAATAAAGATTTTCGAACAGTCAAAGGTCGGGCTCAGAAGTACAGTCCCAGCGTGAATCATCATCTACTCTAGCTAGTTCACCGTTTCCCACATGTGGACCCACACCACCACAGCTATCTGCATGTTCATCGAGCATTCCCTGAGGGACAGGAACCGCAGCAAATCCTGGGAATCACAGGAGACACAGCAAGGACACTCAAGGCGGGCAAATCTCATGGAGAACACAGACGAGGGAGGAGGCAATTACATTATTGAAAAGCAGGCTCCACATGGGATTATGAAAACATCCAGGAGGGATGTCCAATCTATCTTGGAGCCTCCTAGAGGCAGAGGCCTGAGGAATGAGTAGGATGGCTATTGGGAAGGTGGAGTGAAAAGGCTTTGGAGAGTTCCCGGTAGAGGCTGACTAGTAAGAAAGCACTCTGGAAACTGAAAGTAGGCAAGTAGGGCTGGGATTTAAAGTGTGGAGAAGACGCTACAGAAGCAGCAGGAGCCAGAGGGACCCTGAAGAGCTTTCCGATTTAAAAATCTCAGAATTTTGTAGAAAAAGAGCAAAAGTCCTGTGACTAATACAATGTAAAAATGGCTCAAAATGACAATCTGACAAATGTATCTTGACAGGCACTAAAAACTGATTCCAAATGCACCTTGTTGAGAATACTAACAAGGGTACAAGATTCATAAGAAGTTATCTTTTAATTTTCTTGCAGGTTCTTGCTTAACACCCTAGTCTCCATAACACCCTAGTCTCCATCACTACTTGTGTCTACCTTCCTCTCTGCACTCTCCTCAATTTTCCTACAAGTAACAGAAAACTAGACAAATCTGGGTGTTAGGGACAAGGACTGACTCTGGAAATAGGCTATATCGGCAAGGAGAAAACATGGCGGGAGTATCAAAAGTTTCAAACAACAAAACTAAGCAAAACGTTGAGGGAAATGAAACAGTAAAAAGCAAATTTAGAAATCTCAAGAGGAAGTAAAAGTATTTTCATACACAGAAAAAAAGAAGTGTCTCACGTGCTTTAGCCAAACCAAACTCCCCTTAACTGTTAAAAAAAAAAAAAAAAGAGAGAGAGAGAGAAAGAAAGGAGACAAAAAAAAAAAGCGAGAGCTGTGAAAAAGCCAATTTCTTATCTCTTTGCAGAATAAGCAGTATATTGGGACAGTACAGTCAGCTGCCCTGGAAGACCTTGAAATATTTGCCCCAAACTATACAGCTTATGACAATCACCTTGAGAAAGCTCTCAAAACCACAAATCATTCCTGTTCCAACAGCCTGGTCATCCACAAACTCTGGTGTATTCTGTCATTGCCATAATCTGTGTTTCTCTTCCAGCATTAAAGGACTCTCAAAGAAACCTATAGTATTTGTTTCTAGTGTGAGAAACACCTTTTTAAAGAAACTGGTTTAGGGCGTCTCCATAATCCTTTTCCCCCCAGTTCCAAATTTCTAAACGTCAAGAACTTGCAGGCGCCGTCAGGCTCCTATGAGCACTGGTTTTGCGACGGCACAACCTGTGAATTCCCTCAAAGGACATTCTGAAATTCACTGAGCAAATCGACAGGCTTTAATAACCCTTTAGTTATTTATTGCCATCATACACTTGTAGAAGGGCTTGCAACAGCAGGTCAACCCGGAAAGGCTGAGAAAGCCGCCCCCAAAGTACAGAAGTTGTGCTTGGCACATAAGTTCTCGTAGTTTGGGCACCAGGCAGCGAGCCCAGGTGGCTCAGTCCCCGGGAGGAGAGGGTACGCATCGCGTCCAGTTCCCGGAGCGCGATGCTCCACCGGGCAGGGACAATGGGCAGCCCGGACCACGCAGGGTGGCTGCGGAGGAGGCAGCA
>NW_006159707.1:1418910-1450953 GCF_000334495.1 Tupaia belangeri chinensis | reverse complement strand
GGCTCCAGGCTGCGGCCCCGCCCTCGCCGCGTCACTTCCAGCAGCGCAGCCCGCCCCCGAGGCCGGGCGGCCGGGCGTGGAGAGAAGGCCCAGGGTGCAGGAACCGCGAGGCCGCAGTGCTGTCCACCCCCGCCACCCCGGCCACCCGGGCCGCGACATCGCCCGCCCACCCTCTGCTTTATTTCAGTGCACGAATATCCGCCTTGCGCCGAGCACCAACTCGGTGCCTTGCCATCTACGAGCACCTTTACATACTGGGGCTGATCGATGGATCCATAGACCGTTTGGTTCGAGATAAAAGTCACTGCCCCGACGGGAGGTCAAGAGCACGTGGAAAGAAGCCAGACACAAAGAATATAAACGTGCGTGACAGCCTGTGTAGAACGTTCTGGAACAGAACCACCGATTCCCTGGGTACCGCACAAGACTTGCTCAGGCAGAAGAGTGGAGGTGACTGGCGAGAGTCCACGGAGCTTCCTGCATGGTGGAAATGTTCGAGCTCTTCCTCAGGAGGGGCTTATGTGCAGAGTGGACTTTCTCAAAATGAACCAACTTAGACTCTTAAGATGGATGCGTTTCACCATGTAAATTTTACTTTCATAAGAAAATAAATAATTGCGTGAAAATCGCAAGCTACAAAACAAATATGTACTGTATGGTACTATTTAGTAAAGAAGTTAAAGATAATGTATATTATGTTTCTTTTTAAAAGAATTATTTAATTTTATTTACCATTATTTTCATTTTTTAATTTAACCAGAGAGAGAGAAAGTGAGAAAGCAAGGCTCTAGGTCCAGAACCCAAAACAGGGTTGGCCATGTGGGAATCCAACATTTGAATCATCACCATCTGCTGGCTCCACTCCTTTTTTTTTAAGCTTATTTATTTATTCCAAGAGGGAGACAAGTACCCCAATAGGGCCATCACGTCTCTCTCACTCTTTCTCTGGGGGGTGCACAAGCCCTATAGCAAATTAAAAATAACAATAACAATAAATTAAATTAAATAATTCTTAAAAAATAAAAAGTATGGGCAAACCATCCCAAACTATCCAATGCATCTAACCTGATTAGTTCTGCCTTACAGCTGGAGTATGACTGTTTCAGGCAACTCAGAGAAGAAAAAAACACTGGACTATCATCAGAATTCAAAAAGAATATTGAACGGATGGCTTCTGGTCATAGAGAAATTAAGGAAACCTCATCTAGTTTAGAAGAGCAGAAGCAACAGATACAACTTATAAAAGAGAAACAAATTTTTATTAAAGTTCAGAGTTTCCAGAGGAAATAAATAAATATACCCACATCTTAAGAACTAATGCAATTTAAAGCAAATCATAGAAGAAAAAGACAGAAGTGTATATATGAAAAAAGAAAATTAATCAACTAAAAGAAGAACTGGAATAACTCAAGGAACTAGAGCTGAATTGTGGAGCCAGCAAGGTGGCATGGTAGTTGAGGTGCTGGACTACCACATGGCTGACCACGGTTCCAGTTCCAGTCCCAGACCGAGGGGCTTGCTTTCTTACCTTCCTTCTCTTTCTCTCTCTGCTGAGCACACATGCCTCATAGAACATTTTTTTAAACTAATAAATAATTTTTTAAAACAAAGAGAATTGTTCCTGTAGCTAAGCCTGAAACTCTAGGCATCACGACAGAACTAGAATCTGAAGTACCTCAACTGAATGTAATCAAAGGTAATCTTGAGGCAGAAATAAAACATCATCGAAAGATCATTTAAGGGCTGGCCCATGGTGTGGTTGTTAAAACAGCTGGATCCCATATAGCAGCATTCCCAGTTCGAGTCCTGGACTTGGCAGCTTGAAAAACCCTGCCAGATGTGCATGCATACCCAAAATCCTGAGAGAGAATGAAAGAGAAGGGATTGCAGTGTGACTATCTCCTATAGGGGGTGCTTTCTCACTTTCTCTCTCTCTCCCTCTCTCCCTCTCTCTCTTTCTGTGTGTGTGTGTCCCAAGCAAGTGCACATTCCCAATGGCAAATTTAAAAAAAGGGGGGGGGGAATGTGTGCCTGCATCCTTTTAAAAGAAAAATATAGTTGAAGATGTAAACCTTCAACGACTTCAGTTTTTATAAGAACAGACACAGGAATTTTAAGTACAAGCATGAACAAATGACTATCATACATACTCAGTTCTTTTCAGCAAAAGATGAGGAAATTAAGAATCTGCAAAACACAATAGAACATACCAAAATCCAGATTCATGAACAAGATAAGACCTCAAACTAATACTTTTTAAGTAACAAAAAAAGTGAGTGTCCTAATATAGAAAACGGAAGTGAAAAGCATGATTTGTCTAAAGCTGAAACTGAAAGATTAGCAAAGGGAATAATAGAACAAGAATCAGAGATCAAACTTCTAAATGAAAATAGTATGTCTTCAGTTAAGCAGACTGATCAAAGATGAGGCTGGTAAACCAGCTCAGATTATCCAGCAGAAAGATTTGGAGATACAGGGTCTTCACACTAGAACAGTGTAAATAAAATGGTGGCAACTGCAAGCATATGCCTTGGAGAGAAGTATTAGCTGCTCGGAATGAAGGGGCTAGGGAAAACAGCCATCTAAAAAGAGTGTCACCAAATGATGGGTACCACTGCTGTCAAAGAAGCAGACCTTGTTAAGACGCAAGATGACAATGAAACACTGTCTGCGGGACTTGCAAAAGTAGTGGTCAGGATATGTTTAGAGAAACAGCTGAGAATTTATCACACCTTATTCAAGAAAAAGACATAAAAATAGATTAGGTTAAAAAAAAAAAAAAGCCAGACTTTATTAACAATTTTGCAAACACCCAATATCAGTAATGAGATTGGAGGTATTATGTGCAATGAGTTTGATGATCTACAATAGGAATATGATAAAACAGTAAGCTAAGAAAACGGAAGACTGAAAAGAGATAGTTAACATAGTACAAAATACGCACTGTGATCCAGCCTAACTTCAAGAAGAACTTCAAAGGAACCAGCAGTTAGCATAATGGCTATGTCGCTGGACTCCCATGTAGTCGACCACGGTTCGCGTCCCAGACCCGGCGGCTTAAAGCTCACACCGGGCACTTGTGTGTGCATGCCCAAGATCCCGAGAGGAGAATGGAGGAGAAGGGATTGCGGCGTAACCATCCCCCCCGGGGGGTGATTTCTCGCTTTCTGTCTCTATGTCTCTGTCTGTCTGTCTGGCGAGCGCACGCACCCTATAGTGAAAAAAACCTCTCCAAAAAAAAAAAGAAAGAAAGAATTTCGACACTGTTAGGAGCATTTTAATAGAGATTGATGATGGGGCCAGCAGATGGCTTAGCAGTTACATTGCTGGACTCCCACATGGCTGAACGCGGTTCAAGTCCTAGACCGGTGGCTTCAAAATCACGCCAGGCACATGTGCGTGCCTGCCTAAGATCTTAGGAGGAGAATGGAGGAGAAAGGGTTGTGGCATGGCCATCCCCTTAGGGGATGATTTCTCACTTTCCCTCTCACTATCTCTGTCCCTCTCTCTCTGATGAGCACACATACTCTAAGGTAAAAAGCCAAATAATAATAATAATAATAATAGAGTGTGATGATCACCCTAAATTATGGATGAACTATATAGACCTGGTCCAAAATTACGAAGAGAATGAAACAAAACACCAAAATTTAGGGCAGGAATTAGCACAAAGCCCAGTCACAGAGTAGGGCAGCTTTGTAATACCAAAAATAATCTCTTGGGACAGATAAATGTTTACCACAGTGCTCCACCAAATCATCACTTTCTTCACAGGCAGCAGGATCTCTGGAGGCGAGTCAGTCTTACATATTGAGTGAATCCTCTGAACTACTCCCAAGAGACTGAAGAACCAAGAAAATCACTGCAGGAAAAAGATGCAAACCTTAGAACCTTATTATCTTCCAGGGAGATAATCAGAGATAATCTGACTCAATGGCTGCCACCTCAGAATTAGAAAACACAAACAAATGGAATTGGAAATTAAGCAGCTCACGGAGAAACATCATGTCTTAAGCAGGTTGCTTAAGTAAAAATACCTTTTCATGAAAGCTGAAAATGGTCAATTACTTTCTTAGAGGGAAAAATCTCACTAACAAAGTACCAGTGGGATTGGAGGCTGCGGTCAAAGGATACTTCGAGTAGTTGTTGGCAGTGCTTTCATTTTTCACAAGGAGCAGGTATTCATGTATACCTTAGGTAATTCAGACACTAGCTTGTATTGCGGTTCAAAAAATGAAAAAATAGGGCCAGCCCCGTAGCCTGTGGTTCAGGAAGCTGGATTTCACATGGCCAATTGCAGTTTGAGTCCTAGCCCCAGTGGCTTGGAAAACATGCTGTCCTTGTGTGCACGTGTGTCCCCAAATCCCGACAGGTTGGAGAAATGGAGGAGATGGGATTGTGGCATGACCGTATCTCATTGGGGAGTGCTTTCTCCCTTTCTTTTTCTCTGTGTGTCTCTCTGTTTCGAAAGTGCATGTGCTCTCTGGCAATGAAAAAACTTTTAAAATGTACTATAAAGAGTTTAAAATACACACTCTTTATATAAGAACAGGTGAAAAGCACAAAAGTATAAAATACATAAAATTTTTAAACTGAAACTTGCCTTTCTGAGAGCTAAGTTTCATCTTCTTTCCATTGCCTGAGAAACTTCTCCATCATTAACCTATTTTCTCTTAGATCTCTTGGAAATATATAGATATTGGAACCAGCAAATGGTACAACAGTCACTGGACTCCCATGTAGTCAAGCGCAGTTCAAATCCCAGACCTGGTGGCTTAAAACTCTCACCTGCATCTGCACTGCCAAGACTGAGTGGTTGGATGGCTAGCATGTGGTCTTTGACAAGATGAAAAAGGCCATGAATACTGTGGAAGCCGTGGAGCACTTTGGGTCCAAGGATGGCAAGGCCAGCAAGAAGGTCACCATTGCTGACTATGGACAGCTCTAATGAATTTGCCTTGTGTTTTCTCTTAACCACCAGACCTTTTCCTTCTGTAGCTCAGGAGAGCACTTCTCCACCCCATCTGCTCGTTATGCCCTGTAACCTGTGCTCTCGCTGCAGTTCTTTGGGTTCCATATTGTCCTTATTCCCCATCCAAATCCAGCTGAATTGAAAAGTTAACTTTAAGATTATGAAATAAAAACTAAATAACAAAAACCAAAAACAACAACAACCAAAAAACTCATGCTGAGTGCATGCATGTAAAAATTTCAAGAAGAGAATGGAGGAGAAGGGATTGCAGCATGGCCATCTCCCCTTGGGGGCTGGTGATTTCTCACTTTCTGGCTCCCCAGTGAGCACACATGCCCTATAGTAAAAACCTCCCCCCACCTCTAAAAAAAAAAAAAGGAAATATATATTTTTATAGAGAGAAGTATATTATTCTCTAACTTGTTTTTTATTCATTGCACTTTGAAGATTTTCTCAGATGTGAAAATATTTAGTTTTTCGAGAGATTTTTTGTATAGGGCGAGTGCACTCCCTGGAGAGACAGACAGAAAGCAAGAAATAACTCCCCCCCCTCCCCCGGGAGGTGTTCATGCCATAGTCCCTTCTCCTCCATTCTCAAGATTTTGGGCATACACACACACAGGTCCAATGTGAGTTTTAAGCTGCCAGGTCCAGGACTTGAACCGCGGTCAACTTTGTGAGAGTCCAGCAATGTAACCATTATGCCATCTGCTGGTCCTCTTATTCTTTCTTTTTTATTTCATTTTCTTTTCTACATTCAATCACATTGTTCAGCTTACAAAGTGAATATTTCAGCATGTGAACATTTCTCCCTAGTCCAGTTGATGAAACTATAAAATATCTTCAACAGATAATACCACATTTCTTTGTCCCATTAATGCTTTGCCTTCATATTTTTCTTCTAAATGTCCTTCCTCAGGCCCTACTCTTCCACACGCACCGTAGCTGGTATTTACACCCATTTACTGTGTTTGTATATCCTTCAGTCAATCAGTTTCAGTCACGGAGTGCGGACACTCGTTATATATTAAGTAAAGATACGGAACGCTTCACTAATTTGAGTATCATCTTTGCACAGGGGCAATGCTAATCTTCTCTGTATCATTCCAATTTTAGTATATGTGCTGCAGAAGTGAGCACTGGTCCTCTTATTCTCTTTAATAGCAAAAATTCAATGTATAAATACCTTCTAGTTTACTTAACTAGCCCCTCTTGATTGGCATTTAAGCAGATTCTACCCAAATCTATCAAATATCTGTGGCTAACTCCTTTGCTCATTTCTTGAAGGGCCTCTCCAAATCTTTATCACTCTCCTCAAACGTGATTATGCCTTACAGCCATTTTTTTTTTTAATTGCTAGTGTGCGTACTAAGAGAGACAGAAAGAGGGAGGAGAAAGTATCCCTCCAGTGAGGCATGGTCATACCACAATCCCTTCTCCACTACTTAGTCTTCCTTCCTGTAAGGAGTTCAGGCACACATGCACATAAGCTGGCATATTTTTCAAGTCCCCAGGGCTAGGCTATAAGGCCAGCCCACCTTATATAAGCTGAGATATGAGAGATCAGTAGGCAAGGACTCTTAATTTCCCATACCCCGCTTCCTGTAGCCTTCCATCCACCTCTCTCCATCCGTCACTACTCCTTCCCTTTTGTTGGGAGGAAAAGAGACCTAGCTTTGTAATTCAAGGCTAATTGTACCATGGAAATCATCCATTCAGATGTTTTCAATAGCCTCATTCTAACGGTTTTCTGCTCTGCTTTATCATCATCCTGTCTCTTTCTCTAAGCATATGAGCACACCCAAATTTCTCCTGGTATACAATACTCTCTTTTCTTCTCCAACAATCGCCTTATCTCTCTACCTCTCACAGCTAAGCTTCTGAAGAAATTCTTTGCTCCTTGAATCATCTCATTTTTCATCAACTTCCTTTTGAAAACTCCACAAAATATCTTTTTTAAATTCCTGGAATTTTTTTTTTCTTTTTCAGTTTTTGCCATAGGGTGTGTGTACTTGCTAGAGAGAGGCAGAGAAAGAGGGAAGATGAGAAATCATGTCCCTGGGAAATGGCCATGCTGCAATCCTTTTTCCTCCACTCTCCTCTTGGAAATTTGGGCTTGCATGCTCATGTACCCAGCATGTTTTTCAAGCTACCTGGTCCAGGACTTGAAACCCACAGTCAGTCATGTGGGATCCAGTGCTTTATCTACCATGCCACCTGCTGACCCAAGTTCCAGGAATTTTTAAACACTTTTTATTTTATTTTTTTTACAGTGTAAAAATCATATTTTCTTTTCCCCCAGCACAAATACAGTACATATCAGTGGAATTTTTAAATTGTTAAATCCAATGCATACATTTTAGTCCTATGTCCACTTAAACCCCATGTAGCATCTGATAAATGACCACATTACCATTCTTTACATTCTTTCTGACTTTGTGTATGTGTGTTTGTGTATGTGTGTGTGTGTGTGTGAGTGCGTGTGCGTGTGTGTGTGTGTGTGTGTGAGAGAGAGAGAGAGAGATTTCCCTCTTGCCAAGCTTTCTTCCTAACTTTTTTTTTTTTCAGAAAGAGAGAGATTTTTCCTATAGGGTGAATGCCTATAGGAGAGACAGACAGAGAGATAGAACACAAGAAATCACCCCCCTCCCAAGGGGGGATGGCCATGCTGCAGTCCCTTCTCTTCCATTCTCCTCTTGGGATTTTGGCATTCGTGCACATGTCCTGTGTGAGTTTTAAGCCACCAGGTCCAGGACTTGAACCATGGTCAACTACATGGGAATCCAACGACATAACCATTCCACCATCTGCTGGTCCCTATAGCTGCTTTTTCTGGCCACTTCCTAAATGTTAATATTACCCATGTATCATTTAAAAAACTGCCAGGGGGTGCATATGCTTGCCAGAGACAGAGAAAAACAGAGAGATAGGGAGAAACTATCCCTTAATTGGGCACGGTCACATCACAATCCCTTCTTCTCCATTTTTCTCTTTTGTTAGGATTTTGGGTGTGCACACACACACACACACACACACACACACACACACCCAGAGTGTTTTTCAAGCTACTGGAGCCAGCATTCAGACTGCAGTTGGCCACGTGGAATCCAACTTACTTTACCACTAGGCAACAGTGCCAGCCCAAGATTCCATCCTCAGCTTCCAGGATTTTTGACTCTCTGTGCATTCTCAGGGCAAATCATCCACTCCCTTGGCTTAGCATCCACAGGTGTACCAGTGACATCTGAGAGTCTATGTCTAACTTCAGACTCCACATTGACTTATCTACTTGTCTGCCTCTATCAGGATACCCACAGGCTTTCAAAATCAGTATGTCCAAAAAAGAATCCAGGACCCATTACAAGCCTCTCATCACTAAAGCAAGAGTCGTCAGAACCATGACTAGCAAACTTCTCTCCCCTCCCCCCATCTCCACTCCATATCCATCAACCAACCACGAACTATATCTTCCTTCATTTCTTTCTCTGTTCCCACTGCTTTGTCTATCCCTTTGTGTCTCTTGCATGGAGTAATGCAGTAGACTCCTTACTCATCTTGCTGGTTTCGTTCTTCTCCTTTGAATCTATTCTCCACATTGCTGTGAGGATGAACCTCCTAAGATGAAAAATCTGATAATGTTATTTTGCTGTTTTGCATTATTTTAGGGGCTCAGCTCTGATGGTGTGTGCTGATAGGCACTACTACTCAGGAGACCAAAGGCCACACGGGGGACCTGGGTACTATTCCAGCCCACTCTAAAAGTGGGGCTCATGCTGTAGTCTCAGCTACTCAGGGGGAGGCTGAGGGAAGAGGATAATGACATAGCAAAAATCTATACAAAAAAAAAAATATATATATATATAGATAGATAGATAGATAGATAGGTATCTTAGGATTCCGGAAGTCCAACCTTGAACAGAATAATCGACGCCTTCCTTGCCTTTGCAACTTTACTTTCAACCAGGCATCTCCACAAAGGATACTTTCTAGCCATATGTTACATCTTGTAGACCCTAGACTAATACCAAATGTCTTCAAGCCCATGAGCCTAATCATACAGGGTAGTGTCTTCAAAAAAGTTTGGAGTAAAAGTGTTTTATTTATCTCCTCTTCAGGCTGTTGGTAAGGAAGGGGTTGCTACCCTATAGTTAAGGGATGGCCGAACACTGGACAGATGAGATAGATAGTAGTTTATGTGTCATAGATACTCACAATCCTGGGAAAGAGGACATTGCACACCCTACAGGGTCCTTTGGGGGTTACATCTGGGAACAGAATGAAAAAGCAGGAGTGCTAGGAGACAGGTTTGTAGAAACAAGAAGGTAGGGTGGCCCTCATTCCTACAGAAGAATGTGATTGGCTTGTTTGAATAATTCTGCAGCTGAGAGGGAACTGAAGCCTGATACTTGAGAATGAATTATGCCTGGTCCCTGTGATAAGGAGGGTTGTTTAGTAGGAGACCTCTGTTGAACAGAGGGTTGGACAACATGCAGTTTGGCAGTTTGAAGCCCTTCCCATTTTACCAGACATCAGGACAACACTTAATATGAATCTTAATTTCAGGCTTTAGACACAATAAATAATTAAAAAGTAATTCTTCCTAGAACTAATAATTGAGTTTTAGCATTGTCACAAGATATAAAGTAACATTCAAAACTCACTTGCATTTAGAAATACTGTTAGCAATGAACATGGTAATATCAAAATTTAGAATATATCTATAATCACTAATAAAAATGAAGCACTTAGGTGTAAATCTAACAAGCCATGTATAGGACTCGTACGCTAAAAACTGAGCAATGTGAATAGATGAATCAAAGATTTAAATCAATGGAGAGATATATCATGTTTGTGGATTAGAAAACCACATGTAGTAAAGGTGTTAATTTTCCCCAAATTGATACAGAGATTTAATGAAATTCCTATCAACATTCCAACAAGAGGTCCAGCCCTATGGCTCAGCAGTTAGACACTGTGCACAGGAAGGTGGGTCCCACATGACTGACCAAGGTTTGAATCCTGGCTCCACTGGCTACATGCAGGACTCAAGCACGTGTGTGTCCAGGAATGTGACAGATGGAGAATTGGAGAAAGGATTGTGGCATGAACAAGGCCCCATGGCAAAGTGCTTTCTCTCTCATTCTTGTGCATGTACTATCATGAATAATAATTTTCTTTTATAAAGATTTATTTTATTTAACTTTATTTATTTATTCTAGTATGTCCAGAGAGGGACAGAGAGAGAGAGAGAGAGAGAGAGAGAGAGAGAGAGAGAAAGCAAGCCACCATGTCTGGGACTCGAACCGTGGTCTGTCATGCCCTTAACCACCATGCCACCTGCTGGCCCATTAATAATAATTTTTGAAAAACATTTTAAAAAGTCTTAAGATTTTTTGTAGTTATAGGCAAAACTATTATACAATTTAATGGTAAAGCAAGGAATTAGAATAGCTAGAACAACTTTTTAAAAAAGAAGACAAAGTAAGACCAATTAGTCTACCCAATTTCAAAATGTATTATTACTCAGCTGCAAGTAATCAAGATTGCATAATATCTAAAGAGGGGTAGACATAGTCAGTGAAACAAAGCAAAGAACCCAGAAATAGTTTCACACAAATGTATCCAGCTAATTTTTGAGAAAGGTACACAAGCAATTCAGTGGAGCAAAGATAGTCCTTTTAACAGGCTACTGCTATTTACAGCTCGTGAGAAAAATCACAGGCCTAAAACTTGGAAAACCGGGCCAGCAATGAATGCAGATAGTGGATTGACTGAGATACTGCCAAGTGGTTATGGGAGGGTGGGATAGTGCACATCCAGCTTGAGCTGCAAGGACCAGAAGGCAGGTTCATTCATCTTTTTGAACTCAGGAACCTGGACCTGAAATACTTACTTTGCTGCTTCTAATTTATCAGCTCTGCAGATCATGGTAATTTTTCAATCAGCTTCCACACTGCACTAAGTCACCCGTATCTGAGAATACAGTAGCTTTTCCATTAGCATCATTCTCAGCCCATTCAAGGTAGCAAGATGGCTTTCAGTATCTTCAACGGGACACCCTTCTAGATTCAAAGCTGGTAGAAGATAGAGCTCTTCTAAATTTATTTCCATTCAGCCCCTGGGATTCAATCTGGTTGAACCAACCCATTTAGCACCCCTCCATTGCCCCAATGTGGTTAGGTGATTGTGTGTGTGGATTGGTCAGGCCTTATACAGTTCTACCCAGAGTCAGGCAAGGCTCCTCACTTGACCCACATGGACTAAAAGACAGGATTTAGTTCTCCATAAGAAATCCAGCTATGGGAACCAGGAGTTAGCGTAATGGCTATGTCGTTGGACTCCCATGTAGTCGACCGCGGTTCGCGTCCCGGACCCGGTGGCTTAAAACTCACGCCGGGCGCGTGTGCGTGCGTGCCCAAGATCCCGAGAGGAGAATGGAGGAGAAGGGATTGCGGCGTGACCATCCCCCCTGGGGGGTGATTTCTCGCTTTCTGTCTCTATGTCTCTCTCTGTCTGTCTCGCGCCCTATAGTGAAAAACCTCTTTCAAAAAAAAAAAAAAAAAGAAAAAAAGAAATCCAGCTATTTGTTATAGAAGAAAGGAATACTAACTGGCCGAATCAGCAAATGTCCACTCTAACCTCTTGGGGGAAAATCCCATGGCCAATGACCAGCTCTTTGCCTCCAATATTAATGTTTGCAGTGCTTTTACACTGCATCATTTCTTTCATTGACTTTGTCAGAAGACACAGACTAGTTGGTAGTGACCCTTCTCTGTCTGAGATATTGCTCCAAGATTATTTGTCTTGTCTCACATTAAACATATTGTTTCATATTTATGGGGACCAGCAGATGGCGTACTGGTTACATTGCTGGACTCCCACATGGCCAACCATGGTTCGAGTCCCAGAACTGGTGGCTTGAAACTCATGCCGGAGATGTGTGTGTGCGTGCCCAAGATTCCAGGATGAGAATGGAGAAAAAGGGAGTGTGGTGTGGCCATCCCTCTTTGGGGGTGATTTCTCACTTTCCCTCTCACGATCTCTGCCTTTTTCTCTTTCTGGTGAGTGTACAAAACAAAACAAAACAAATTTGTCTCATATTTAAAAATACCATGCAGACTGAGATGGCTCAGCTTGCCATCTCTAGGCTCCATACCTGTGTCATAAACTTCTAGACTCTCAACCAGAAGCTTACACGGAATGAAGTGACCTTGCAGGAAAGTGCCGAAAGAGTTTGAAACGACCCTCAGTGAAAACTGACCAACAGCCTCTGAATCACCAACTTTTCTGAATCAAAAGTACTTCAAAGAATAGAGTTATTGTTTGCTCATTAAACAACAAAAACATGTCATGCATCTGCCTCCACCTTCTTCTAGTACTCTCGGTGTCACCATCCAGATATGTGGGAATGTTACCTTAGACCACTTCCTGTTAACTTTTATAACCCACTAATACCTATGGAGTGTGTACGCTGCCAAGCTGGGATACTTGGCTTGTTCAATGGTTTGCACTGCTGACTTTGCAAAGAATCACTTCAAGAAAATGATGTATTTCCTCACATCACCACTCCTCTTGGCAAACTCCCTAAACCTCAGCCTTTCCCCACTGTTATTTCTACTGTGAGTATCAATGAGCTCTTGAGCCTTTATTCAATACAAAGCAAGCATTTGATATCTGATCTTACCCCAAGGTGTGTGTTCTGGGTTTTTGCTGTTGTTTCTTCTTTAATGAGTGTGATTCAAAGTTCTTGAAGTTTTTTGAGTATGTTTGTTCCCTGGTCCCAACACCTGACAGGTAAATGAAATATAGAAACAAACTTGTCTATGTAGAAAATGTGGTATAATACATCTAAAACAAAACATATGTAATGAACACATTGGATATGCTTAATATTGAAACAAACACGTGACTCCACTACAACTTGAGAGACTGAAGAGGTGTCTAGGTACTCTTTCCTAATCCCTTTCACTATCCAACTGTGTCTTACTCTTCCCAGAGTCCTTAGAGGCCACCACTATCCTGATACCTGTTTTTTCATTTCTCTGAATTTTTGTATAGTATATTTTACTACATATGTATGTTTCTGTAAACAACATTACTTTTGCTTGGTTTAAATTTCACCAATATGTTACTAAGCTTCCTTCTTTCACAGGATATTATGTTTCTGAAATTCGACCATTGATACTTGTACCTGATAGTTGTAGTTCATTAATTCTCAGTGTTATGTAGTCTTCCATTGTATTAGCTATGTACATATTATTTCCTTCACAGCATTTCAAAGGTAATTGTGTGCGCAAAACCCTTGACAGAGCCTTTGACGCAGAAACGGCACTCAAAAATGTTTTTGTTAAATTATTGAACACAATTAAACTCCTACTGAATGTAACAACTTACACATGCTTCTGGGATTCTCTGCCCTTCGCTCCAATGCTAAGGATTCTGCTAGTTTTTCCGCCCAGAGTTGATTATAGTTAATTCTGCTAGTTTTTCCGCCCAGAGTTGATTATAGTTACATTTCGTGACTAGCAATAGGAAACCAGGTGACCTCCCAAAACATTTACGACTACACTTCCCAGAAAGCATTGCGGTACTGTAGCACCGTCAATTTCGGTTTACTTTTTCCCTCGGCGAACTTCCGGGTTGTGTGGGCGGGGTCAAAAGAGTCTTCCAATGAACACCTCCGCAGGCTGAGAGGGCGGGAAATTACCCAATGAGTGTCAGGGCAGAGGCGCCAATCAGCGGGGAGGTTGCTGAAGCAGCCGCGTGGGCGGCGTCATTGAGTTGCGCCCCTGAGCCCGGTGAAGCCCAGCCCTTCTCTTCTGCCTTTTTCTTGTGTTAGCTTTTCTTCCTGCCACCTGTCGACCCTGCTTCCATGTCCCTGGTGGGCACGGCACCCTGCAACTTCCACGCTTATGGCTGCTAGCCTGAGGGAACCCAGTTACACTTCTTCCGCCTCGAGCTGCGACACGGACGATGAGGGCGTGCGCGGCACCTGCGAAGATGCTTCTCTGTGTAAAAGGTGCGGGCCGGGCGAGGGGTTAGGGGATGGCATCCCAGGACTGGGCCAAGGTAGGAGGAGGTCTATGTCTGAGGAGTACGCCTGGATGCCACAAGGGACGTCGCATGAATCCAAGCTGCCCTTGCTCCACACCTGTGAAATGCACAGAGCAAGGGTTCATTTATTTAAGTACTAGTTTCTGTGTTCCTGCTGTGTGCCAGGCACGATGCATGCCTGGGGTGCAGTGAATGGGAGTGGGTCGCAGAACCAGGCAGGCGTGCTCTTGGCTCTCATGGAGCTAAAGTCTTTCTGGAGACAGACATCAAGTGGATAGTAGCTACAATCTTATGAGGAAAGGTGCATTTTTTGTAGGTTGCGCGACCCCCATTGTGCCCCCGAAGTTCAGGCCTGGGATCACAGGGAAAAAGACCTGCCCACGGCCAGATACTATTTGTGTGCAGAGCCAGTACCACTCCAGGCGTCCACTGTTACGGGTGTGGTAGCAGGGCTTGGGGTCAAGGGCGGTACCAGCACAAGTACCTGTCAGAAAAAGAGAAGACGTGAGACCTTCATTCATTCACTCATCAAGCAAAAATTATGTCAGGCCTTACTCTGGGCTGTTTGAAGGGGATTGAATGCTTGGAAATATGTGAAAAACAAAACAGACTTGGTGTCAGATGTACTAGAACTCTCAGCCTAGTTGGGAAAGACAGACAGGAAAAATAATTACCCTGGGAATACATAACTACAATTTGGGTTGAGTACTCATTAGAATTTATAGTTAGACAGGGATGTTTAAACTGAGAACAAAGGGGTTAAAAAGTGGGCGTGCTCAAGCAGAGGAAGGGAGGGTTATGATCTATTAGAGAAACTGAAAGAATGCTCTACAGTTGGAATAAGTTGGCCAGGGCTGCAGGGACTCTATGGAATGGGGAAAAACAATGTTTGGGATTAATACTTGCACTTTTGTAAATTTTTGAAGGCTACTCATAGTGATTCAGAGCATGAATTCTGGAGCCAGACCGTCAAACTGAGCTCTGCAATTTACTAACTTGTAAACTTAGCCGTTATTAAACCTTCTGTGTCTCTGTGTCTTGATCTGTAAAATGGGAACTATAGTAACACCCGCTTCATAAATGGTTGTAAAGATTAAATGATTTTTAATATGACTGGAACATTTAGAGCAGTGTCTGGCTTGTGCTAGCTGTTAGTGGTTGATTAAATAAATACATACATACAGAAAGTAAAGACTTAGAGATGGTTCCTGGTATAATTTGTGAACTTAAATGGATTATGCTCAGCTTTCTTTCTTTTCCATCTTTTAGTTGCTATCGATCACATCTATAGCACTGTTGAATTAGAAATAATTTTTCTAATATTGACAGCTGTTTGGTAAGAGAATTTGACATGCCATAAAAATGATCAGAGAGTAGTAAAATTCTTTCCAGTAACACATTAGGGTTAGGGTTTACTTAGTTTGTTGATAATACTTTTTGCAAACTTGTTTAAATTAGTAATAAAATATGCAAATGCCAAGTACAGTATAGAGAGGTAGTCTTATTAGAGTGTGCCTTTCCTTGACTATGTCAGATAGCATTTATAATTTCAGCTCTTTTCCGCCTCAGTTTCCAATGACCTCTGTGTTGCAAATATCTAAGTTTTGCAGAGAGGTTAATTTCAGAACTGCAAAGAATATAAAGTAGTATTTCCCAACCTGAACCGCATAGCAGCATAACCTGTTAGACTTTTTTAAAAAAAAGCGAGCACACACACCCTATAGCAAAAACCTCTAAAAAAAAAAAGCTACAGGGACCAGCAGGTGGCATAGTAGTTGAGGTGCTGGACTCCCACATGGCTGGTGTGCTTCAAGTCCCGGCTTGCTTTCTCATTTTCCCTCTCTGATCAAATTAAAAAATAATAAGAAGAATTCTTAAAAAAAACAAAAGGACGAAAACTCTGATCCGTGGGCCTACTTTTGGGCATAGTCCTGGGTTATAAAGACACACATTCATCACCTGGATGCATTTCATGAAAACTTTTATACACTAGATTTTTCCCTTGTCAGAAAAAAATTTGCAAAGGAATTATGAGAATTAATAAAGTTAATTAATTTTTAATTTTTAATTTTTTTGAGAGATTTTTGCTATAGGGTGCATATGCTTGTCAGACAGAAAGTGAGAAATCATCTTCCAGGAGGATGGCCATACTGCAATCCCTTATCCTCCTTTCTCCTCTCAGGATTTTGGGCATGCACGCACACATGCCCAGTGTGAGTTTTAAGCTGCCAGGTCTGGGACTCAAACCGCTGTCGACTGTGTGGGAGTCCAGCGGTGTAACCGTTACATCATCTGCTGGTCTCCATACGTTAATGTTTTAAGCCATTTTGTGGGACTCAGATGTCTCTGAGGTTTTGTAATATTGTGATCTGCTCTTCACCATAATATATTAAACCATTAAATTTTTTTTAAAAATTATGATATTAAGGATTCCAGGCCAGCTCCATGGCACAGTGGTGAGGTGGTACTCCAGAGAAGCCAGATCTCACGTGGTGACTACAGTTCAAAACCCCAGCCTGGCTGGGCTGAATCACACACCCAGTATGTATGTAAATGTGACCAAAATCTGACAGGCTGGAAGACTGGAGAAAGAGAATCATGGTGTGACCAGAACCTGTGGAGGGTGCTCATCTCTCTCTGTGCCTAGTGTGCACACACATATACTCTATCATGAGTAAAGAAAAAAGAATTGAAAAGGTTTAAATAAGGATTCCTTGCATTAATAATGGGCAGATTATTTTCCACTTTTTGCCTCAGTCTTCTCATCTTTAAAATGAATATAGTAAGGCTAACCTACCTTTTGGGCATGAGAATCAAATGAGATAATTGATGCAGTTAGCAGGGATCTTGCACTCAGTGACTATTTAATAATCAATAAATGATTATAACTACTTTTTACTTTCCTCCAGTGTGAATATTAGGTGGTTAAAGTTGCTGATAGGTAGTAGCTGTGGATCAAGCTGGTTCCTGCTATCCTGATTTACCACCATAAAAATCTCTAAAACCGCATTAAAAGGCCGGTTGACCTCCCAGGGCATGTGATTCTGTTAATTCTGTTTTAGTTTGCTCCCTCCTTTTGTTTAGAGGCCTTCTGGAGATAATAATGATGCTGTCTATCTCAGAGGGATGTTATGAAGATTAAGTGTGGAATATTTTCAACAAGGCTTGGCGCATGTTAGGTGTTCAGAAGTTACTGTCAGCATTGCCATCTCCGTCATCATTGACCTTTATCATCATCAGCACCACCAACTTGTGCTAGCAGAACTGTTCTGGTTGGTTTTATTAGGCTTATAATTACTAATTCCATTTGATTCAACAGGTGTCTATAGAGCACTTACTGTGATAGCTGACGCTCCTCCTCTCACCTCTCCTTATGCCCATCATGCTATGCCTCTAAATCAGGTCTCTACTCTTTGTTTAACTATGACCCAGTGCTCCCACCAAACCCTCATTATGTCCTCTGAAATTACCACAGTCTACAGTCTCTGTTTCCTCAAGTTCTCCATAGTCTTTGCTCCCTCTCTTTGCCTTAACCTTGCTCCTTTCTTAAGGATATCTTTTTCTTGAAGACATCTCGAGACACCCCTCTGTTTTCTCATACCCTGCATATGTTAGGACTGGGGGTTCAAAATATGTGTCTTCTCTGTTGGTTGTTCCCTTCTGCATTTCTTGGTGATCTGTGGTTCCCAACTGGACCTCCTTGTTCTTCTCGGTGTTCTCATCTTCCTGCTTGGGATTATTCACCTAATTCATTGAAGACTTGGGTGCCTGGCCCACAGTCTTCTACTCACCCTTAATCCTTGACATCATTGTAGGTGACCTAAGTGTCCACATGGAGACCCAGCCTACACATGGGCAGTCATTTTCTTGACAACTTCATCTACAGTGATGACCTCTGCTCATCCTTTGTCAACCATTCCCACCAGGATACCTTGGATTTCCTTCCTGATAACACACTGCCACACAGATGAGCAGTGCTTTACTCTCCACCCAGAGCATCTCTTTCCAGTCTGCTTGTTGAATTATTTCAGTTGTGTGCGTTTTCTTCAGGACCTTCTTGGTTTGTGTCCTTTACATATTCCCTCTCTGCTGTTGGCAATTGAGCCAGAAGTTCATAGTCCATCCTTCAGTCGTTTTCTCAGCAGTGCCTTTATTTTCCTTGGTCCTAGCAGACACAAAACCCCTGTTGAACCAAACCATTTATTTTCACCCTGAATCCTGGTGGCAGAAATCATGTAACAGGATACCTTATACCACCATGAACTCATGTCATTCAACCTTATCTATGCCCTTAGTAAAGCTTGGCCATTTTAGGTTTCTCTGGTCAGCTCACTCTCTCATTATCCAGAATGCTCAACTCAGACATTTCCCTCAGACTTTTAATTTACCATACCCCCATTCTCAATATATCATCACTTTTTTTTTTTTAAGAGAGATTTTTGCTATAGGGCACATGCACTTGCCAGAGAGACAGAGAAATAGAATGTGAAAAATCACCCCCTGGAGGGGTGGCCACACTGCAGTCTTATCTCCTCCATTCTCCTCTTGGGATTTTGAGCATGCACACACATGCACGTGGCATGAGTTTTAAGCTGCTGGGTCTGGGACTTGCACCCTGAATCCTGGTGGCAGAAATCATGTAACAGGATACCTTATACCACCATGAACTCATGTCATTCAACCTTATCTATGCCCTTAGTAAAGCTTGGCCATTTTAGGTTTCTCTGGTCAGCTCACTCTCTCATTATCCAGAATGCTCAACTCAGACATTTCCCTCAGACTTTTAATTTACCATACCCCCATTCTCAATATATCATCACTTTTTTTTTTTAAGAGAGATTTTTGCTATAGGGCACATGCACTTGCCAGAGAGACAGAGAAATAGAATGTGAAAAATCACCCCCTGGAGGGGTGGCCACACTGCAGTCTTATCTCCTCCATTCTCCTCTTGGGATTTTGAGCATGCACACACATGCACGTGGCATGAGTTTTAAGCTGCTGGGTCTGGGACTTGAACCACAGTTGACTATGGGAGCCCAGCGATGTAACCATTCCGCCACCTGCTGGCCCTGCATCATATATTGTTTAATATAGGAAATGGAAACCTTCATATTGGAACTCCATGAACTTTCCTCCAGAAATGTAGCCACACTTTATTGCTGTTAGAGTTGTCAATCTCTTCCAGGGAAGACCACCAGAAGCACATCTATAGATAAATAAGTTAGGTTTATTATTTGTTGGAAGGAGGGAAGGCTCACACCATGGGGGACTTCAGGGCATAAGAAAGTGATCAGAAGAAAGAACTTACAAGATTTGGGTTTTACTGGGTGGTTTGGGAAGGATCCAGGGAAGCAGGGATTTGCTCTGGATGAGTGCTGATAACAGACAAGGACAGTGTTGCAGTCAGATGGCCCAATCAGTTTTTTCTAGAAGGAAGTTTGGCTAGAGTAGGAGTAAAGCTGTAATTTCTGAAGAAGCCACAATCACTTATATTAACCAGGAGAGAGAAATGCTTTGTATTATGTATGTGGCACAGTGTTTAGTTAGAATGATAAATGGGCTTGTTTTGTTTCACGTCATCCCTGGAGGAGAGCACCCTTGTGCTGGTGTTTGTTTCTGCCCGACAGGAGCCCAACATGGCCTTGCTGTGGGTGTCAGGTCAGCTTCTAACCAATGAGGCCTGGCTTGTCGTCCCAGGCCAGCTCCAAGCTCCAGTGCTGCTTTTCTCTTTCTACAGTTGAGGGAGTGAGTCTTAAAAAGATCAGCAGGTATTCTGTTCTCTAGGCAGAGGAAAAGAGCATGAGCAGAGGCCTAGAGGTGGAAGCAGAGTGGTGCATTAGGGGAACGTTCCATAGGGTAGGTAGCAAGGGAGAGTTCCAGAAAGTTTGTCAAAGAGCCAATCAAGGGACCAAC
Organism: Tupaia belangeri chinensis; assembly: GCF_000334495.1. NCBI lineage: Eukaryota > Metazoa > Chordata > Mammalia > Scandentia > Tupaiidae > Tupaia > Tupaia belangeri. The sequence goes on along the minus strand of NW_006159707.1, from coordinate 1,431,014 downwards.
AGTGTAATGACTATGTTGCTGGACTCCCACGTAGTCGACCATGGTTTGAGTCCTGGACCCGGTGGCTTAAACTCACACTGGGCATGTGTGCGTGTGTGCCCAAGATCCTGAGAGGAGAAAGGAGAAGAGATTGCGGCGTGGCCATCCTCCCTGGGGGGTGATTTCTCACTTCCTGACTCTACGTCTCTGTCTTTCTGGTGAGCGCATGCACCCTATAGCAAAAACCTCTCCCCCCCAAAAAAAGAGCCAATCAAGGGAGGGCTCGAAGAGTGTGGGTTTTATCTTGTGGGATTTTAAGTGGGGGCACTGACAGCAGGTGGCCTTATATATGAGCAAGTCCCAAGTAGCTGTGCAGGAAATAGTTTATGACATGACAAAGAGAAGTCTTCTTTCTCACTGACACAGTGTCAGCCCGGGCTCTCCTTGCTCATTCAGTTGATGTCAGAATATCCTTATTGTTCCACCTCCTGGCCAGAATGACTTTGCAGAATCACATATCTCACCCTGTTATTTACTTTGAATCTTTGATTCCCCATCAACTACCTACAAGGTGAAAATCTATACTTGGTTATGTGACATACTGCACCTCTTTGTGACCTGGTCACTCTCACCTTCATGTTTTGGTCGCTGACTGCCAAGTCAGTGGATATCTCACAATGAGCTCAGATTTGCTATTCCTGAAACTGTGCTCAATTTCACCTTCCCAGCTGTCCTCTCTGCCGCCCCTACCCATAACTCTGTGAACAGTGCCATTGTTCTTTCACTGCCTAAGTATCACAGGTAGCATCTTGCAATAACCTTGCTACTTACCCCCTTTTGAACAGTTATCTGGATCTATTGATTTTGTGTGTTCAGTATGTCTGGAATCCACTTTGTTTCCTCCACCTCTGCTTCTGGCGTGTCACTGTAAGCTGAGGTTACTTATAATTGGAGCTATGGGGCTAGTCTGCCAACTGGGCTCCCCCGATTACTTTTACCTCTTCCCCAGAATCTAGATCTCATAGATAAGCCAGAGATTTGTAAAGGCTCATTTGATCATGTCACTCCTTAGTTTAATGGCTGCCTGTTGTTAGTAAAGGACCAAAGCTCATTGGACCAAAGCTCAAAGGACCAAACCTCATCTCCAGGACCCTGCCTGCTCTGTCCTCCTTCCCTAGCCTCTCTGCATACCCTGCTTCCCTCCACTGTGCCATCTTTTCAGTTCTTCAAACGCGCCCTATTTCCTCCTTTCTCACGTCCTTCAAATGTTGTTCCCTATGCCTGGAATGTTTGCACCCCCACCTAATTATAATAGTTCTGCATAATCTCTTACATTAATGAAGTCACTGAACATTCTCTATTCTCAGTGTACTCAGGCACCATTCTAGACACTGTGGATGCCCAGAAATGAACAAAACAAACAAAACGGAGCTCTTGCAGAGCATTGATTCCAGTTGAAGGAACAAATAAGGAAAGTATCTGGCATGTCAGGTGGTGGGAGATGTAGTAGCATGTAGGAAGGAATTATAATCTGAGATGGGGTGGCCAGGAGAGGCCTCAGTGAGGTCAATGCAGAGACTTGCAGGAGATGAGGGAGGGAGCCCTTTGGACCTGGGGAAACATTCCCAGGCAGAGAAGATAGACAGTAGAAAGATCCTGAGGCTGTTTGACCTGTTCCAGGGCAACAAACCCAGTGTGAATAAGAGGGAGAAGAGAATGAGATGGGAGGCCATGGGGGCAGGCGGTTGGCTCATGTTGTGGGCCATGAATGGAAGGATCTTGTAAGGATCCGACAGCCTTAGATTTAAAAGTTGTTCCAAGTCAGATGGAAGCCCTTGGAGGATTTTGAACTGAGAATGAGGTGACTTGACTTGGATTTTAATAGGATCTAAAATAGGGTTTTAAGTTTAACTTCTCTGTTGGCTATGGTAGGGGCTAAGGATGAAGGCAGGGAGATGAATTAGTTGGCCATGGGACTATCCCAAGTAAGAGATGCTGCTCTTAGGCCATGATGGTAGTAGTGGGGGTGCTGAGAACCTGTCCATCTGGGTGCATTCTAAAGGCAGAGCCGATATAATTTCCTGACAAATTGAATGTGAGGTGAGAGTGAAGAGTCTAAGGTGTTCCCAAGGTTTTTGGTTTAAGTCAGATGTGGCCCTCAAAGAAGCCTCACTAATACCCCTAGAGAAGATCTAGTCCCTTGTTAAATGGTCTCATAACAATCTGTGCATCTTGTTGGTGGTAGTTAGCCTAACAGTAATGCCAGGAATTCACATTTTAATGTTTGTCTCTTCCATTAGAATAAGCTGGATACAGAGTGGGGACCATGCCCGCCTACGTGCCATGTGCACCGAGAAGTATTTGTCACATGTCTCCAGTGACTGTGAACTGAAGGCAGATGTTTAAGACTGTATTTCCTCACGAGGTCTTAAAATTCTTGTTTTTTCTTTTACTAGTTTTTAGTAGTCTGTGTGTTTTAGAAACCTGACCAGGGCTTTTAAAGCTGAAATTTTTCTCTGTAAAGTAGAATTTAATGTGATTTCTCAACCAAATCATAAAAATTCCCCTCTTGACATGGAAACAGGCCTCAGGGTTAGTGCTCAGCAAAGCCAGCCTTTTGCCCAAGAGCTTAGGCCGAAGGCTTTTCTAGCTCACTGATTGCATCTTCATAGCCAACCCCCAGAGAGCCAAGTTGAGATTTTGATCTGAATATTTTCAAAGTTGGTGCTGCTTTCCATCTCCCATACTAATGATATGCCACTTTAGAACAGCAACATTCCATTGAAGATAAATTAACTGGAACCAGCAGATGGCATAATGGTTATGTTGCTGAACTCCCGTGTGTAGTTGACTGCAGTTTGAGTCTCACATGCCGTGCCCAAGATCCCAAGAGGTGAACAGAGGAAAAGGGAATGCAGAACATTCTGTCTCTCTGTCTATCTCTGTCTCTCTGGCAAGCGCATGCACCCTATAGCAAAAATCTCTCTTAAAAAATAAACAATAAAATAGGTGCCAGCAGGTGGTATAGTAGTTAAGGGCACTGGACTCCCCAGTGGCTGACCAACACTCAAGTCCAGGACCTGGCGGCTTTCTCTCTCTCTCTCTCTGTTCCTCTCTGGTGAAATAAAATAAAATAAATAAAATGAATAAATAAAGTTAAATAATATAATTCTTAAAAAAATTTAAAAACTGCAGATTAAGTTTAAAAAATAAATAAGTAAAATAAATTAGCTGCAAAACTTGCCCATCATTAAAGTAAAATAAATCGGATGTCCCTGTGGCTTCGTGGTTAAGAAAGCTGGATTCCTTGATTGACCACAGTTTGAATCTCAGCCCTAGTGGCTTAAAAACATGCCAGACACATGCGCTTGCCTGTCCCAAGTGCCAAAAGGATGAAAAGAGGGAGAAGGATGGATTCTGGCATGGCCACACCCCTTTAGGAAGTGTTTTCTTTCTCTCCTCCTCTCTCTCTCTGGAGCTTGGACACCCCTCTGGCAATTAAAAATAAAGTAAAATGAAGCAATACAAAAACTTTTTTTCTTTATTTTTTTAAGGGATGAATTAAATTTGGGGCAATATCTGCCATTGGCCAAAGATAATGATCTTAGATCTAGAACGTCAATTTCACATCATTCTTTTTTCTCTTAAAAGCTCAGTTTTTTTTTAATGATGAAGTAAGTGCATTTCCCTGTACTTACTGGCCCTAATGTGAACATACTGTCCATGCCGTCTCACGTGGTTCTGCCTCATTGTTTTTGAAGGCTGCACAGTGTTCCAGTGTGGCTCTACTTTCTTTGACCATTCTTCTTTGCTTATCATGTAGGGGATCTAGTTTTGTTATTAAAATAGTTTTGAGATCAGTGTTTTTTTTTTTTTGAGAGATTTTCACTGTAGGGCACGTGCGCTCGCCAGACAGACAGAGAGAGACATAGAGACAGAAAGCGAGAAATCACCCCCCAGGGGGGATGGTCACGCGGCAATCCCTTCTCCTCCATTCTCCTCTCGGGATCTTGGGCACGCACGCACATGCGCCCGGCGTGAGTTTTAAGCCACCGGGTCCAGGACACGAACCGCGGTCGACTACGTGGGAGTCCAGCGACATAGCCATTACGCTAACTGCTGGTTCCCGAGATCAGTGTTTTTTCACATATGTTTAAATTTTCCTGTGATACAGATGTCAGGGGAGAAGCTTTTGCAAGATGGTCCTCGAAACAAGTTATTAGTTTCCATTCCCACCCATGGTGATTGAGATGCTATTATTAAACATTCTCAATCTTTTAAATTGTTTATCAACTGGTAAAAAATAATCTCTCTCTTTAATTTGCATCCAGGTATTCTTAGCCTGAGATAGAGAGGGAAAAGAGAGAAGTGAAATGGGGGATGGGGGAGGAGAAGCGATAATTACATATAATAAAATGTTCAAGGGACCGGCAGATAGCGTAATAGTTACATTGATGGACTCTCATGTAGTAGACGGTGGTTCAAGTACCAGACCTTGCAGCTTCAAACTCATGCTGGATGCGTGTGCATGCGTGCCCAAAATCCTGAAAGAAGAATAAAGAAGGGATTGCAGCACAGCCATCTCTGCTAGGGGATGATTTCTTGCTTTCTTTCTTTGTCTCTCTGGTGAGCACACGTGCCCTATTGCAAAAATCTCTCCCTAAAAATAAAATAAAATAAAATGAGAAATAAGATGTTCAGATCTTCAGAGTTCATTTGCTTAGGTATTCACAATTGCATAGCACTGCCCAAAACAAGATATAAAATATTTCTGAAACTCCAGAAAGTTTTTTCCTATCTCTTTCTAGTTAATCTGCTTCCCTCTACCCAGCAACCACTTTCTGATTTAGGCTGCCATAGATAAGGTGCGTCTGTTCTTGATTGTCATATAAATGGGATTATATAGTTTGTAATCTTTTGTGTGTCTTTTACTCAAAAGTGTTCTTTGGAACTTACCTTTGTTGTATGTGTTGTCAAAGATAAATAAAGCGCTAAGGATAGATTTTAATCAATAATAACTATTGCAGTTCAGTCCAGTTCAATCCAGTGTGACCTGAGCTCAACTTGAATTTGTACAGAAGTGACTGGGCATTTCAAGAGGAGGATGAAAAGTAGGCAAGTGAGCAGGGGCTCAGTAGAATCAGGGAAATGAAAAATTACAGAAAGTGGGAGGGGAGGTTCTGTATGAGACTCATCTGGGTTTGCTAAGTAGTGCCTGTTGAAGTTAGGCTTCTACCCTCAGAAAGGCACTAGGAGCTGGGGTGTTGGCCAGAAGAAATAGGGAATTATTTGGGCAGTCTGAGTTTTCCCAGGCAGGCACTTTAGGGAAGTCATCCTAAGGATGCGGCCTTGAACTATTAGAAACTATGTCAAAGTTTGCTAATAGAGAGAGAGGGAGAGGGATATGTTTTTCTATAGGGTCTTGCCATGTGGGCATTTTCTGCCCCAGCCTCCCTAATATCTAGGGTTATAGGTACACACCTCCTTACCCAGCCTGTTTAGGTTGGTTCAGGGATGGACCCTGGGCTTCCTATGTGGCCCCAGCCTTTCACAGCAGCTCCCTGTTGCTTGTGCCACCCCAGCTGGGCATCCTGAAGTCTTCATAGGCCAGCATTGAAGTCTAGTTGAGAAGTAGATTCAGTGGAGCCTAGCCAGAGATTGGTCAAAGGAGAGAATCTCTGTCAGGGTAGCTTACTGCTTTCTAATGTGTATGAGTATGCCATGGCTTATTCATCCATTCACCTGTGAATGAACATATCCAGTTTTTGATCATTGTAAACAGGTTGTGAAGAACATTCTTACATAAGTCTTGCATTTCATATCTAGGAATGGAATCACTTAGTCATAGGGTGGGTGTATATTTTACTGCCAAACTAATTTCCAAAGTGAGTTATCAGTATTCTTCCTACTAGCAATGTATCACAGCTCTAGTTGCTCCATATCCTTGTAAATGCTCAATATTGTCAGTGGGTGTGAAATAGTATCTTATTGTTTTAAATTGTATTTCCCTGTTGACTAATGATGTTTAAGCACCTTTTCATATATAGGAGTCCCCCTTATCTGCAGCTTCTCTTTCTGTGCTTTTAGTTACTTGTGGGCAATAGAGATCCCAAAATAGGTGAATACAGTACCGTATAGTAAGATTTTTTGTGTGTGTGTATGTGTGCGAGAGGGCATATACACATACATAGGAGAAAGAGAGAGAAAGAAAGTGAGAAAGAACGCCCTAGTCAGGCTGCAATCCTTTTTCCTGCCATTTGCCATCCTGGCAGGACTGGGACTGCATGTGCACATTCCCAGCATGTTTTTCAAGTTGCCAGGACTGAGACGCAAACACTAGTTGGCTATGTGGGATCTGGCCTCTTCTGAGCAGTGTGTGACTGCTGTGTATGGGTCCAGCCCACAATAAGATATTTAGAGTTGGCCATGTGGGATCCAGTACCTTAATCTACCAAGCCACTGGCTGGCCTCATACGGCTTTTGATTTATTGGGTTCATTTTATATTATGGATAGAAATCTTATAAGAAAGTTATATTATAAATATACATACATGTATAAAAATTAAGTTATTAAGTTTTATAATATTTACAATAGCATGAAAAACCATAAACTAAGAATCAATGTGATGAAAGACATAAAACACCTTTATATAGAAAATATAAAATATTGCTAAGAGAAATGAAAGAAAACGTAATTTAATGAGAGATATACTTTGTTCATACATTAGTTTCTTCTTTTTTTTTTGGAGAGGGATTTTTGCTTTAGGGCGTGTGCGCTCGCCAGAAAGACAGAGACAGAGAGACAGAAAGCAAGAAATCACCCCCTAGGGGGGATGGCCACACTGCAATCCCTTCTCCTCTATTCTCCTCTTGGGATCTTGGGCACGCACGCACAAGCGCTTGGCGTGAGTTTAAGCCACTAGGTCCAGGACTCGAACTGTAGTTGACTACATGGGAGTCCAGTGACATAGTCATTACATCAACTGCTAGTCCCTGTTCATACATTAGAAGACTTGTTATTAAAATTTGTTTTTTCCATATTAATTTATAATGTCAATGCAGTCTCAATAAAAATTCTACCTACTTTTTTTTGAAGACATTTACAAATTTGATTCTAAAATGTATATGGAAATAGGAAAGATTTGGAATAGCCAAACCATCTTCAAAAGAAGAACAACGTTGGAGAACTTACACTGCTTATTTTTTATACTACTTAATTTTAATACTGTAAGGCTACAGTAATCAAAACATGTGGTCTTGGCATAAAGATTGATAAGCAGATTGGTGAAACAGAACAGAGACTTTAGAATCAGACCTACATATGTACTGTCAGCCTGATTTTTACCAGAGTGGATAAGTTAATCTGGGGCAGGAGGAGGGAGGAAGGTCTTTTAACTAATACTCTGGGTCAACTGGATATTCAAGTAAGAATAAAATGAATAAACTTTGACCCCGTCTCATTCCGCCTACACAGATTAATTGGTAATGGGTTATAAACCTAAATCTAAAAGCTAGAACCATAAAGCTTTTATGGGAAAATATCTTTGCAACCTTGGGGCAGGCAGATAGCTTATAGATAGAACACAAAAAGCACTGACTGTGTGGAGTGGGCAGGTGGAAAGGTGGTTGAGGTGCTGGACTCTCATATGTTTGACCATGGTGCAAGGCCTGGACCTGGCGGCCTGAAAAATCACAACAAAAAAATAGATAAACAAATAAATATTTTTTTAAAGTACTCACTACAGACCAAAAAAACCCCCAGATATATTAAGCAAATGAACAGGCAAACCAAAATATATTCATAATACATTTTCTTAAAAGTTTTACATTTTTGCAGAACTTTAGCATTACCCAGCTCCATGACATCTTGTCATTATATTTTGTATTAATTCTTTTTTTGTTAACTTCGATATGGTACATTGTAGCAAAGGAACTTTCTAGTTAGAGTTTCCTATTTATGTAACCCTCTTGTAAATGTTGGTGAAGTGTACATGCAAAAGGAACCAACATTCAGTAAGTGCTTTCAACAGAGTAGATTTTAGATCCTGTTAATCCTTTATAACGTAATTAGATGTTAGATGGAACCAGAAAGCAGTATCAGTAGTATTGCTAATACCATTGGGAGGGAATTGTAGGAGAATTTCCTGGTTATTTAGGCCCAGTTTTTTAGGCAGTTCTACATGTCCTGACATCTCGCAATTCTACTTAGGAAAGTGACAACAAACCTCATAAGAAGGGAAACAAGTCCAGGCTCTGTTTGGGTACAGAGTCTATTGCCCGTAAGATTTTGCTTCCTGCTTTCTATTTATAAACTAAGAATTAAACCTGCAGGAAATAGAAACTAAAAATGAACTAAAAGATATAAAAGAACAACTATAACATTAAAGTTGGAGGTAGTACGGTATCTTAAAAACCCCAAGCAGAATGCAGTTAAAATCCTAAACTTGAAATTTTAATGCTAATTAAACGTGAAATTAATGTCAGTTGATTTTTGGCAGTCGGGAATACATACATGTACACAGGTACACAAACAGGCACCCATGCATGTGCATGCATGTATATACTCATAAGCAACTAAAATGTAGAAAGGGAATAAACAAGTGTGTGTGAGGGAGATCTAAATCTGAGTGGGTATATAGATTTGAAAACTAATAGAATCCAGTTTTCTAGGTATATAGAATTGAGTTCTAGAGCTTGAAGTAACTACCTCGACTTCTGCCTGTAAAGCAGTGTCTTCCTCATAGAGTTATGAGGGTCACGTGTGTCCATAGTTGTTGAGCATTCGGAGTAGTGCCTGATGCATAATAGACTCTCCGTGAGGGTTGAGTGAAGAACTGCATGAGGCACAGCCGCATCTTCATAGGCCAGGAGAGCAGGGAGTGCTCCTGCCCTTTCCCTGGAGCCTCCCATGATGGAATGAATGCCTGTTGGAGGGGATTCCACACCCAGTATGATTTTCAAGCGACCAGGTCTGGGGCTCAAACTGGTTGACCATATGGGAGTTCAGCAATGTAATCATTTTGCTACTGGCTGGCCCCATGTATGTTTGTTTGATATGCAGCAGTGAAACACAATACTCTGCAAGGACCTCATGAGAAGGTTCCTGGTTTACATCTGTGACCTCTCCTCATATCCCTTCCGCCTAGTTCAGCATGATCTGATGATCTGGGCTGGCTGAAGCTTTTGGTGGATCATGGTGTCGAGTCCCTGTTGGGAGGGCTCTCTCTGTCTACTTAGCAGCTACTCAGTAAATGTTGCTTGACTAAATCAGTAGTACTGAATAATGTTCAGGAATACCACTAGATGGCACTAGATGATTCCTTTGAGATTTGCTTATCAAAACACCTCCCACAATGAGAAAATACATTTTTTAAAAGAATTATTTATTTAATTTTATTTGTTGTTATTTTTAAAAAATTGACCAGAGAGAGAGAGAGAGAGAGAGAAAGGGAAAGTGAGAAACAAGCTGCCAGGTCCAGGACTCAAACTGTGATTGGCTATGTGGGAGTCCAGCACCTTATCTACCATGCTACCTGCTAGCCTCACATTTTTTTTAAACCACCAGATTGTGTCACTCATCAGAGAGACAGAGAAAGGGGAGGAGAAAGCACCCAAATGGGGTGTGATCATGATATAGTCCCTTCTCCATTTTTCCAACCTGTTGGGATCTTGGACATGTACACAGTCATGCCCTCTGTGTTCTTCAAGCCCCTGGGGCCAGGAATTGAACCATAGTTGGCCATGTGGGATCCTGACCACTAGGCTATGTGGCCATCCCAACAGAGTACATTTTTTTTTTTTTTAAGTTTGTTTGTTTCATAAGAGTGAGTCAGAGAAACAGACAGGCAGAGGCTTCTCTAACAGTCTCATGCTGCAGTTCTTCCCCTTCCTCATCCTGCTTTTCCAGACAGCCAGGATCCTGGACCCATGTGCCTGGTGTCTACTGCTCCATGTGGGAACTGAACCCGCAACATTCAGTATGGATCCAGCATCACCGAACAGCACATTACTGCAGTGCCACTGCATCTGGCCCAGGAAATATATTTTTTTAAAGCACTTATACCTCCAAAACACAATTGAAACAAAAGTATTACAAAATAGCCTTAACCTTTGTATAATGCATGGTGAGATTTTTTTTTGGCTCTCCTTTAATTGCCAGAGGGCATGTGTGCTCACTACAGAGAGAAAGAGAGAAAAAACAACACCCCTTTTTCCTCCGTTTCTTCATCTCATCAGGATTTAGGGCACACATCCATGTAGGCCCAGTGTGCTTTCATGCCACTGGGGCTGGGATTCAAACCATGTTTGGTCCCCTGGAATCTGGCTTTCCACCCACAGAACTTAATTGCTGCACTGTGAGGCTAGACCCTGCATGCTGATATTTTCTGTTTTGCCTTTTTTTTTTTTAAATGCAGGTTTACAAACTGTTATATCGATCTTATAATATTAATGGATCACAGCTTACTGTTTGAAAAATGCTATTTATAAATAGTTGAACAAGTGTACTGTTAGAAAACTTTGTAGGTCTTTGTTTTTCTTTGGATGGTCTGGCCTTATAGCAAATCATATCCATCAGTGAGTACAGTCATCCTTTGGTACCTGCAAGGGATTGATTTCAGGACCCTCTGCAGATACCAAAACTCATGGGTGCTCAAATGGGCACCATTTTATATAAAATAGCATGGTATTTGCATGTAACCTCACATCCTCCTAGAAAGGAAATCATCTCTAGATTACTTCTAATATGTTGGACAATATAAATGTTATTTAAGTAGTTGTTATACTGTATTGTACTTTAGGGAATAACAACAAGAAAAATGTCTGTGTATGTTCAGTACAGAGACAGCCTTTTTTTTTTTTAACTTATTTTTGGTTTGTAGTTGGTTGAATCCTTTGATGTGGAACTCGTAGGTATGGAGGACCAACTCTGTTTCTGTGTGGAGCTGTTGCATTCAGTAGCGAACACTTATGTTTCCTTCTGAGTGTCAATGAATGTGTGAACATGGCTGAGAGAGACTGCTAGATGTGTTTGTCCTGAGTTTAATACCTGTTGTCATCAAGGCAGAAGAACCCTTGTCAGTAGGTGTAAAGATAAGATGTACTGTCTGGAGGAAAGGGGCAGGCCTTCAGAAGAAGACTCATGGCTCCTGAGAAGTAGTGATTTTAGAGACAAAAAAAGAAATGAAAATTTTCTACTGATAATTTAGCTTCCAGCCCACAAACTTGAGTGGTAGGGAGCCCCTCACACCTTCTCTCTGTCTCTGTCTCTGTGTCTGTCTCTCTCTGCCTCTGTCTTCTCATTTTTTTTTGTAATTTTTCCTTTAAATGTTTTTTTAAGGTAAAATATTCTCTCGCTTTCAGCCCCGCCTTTATCTCGCTAATAATCCCCTTTCCTCCACTCATCAGGAGAAGCAAGGGTCAGGCCTTCAGAAGAACTCCTCCATGGAGTTTTCTAAAAAGTCCTGAGAACTAGTGATTTCGCACGGCACTTGTGCACCACACAGTTTATTTTTTGCCTTTTTAAAAAAATAAATTAAAAAATTTTTTTTCTTCTTTTTCTGTTTCCTTTTTTTCCTTTTTTTTCTTTTTTTCCTCTTTTTCTCTGTTTCCTTTTCTTTTTCTTTTATCTCATCACTCTTCTCCTGAATTTCCATTCTCTGTGTTTCTAGATGAATCTAAGGGAACCATAGCCAAACATCCAAATACTATTAGGGTTAACATATTCCTCAATATCCACTGAATCTGCTGCATAAAGGGATAAAAACAGAACGGCAAAGAGATTCCAGATCACCTCCTTCTGCACACTCCTGAATGCTCAGATTAAACTTCAGGAATTAGGATGAAACACACCATTTATCAGATGTCTAGAAATCACCATAGGACCACAAGAAATATGGGAAAGCAAGAAAATATCTCTTCTTCAAGGGGAAAAAAATAACTCTTCTTCATCCATAGATAGTTCAATGGAAATCATGGAAATGTCTGAATTTAGAATATTCAGTGATGAAGCTAACAGAGATGGAAGAGAAGAGAGACAATGAACTGTGGAAGAGGCAGGAGAAAGGAGACAAGGAGGTGAGGAAATTCTTGCAAGATCTAAAAGAGGAATTACACACTTTAAAAAA
>NW_006159707.1:1406007-1418653 GCF_000334495.1 Tupaia belangeri chinensis | reverse complement strand
TAAGGGCATTGATAATCTATTCCATGAAATCCTGCAAGAAAACTTCCCAAACCTAGAGAGGCACTCAAAAATCCAGTCCCAAGAAATACAAAGGACTCTAAATAGAATCAACCCAAGATCTTCTCCAAGACACATTATAGCCAGATCGACCAAAACCACAAAGACAAGATACTAAGACTGGCAAGAGAGAAACAGCAGGTTACCTATAAAGGATATCCCATCAGGCTAACAGCAGACCTCTCATCAGAAACAATGTGAGCGAGGAAAGAATGCAAAAATATATTCAAAGTGTTAAGGCAAAAGCAATTTCAACCAAGAATTCTGTACCCAGCAAGATTATCTTTCATATTGGAAGAAAAGACAAGAACATTCTCAGATAAACAAAATCTGAAAGAATTTACCAACACCCGACCAGATCTCCAAGAAGCTCTCAAGGGAGTGCTATACCAGGAAAATTAAATACAGACACACAGAAATAAGAGTTCAGAACTAATGAAATGGCCAACTTAATCATGGGGACAAGTCTGGAGTTGACTATTATATCCTAGAACTTAATCGGAAAGATCGAACCACAACTGAAGACAGATTAAGTACATGAGACTGAACTGGTGAAATAGCATTTTATGACTTTTGACTAAAACAATGCTGATTTTCTTCTAGGCTTTGTTTTCCAGTTTTAAGGGTTTTTGTCCTGTCTTGAGCTGCCAGTAGATTCTTGTACCTACTATTTGAACAGAATCCTAACCTGTTTCCCGGCTTTAAGTTTTAAGCAAAGTTCCTTAGCATTTCTTTGATTTATTAAAGTTAAAACTGCTTTTCTTGAAATTACCAGCTGAATTTGCTATTGTTGAAAGTAGTTAGATTATTATAAGAAATTGTGTGATCAATAAAATGTGGGGGAAAAGGAATGGAAAACAACTATAGATACCGGAGATAGTGTGGGAGGAGAGTGGGAAAGGGCAGAGGATCAGGAATAGGGTTTTATTTTTATATATATATATATATATATATACACACACACACACACATACATACATACATACATATACATATATACATACACACACATATATACACACACACATGAAACTAGAAATGGAAATTATTGACAATAACATACATGATTAAGCCACTATGCAATATAATCTGGATGGGAAACCACTTTTTGTATGTTGTGACGATGATTAGGGGATGAATGTACATTAATTAATTAAAAAAAAAGTTTCGGGGAAAAAATGCATATTTGATGACTGCAGTAAGCTATATATATAGCTCCAGCTAGGTGCTACTTTATAGTATGTCCATTCTACTCACTGAGGTTTATGCCTAAAGTCAGACTTGTGTTCACGGATATGTATATATCAACTGTTATACTTTAATTGTAAAATAAATAAATAAATAAATAAAATAAAATAAGATGTACTGTTTTCTTCTGAGAGCTCAGAGTCTAACACACATACCCACGCACGTACACTCACACCCCTTAACTTTCAGCAACTATTACTCAGGGTTTCAGGATGCTTTAGGCAGCAAGTAACAGGAGCCTGACTCAAGTTGGCTTAAATGGTAAAGACATTTATTATCTCACAAAGCACATTGAAAGGTAAAGTAGACTCTGTGTACTGTTTTCTTCTGAGAGCTCAGAGTCTAACACACATACCCACGCACGTACACTCACACCCCTTAACTTTCAGCAACTATTACTCAGGGTTTCAGGATGCTTTAGGCAGCAAGTAACAGGAGCCTGACTCAAGTTGGCTTAAATGGTAAAGACATTTATTATCTCACAAAGCACATTGAAAGGTAAAGTAGACTCTGGACCCACAGTGGCTTTGGGTTTTCTTATGGGTCTGTTTTTTTTTTTTTTTTTTTTTTTTTTTTTTTTTTCAATTGTCCTACAGCTGTTTCTACTCATAGTTAAAGCTACCAGTGATAATGGGGGTTTCTGCTTTCAGAATTGAAACACTAAGCTTTAACTTCTTTTTTTAAATAATTATTTGTTTTATTTGTTGTTGTTATTATTACTGTTTTTAATTTGATCAGAGAGAGACAGAGAGAGAAAGGGAAAGTGAGATGGCAAGCCACCAGGTCTTGGACTTGAACCATGGTCAGCCATGTGGGAGTCCAGTGCCTCAACCACTGTGTTACCTGCCAGCCCAAGCTTTAACTTGAAGAGCAGACTGGAGTGGAGAGAATTTAAGCTACCACAGTATCCCCACATTGTTTTATGTGTTTGTTTCTGGTTTCCCCACTGTGATGTTTCTAAAGAGAGTGACATACTGGCTTCTATTACACAGAGTTGGGAGAAATACCGAGGTCGTAATTAGTGATGAGTGCCAAGCATTTCTGAGTCTCCCTCTGGGCATAGAACTTTTGGTTTAGTAGAGTTATCTGACTAGCTCCAGCCAGTGAATTTGCTGAGTGAGTAGACAGTTGCAAGTCTTCTGTATGAAATATGAGGTGGGTTATTTGCTGTGTGGAGTCCTAGGGAAGGAATTAGTGAAATGCAGAAAGAGTGGTGAGAAATGACCACTGCGTGATGGCAGTGTAATGCAGATACAAAACATGTATTATTAGTCTTTTGAGGTGGATGATTTTCCTCTGGATCCTAAGCCTGGGACTTGGGAACTTGGGAGTGGAACCTTGGGTTGAAACCACTATTCTCTACTCACCTGTGTCCTTTTTCATCTATTTCAGGTATGCAGTAAGCATCGGCTACTGGCATGATCCTTACATCCAGCACTTTGTGAGACTGTCTAAAGAGAGGAAGGCCCCCGAAATTAACAGAGGCAAGTGACTATCTCCCTCCCCAGCATGTTCCCATCGCGCCAGAAGCCTGAGATTTAAAAAAAAATCATTTTATTATTTAAAAAAAAATTTTTTTTTAAATTTCTTTTGAGAGAGAGAGAAAAATACAGGCCATGTCCAATGGGGTCTTCTTGCTGCAACCCACCCCTAGGCTTCTCAAGCCACTGGGACAGGGATTCAAACTACACAGTTGGCCATGTGGGATCCAGCTCCCTTAACCACTTGGCTATGGGGTTGTCCCTATAACCTTTCTTTTCTTCCCTCTTCCTCTCCTTGAGTTTGAACCTCTAGATCACAACCCTGTAGGATTGCCTCCTGATCAGTGTGTGGTGAAGAGGTTTAATATCCCATTCATCATGTATGATATCACTGTAAAATACAAGAAAGATGATTTTCTAGAAAAACAGTAGACATAAAATACAACTCCAAATTACTAGTAAATTGAACAAACATCAAGTTCTTCTGTCAAATGGCAATAAAGATTCTTTCTTTTTTTTAAGAGAGATTTTTGCTATAGGGCATATGCTTGCCGGAGATACAGAGAGAGACAGAGAGAGAGTGAGAAATCACCCCAGGGGGTGATGGCCACACTGCAGTCTCTTCTCCATTCTCTTGGTATTTGGGGCATGCACACATACACACCCAGCATGAGATTCAAGCTGCCAGGTCCAACACTACGTGGTAGGCCATGTGAGAGTGCAGTGCCACAATCACTATGCCACCTGCTGGCCCCACAATAAAAATTTCTAAATGCTACTCTCAAATTTTGTTCTTTAAGTAGTCACATAGTGTTGAGTTACATCTACACCCAGAGTGGCAGCACTTTAGAATGCAGACTGTCTTTTATCTGGGACCTGGGAACTTGGTAGTGGAACCATGGGCCGAACTCACTGTTCTCTACTCACCCGCCACCTCTTTCATCCATTTCAGGTATGCAGTAAGTGTAGGCTACTCGCATGACTTCCCATCTCTTTTCCCCTGCCCTCCACCTCAAAGCTTAATAGGTCATTTTACTAGGCACCCGTTTACTTGTGCCTTTTCTCCTCCCCCACCCGTCTTACATACAGGTTCTAACCCAGTCAGGATGAAGATGAAAGGAACAGGATAAGAAATCAGCTTCCTTTGCTTTAACCTCCATCTACCCAGTTTCCTGACTGAAAATATTATTGTCCATATGCTCTCCCAATTTTAAATTTTACCAGAGTCATGATAAGCACATTTCCAAGAGGGACATTTGGATCAAATATTTTGATATAGAATACTTATATTTCATGATTAAAACTACAGGACAGTTTATTGCTCATAAGTAGTTAATGCCTCTGTTAAGAAAATTATACTTAGTTTGGTTCACATTGCTTAAAAAAAAAAAAAAAAAGAAAAAGAAAAAATGCAAGTTGTTATTTCTCCCATATAGTCTCAATAAACCTCTGACACTGATGAAGGGCAAATATTTTTTGCATCACTTCTCTGGTGGGGTGGGCTTTACAGGGAAGCCTCTCATCACTGAGTGATGGCTTACTTCTCTGTCTCACCTCAGGATATTTTGCTCGAGTCCATGGTGTCAGTCAGCTTATAAAGGCATTTCTACGGAAAACAGAATGTCACTGTCAAATCCTCAACCTTGGGGCTGGGATGGATACTACTTTCTGGAAATTAAAGGTAAGTTAAAATTCTCTTCCTCCCTTCCAAATTGTTTTTGTTTTTTGTTTCTTTTAATTTTTCTTCATTATTTTAAAATTTATTTACATATAATCATGTCTTTACAGTATACATTTCTTTTTCAAACACAAATATCATGCATGTCAGTCAAGACAAAGATATTACTATATACATTATCATCAGCAAATAGCTTCTCATTTTTTTGTCAGTTAAGCATACTTTTACCAATTTTTTTCCTTCCCCTTCCCCCTCCCTCACTTCCATACTAAACATTTTTTTTCCCACATTTTATTGATTCAGAAAATATCGTAAAGTTTGGATGAAGTTAGAAGCTAGTGAAAAGTGCACTGTAATTTTCTTTTGAAACATTTTATTTCTCTCTCCATTCCCACTTTTACTAAAGAGAGGTATAAACTAACTTATTTGCAAAAAAAAAAAAAAAAAAAAGGTTAATCTCAGTTTGGTCTGTTATTTGCACAAAGCCTCATAAAAATTCAATTTCGGATGCAAGGCAACAGATACTATTGCATTATTGAACTTATGCAAATAACTGTTCTGCAACAAAATAGGAATGCTCACAAATATTTTCCAGTTGCAAAGGGGTCAAATTGCTGTACCTATCAGCAACTCAAAAGAAAACAAAAATCCTTAAATCTGGAAGATACAGCATAGAAGAAAATCAGTAATATTTTAGAAAAAAGTCATAGAACTCTATTTCACCAGTTCAGTCTCATGTAATCTCTCTTTTGTTGAATTTGCAGTGTTGCTGTGGTCTGACCTTTCCATTAACATTCAACATTATTGATATTTCAGAACTTGTCCCTACCATTAAGTTGGCCTTTTTGTTAGTCATTTTTTGTTTTCTTATTTGTCTGTCTGTCTTTAGTTTTCCTAGTATAGTAAAATTGTTTAGATTTAAATTTTTGAAGACATTTACCTGGTTTCAAACAGTGATACCCTGTCTCCCATCCTGGACCCTACTGGCCTAAATGGCCTCCACCATCAGTCCTGTGTATTCTCTCTCTAGGGCCCTAGTGATTTATGTATTAGATTGTTTCTAATTATTGTCACAAACAGAGTTATATTTAAAATCTTGTATATATTTTCTTCTACTCGTCTGGAACTATAATAGGATTAAACATTCCTCCAGGAGAATTGCTTGAACTAAGAACCTACAAACCTGTAATTCTGATGATACTGTATTGATGATTGTATTGTTACCATATTGCTTCTTGGGTAAAACTGAGAGGTTTGCAAGGCTGGCTGATGATGATCATAGCCCTTTTGCAGCCATCCTGATTTGATCCTGTAAGTGCCCTTACGGTCTGAGCAGGTGTAATTACACTCACTCACAGGGAAGGAAATGGAGTTAGGTAGCAGTAGACTCAGGACTGAGCAGCTGCTCTTTGACTCTTGGGCTGGGTTTTTACAGCCAAACCTTTGCCCTACAAAGTCCTCATTACACTTTATTTTTAATAGGTTTGTACAGCTTTTGCTTGGTCTGTCTATCAGGTTGGTCATGTGGCTGTAATGGGTGTGTACATTTCCTCAGATTTCTTGCAGAGAATGAGATCAATGAGAGTTTGTGGGTATAACCCCGCCTGTGTATCTGTTTTGTTCCCACTCAGCTCACCGCTCACCTGATAAGGAGGTCTTTGGTCATCAGAGCTCCCAACCTTTTCCTTACTCAAGTGGGAAATCATTGGCCTCAGCATGGTCTTGGTATTCATCGTTTGTTTCTGCATTCTTCTTTCAGGATAACTAACATTTATGAAGTGCTTTTACCTATATTGACACAATGAATTAACATGAGAGCTCCGCTAAGAGGTTTCTACAGAAGCAGAACAAAGTTAGAATTAACTCATTAAATTCCATATTACATCTTTCCTTTACATACAGCTTCTGTGGTTGTTGGGGGGATCTTTTTGGAGACCACCTTTTCTGTAGATCTACTGTCTTTGTGATATAGTGTCCCATGTTATGGTGTGAGGAACTGGGACAGAATGTACTGAGAGTGTGTGGTATATCAGTGTTAACAGAGGCTGCTGGAGAAATCCCTCTGCAGGGCCTCAGACTGCTATGACTTGGTCACATAATTTGTATTTTCTAGATGGACTAATAATGAACAAATTATTATATGAAGCTTTTATTTCTGAGCAAAGTACACTGAGGCTTGCCTATGTGCCCCTTTCAAGAAACAGATCATCTTTCAGTAGTATGGAAAGAGAATTGCATAGTGTCTGAAAGTCATTTGTAGAAATATTTTCATTTTGAGGGACCAGCAGTTAGTGTAATGGCTATGTTGCTGGACTCCCATGTAATCAACTGCAGTTCAAGTCCCAGACCCAGTGGCTTAAACTCACACTGGGTGCGTGTGCATGCATGCCCAAGATCTCAAGAGGAGAATGGAGGAGAAGGAATTGTAGCCTGGCCATCCCCCCTGGGGGGTGATTTCTCTCTTTCTGTCTCTCTGTCTTCCTCTGTCTTTCTGGTGAGTGCATGCGCCCTATAGCAAAAACCTCTAAAAAAAAAGAAATGTTTTCATTTTGATAATTTTATCAGCCTGAAGTATTTTGCTTGTTTGTTTAGATTTTGGGTCTAAATATCTGATGATATATAATTTCTATAAAGTATTCATTTACTTCTTCAAGCAGGAGTTGCCGACTATAGCCCACAGACAAAATCTGGCCCACCACCACCTGTTTTTGTAAATAGTTTGGTTGGAACATAGCCATTCCCATTTGTTTGCATATTGCACTTTTAACGACTGTCTGACACCTGTATGTTGAGCAGTTACAGAAAAGACCATCTGTCCTGTAAGGCTAAAATATTTATTTTTTAATTCTTTACAGAAAAAGTTTGCCAATATGTACTTCAGAAGATACGTGTTTTCCATTAAGGAAGGGGAAACCCAGTCCACCAGTCTCACTGTGTCATGCGTCTTCCAGTGGCATGTTCTCTGGTTGTAGCAGTAGAGGTTTGGCTGTGAGCCAAGGCCTTTCTGCTGTCCCTACACATGAGGTCCATCTGTATAGCAGAGTCTTCAAAGAGTTAATGAGAAATGCATATTTTGTAAAAAACAAAAAACAAAAAAACAACAAAACAAACAAACAAAAAACCTTGGGTGGATTTTAAGAATTTTTTTGCACCAAAATAAATTCAAACTTTAATTCCATTTTTCTAGTAGCTTTTTGAAATCCCCTCATAATCTCAGATGCTCAGGAATGTTAGTAAGTTGCAGACTTACATTTGCAGGCAGTGGCAGCAATAGAACAAAGAAAAGCTGGTATTGCTACTAAAAAAGAAAAACAGTGGGTAAGTTAAACCCTTCATGAGGCTTGTTTCTTGGTGTCTGTTGAATTTTGTTTCTATACAAAGGAGCAACTGCTTAGGGAAGTAGTGTCAGTTTTGGCAGCGTGTGTATTATGGGAGCCTCATGGTTAGGGGAGCTAGATTCCATGTGGTTGACCATGGTTCAAATCCTGGTCCTAGTAGCTTGAAAAACATGCTGGGTATGTGTACATTTGTACTCAAAATCCTGATGGAGATTTTGGATTGAAGATGGAGAAATGGAGAAGGGATTGCAGCATGACTGCATCCCATTGGAGAGTGCTTTCTACCCCTCTCTCTGTTTCTTTCTCCCTCTCATGTGCCCTCTGGCAATTAAAAAAAAATTGGCAGTGTGTTCAGCAGTTGGCCATGTCAGGATCTCCTTTGAGTCTGAGTCATACCCTGTTCCTGACTGCTTTCTGGGGGTTGCACCCTGTCTGGGGTGTCTTCCATCTTTCCTCCTGACCTACAAGTTATTTCTACATTTGTGGAATGTCAAAGAGAATCACAGAACATTGGAACTGGGATTTGATCCTGGACCCTAATCCTGGTTCCAGAAAGCTTGTTATTTACACATCCACTATATGAAGGAGTAGAAAGTGCCTCTTAAAATCCTCCCACCTTCCTTCTGGCTACCCTTTCCCCCTCAGTTCAGGCTTCCCTGAAACCTTCTAATGACTACAGTGACCTCCTTACCTTTTTCTTCTATCCATTCTTGATTCCCTTAAATTCATTCTTCAGGTAAAGAACAAAGTAATTAGGGCCCAGCAGGTGGTGTGGTGGATAAAGGTGCTGGATTCCCACATGGCTGACCAAGGTTCAAGTCTTGGACCTGGTGTCTTGCTTTCTTGTTTTCCCTTTCTCTCTCTCTCTCTGGTGGTCAAAAACAAAACAAAACAAAACAAAAACTAACAATAACAAATGGAATTAAAAAAATAAATAGTTCTTAAAAAAAAAAGGCAAAGTAATTGTAAAAATGTTTTTCTGACTCTGTCAGTCCCCTGATTTAAAATTCATAAGTACTCTATCACTCTTAGACACCTAGTTCTTGGTACATGGAAGATGATTAGTAAATGTATGAGTGAAGAAATTATTATAAAAACTGTTGTGTGTTTTTCCCCAGGATGAAGGTCTTCTCCCAAGTAAATATTTTGAGGTTGACTTTCCAATGATCGTGACAAGAAAACTTCACAACATCAAGTAAGTGTGGCTTTGGCTGAAGAAAAGAAAAATGAATGAACCAGGTAGAATTCAGACCCAGCTCTCCGTAGATGGTAGACTTGCCTGCTAGAGCTCATTTGAGGGTGCTGCTGTCCTCTCACCCCCTCCCTACTTCCTTCTCTCAGGACCCCATTCCGTCCTGTTGTGCCATTTTCAAAATGCAATATACTTCCTATGTGACTCCTCTGTCTACTAATGTAGTTGCTCTGAATGTTGAAAGAAATGACTGATCATAGTTTGATTATTTGAATTTTTATGTGTATTTTAATCCTCAGGGTATAGAAAATTAGCTGGCCTAGAACAGATACACAGTAAACATTATTTTGTGGCATCAAATGAATGGAAGACTGAGGTTAGTTGTTATACATAAGATATTATGGGAGGCATTCTGAGTCCAGTACTCAAGGAGTTTGTTGAGTAAGATGACAAGTTTGCTAACGTTTACAGAGAACTTTTCTTTGTCTATACTGTGTTAAGTGCTTCACTTGGACGATTTTATTCAGTTCTAACAGACTCATGAACTAAGTGCTACCATTGTTCCTTTTTGTAGATGAGGAAACTGAATCTCAAAGAAGATTAATTTGCCCAAGGTCTTCTAACTAGGAAGGAGTAGAACTGAGATTTAAGCCTAGGGTTTAAATGCGGTGTGTGATGTCATACAATGAGACTTCTGATAACGTTTACACTTATGCCATGGCCCTTGCTTTGAACAGTAGTGATATACAGGGTCTTCAGAAAGTTGATGGAAAAATGCATATTATGAAAATCCAATCCAGCCATGGATTTCTTTTTTTTTTTTTGCACCAAAATAATTTACTTTATTCCATTATTCCATGAACTTTTTGCGTGACCTCATCATTGCCACGTCTAGAACAGGTGTCTGCATTTTTGCAGTCAAAGAGCTTCTGAATAAATCAATGAGGAAATTGACTCATCTTCTCTTTTCCTTCTCACAGATACAAGTCTTTTCTATCAAACCCCATTATAGAATTACATTCAGAGGACACACTTCAGATGGGCAAGTATTTTTAACCTCACTAATGCAGCATAGACTATATAAGCATTTTTGCTCCCTCCCTTTTTTCTTTTTAAAGATTGCACGTGTGTGTGTGTATGTGTGTGTGTGTGTGTGTGTGTTATACAAGGTATCCTTTTGCCAATATTTACACTTGTATCAGTTACCATGAAAGACTTTACAACTTTCATATTGAAAGTCTTTAGATGTCCTTAGGTCTCCAATCTTAAAGCTGTTTTCAAAGAACTTGACTTTACTTGTCAACATTTAAAAAATAGACTTCACAGAAAAAAATGTTCAATTTCCAGCCTTTCTTGAAAAAGTCAGATGTGGCAGCATTAGACCCTAGTGCCTACAGGGCAGTAACTGATCGGCAGCTGTCTCATTTAAATACCACGCTCCCTTATATTGACATGCTTCTCTCATTTTTATTAACCTGTGTGGGCCTTGCAGTCCATTTGTCTCTTCAGGTTTTCTTTTTCTTCCTTCTTTCCTCTCTCTCTCTCTCTCTCTCTTTTCATTGGCAGAGAGTGCAAGCACTTGGCAGAGAGGGCAAAAGCATGCTTCCCAGGTGGGAGTTATGAAGGTGGCCACGCAGCAATCCCTTTTCCTCCCTTTCTCCATCCCGTCAGCATTTTGGATTCACATGCTCTCATCACGATTACAGCTCCAAATACACTGTGCTTCACCACTACACTATGGGGTCAGCCCTCTTTGCCTCTTTTCTATTTTTGTCATAAGACATGGTACTTGTTAGAGACAGAGACAGAAGAAAGGGAAAGTGAGAAAGCACACCCAGTGGGCATGGCTATGCTGCAGTCTCTTTTCCATTTCTTTTTTTGAGATTTTGGACATGTGCCCAGTATGTTTCATGAGCCACTGGGTCCAGGACTTAAACCTTGGCCATATGGGATCCACCCCCGCCCCCAACCACTGCACCACCTGCTGGCCTTCTCTTCACCTTTTTTCAGAATGTTTCTAACACTTTTCTCATTTCTGAGCATGATAAATCTCTGTCAGACTCTTCCATTGTTTTCAGTTTGTGTCTGACAGAGAAGTTCAAGGGGTTCATTAGTAATTTGGGTCAGAAAACACACTCAGAGAGCAGGGCCTTTTGTACAGTCAACACAGAGAACATGATAAACATCAGGCAGCCAGGTGAGCCTCTTTTTATGCACTACTGTAATGCTTCAGTCATCCTCCTAGCAATTGGGGTCCCAGTAAAGTTTCCACAGGAAACATCTCTTCACTCTTTGTTTTCTTCTTACCGGTTATAACTAGGACTTATTCAAGCTTTGCTAGCTGCTGGACTGTTTCCTTCTGGACACTTTTGCTCTTACAGTTTCCTATGTATTTAGTGAGTAGACGTCAGAATAATGATCTATAATGGAAAATCTAGTCATTCACATTACCTTTGATTAACAACACAGAATCAATATGAAGTAGAACGTAAGAACCTCCTGTAATTCCACCCTCACCCCTAAGATAACCAGCATTGAGAGTTCTCAGGGCTGGGAGAGCCTCGATTATTAGTGGTGATGCACAGTGATACTGGATGGCTGTGCATGTTTCAGCTCCTCCCATGGTTTGTATCCTTGAGCAAGTTGGGCACATAATGCCCAGGGTAAACAATAAAGCAAATTTCTTTATTTTTTTAATAAAACTTTTCACTGGAAAAATCTTCAAGCATGCACGAATATATTGTGACTAGATCAGTAAACTTCCACATCGCATTGTCTAACTTTAATTACTGCTGATCTTTTTTCATTTGTACCAGTGATTCTCAAAATGTAGTTCCCAGATTAACAGCATCAAAATCATCTGGTAATTTGTTAGAAAATTTCTGTTAAAGGATGTACCAAATCAGAAACTCAGAGAGTAAACCCTACCAAGCTGCCTTTAAATTTATTTATTTATTTATTTATTTTATTTGCCAGAAGGCATATGCACTCACTAGAGAGAGACAGAGATGGACAATGAGAAAGCATCCCCATGGGGGGATGATGACCCCACAATCCCTTCTCCTTCACTTCTCCCTTCTTTTGGGATTTTGGACATGTACACATATGTACCCAGTGTGTTTTTCAAGCTGTTGAACTGCACAGTCAGCCACGTGAGGTCTGCCCAACTTAACCACAATGCTGCAGACTGCCCCCAGTGCTCTTCGATGAGCCATCCTGGTGACTTTGGTGATTGTTGAAGCTTGAGCACCACAGTCCATTCTATCTCTGCTGGAATATGATAAAGCAAATATTTTAAAGAAAATGTTATTTTATTTGCAAAGTCCTTAGTACATAAACTCTTTTCTTTTAACTATAACATATAAAAAATTGGTGAAACATTTAGAGAGTAGCCCGCTGATAAGTACCAATGTTTAAATCAGCTTACCATTTGATCTCTTCGTTTCACTCACTGTAATCTACTTTAAGGTCATAACTGGGTAGGGGCTTCATGAGATATATAAAAGGATGCTCGTTTCAGTGCCTAATGTGGTGAAAACTTGAAAGTCCACATTCAGTAGTGGAGGACTGGCTACGTGAGCGACATTTTATCTACTCAGTCGAATGCTACAAAACCTTTACAGATAATAGTACTGCTGATGGTATTGTTCAG
>NW_006159707.1:1404585-1405976 GCF_000334495.1 Tupaia belangeri chinensis | reverse complement strand
AGGAAGGGAAAACAGCTTTCAAAACAGGTATTGGATAGTCCCATTTTCTTTTCTTTGTTCAGAAAGTGTGTGTACGAGTATGTGTGTGTGCACGCTCATGCTTTGGTGGGGAGAGAGAAACAGAACATGCGTTCTTGTAGTGTGTATGAACCTAAGCACACAGGAAAAATGTTATATACCAAAATTCTGTTATCTTTGGAAGCTGTGATTTTGGTTCATTTTTACCCTCTGCCTATCTAATATAAATTTTAAAATAATTCTGATATTTTTAACAATGAGCATGCATTTTTATAATGAGGAAATACAAGGTTATTTTAACTTTGAAAAAGCTCTATCTGTGGAAATTAAAATCCCTTATTAATTAACTTTTGTTATCAAAAATCCCTTATTGACGAACTGTTGTTAACATCATCATCTCTCTGGCATTTGCAGATGGACACATACTGGATTCTAAGAGGTACGCCATTGTTGGAGCAGATCTCCGAGACCTCGCTGAGCTGGAAGAGAAACTAAAGAAATGTAACATGAATACACAGTGAGGTTTTTTTTTTAACCTCTTATGTAATTGTGATCACCTGCTAATTATGAGATAAGGCCACATGGAAGTACAGTGTGATCCCCACGTCCCATTTTTCATTCCGTAAATTTTGTCATTTTATTGCTACTTAGATTGGTTTTTTTGAAATGTTTAAGCAGCACTGCTTCTCAGATCTGTTTCCACATCAGAATCACCTGTGCTACTTTTTAAAAATACTGGTGCCTGATAATCATCAACAAGTTTGAAAGAAGATAATTATATGGGTAGAAATAAAATCACAGCATATAAACAAAGGATTAACAGCCAGTCTATATAATGAATGAGTACTTAAAAAAACTCAAAAACCTCACAGAAAAATGGACAAAGGATAGATAACCAGGCAGCTCAAAGAAGAAACTGAGTGTCATGTGAAAAGGATATTAAACCTCAGTAGTAATCAGATGAAATTCTGTTTTGCTCCCCTAAGTTGCCAAACTGTAAGAGTTGACAGTATCAAGTGTTAGCAAGGATATTGGGGCATAGGGAGCAGTCATACCCCACTGGTGGGAGTGAACTTGCGCCATTGTGAAGAACAGTCCAGCAGTGTCTAGTAAAATGGCGAATGTGGATGTAGCAGCTCTGCTTTCAGGTGTGTCTCCTGGAGAAGGTCTTGCACGTGTGCACCAGGTCCAGGATGTTCATCATAGTTGCAAAATTAACAGAAGACTAGAATCAGTGTGAATATCTGTCAGAGTAGATAAATAAAATGTAAAATGCATAACCTGGATCAACATGAGAAGAGCTCAAAAACGGTGGAGTAAAATAATACTCAGTTTTGGCCAATGTCTAGTAATTCACCAAAATGACGAACACA
>NW_006159707.1:1361436-1404562 GCF_000334495.1 Tupaia belangeri chinensis | reverse complement strand
GCACCCCGTATATGTTCTCTAGGCCTTTTAAAAAACAGAGTGGTTCCTTTGGCAACATACATGTGAATCTACAAGAAATGTGATACTGTAGACGTCAAGGGAATGGGTACTGTTCAAAAAGGAATGCTCCACAGGGAAACTGGAAGAGTCCATGGTGTTACCCAGCATTCTGTTGGCATTGTTATAAACAAATAAGGGCAAGATTCTTGCCAAGAGAATTAATGTGCATATTGAGCATATTAAACATTGTAAGACCAGAGATAGCTTCCTAAAACGTGTGAAGGAAAATGACCAGAAAAAGGAAGCCAATGAGAAAGGTACCTGGTTTCAACTGAAGCACCAGCCTGCTCCACCCAGAGAAGTACACTTTGTGAGAACCAATGGAAAGGAGCCTGAGCTTCTGGTACCTATTTCCTATGAATTCATGCATAATAGGTGTTAAAAATAAGCAGACTCTGGACAATAAAGAATAAGACAACCTCAGTTTGCAGAATAATATATAAATATATATATATATTTTTTTTTTTGAGAAGTTTTTGCTATAGGGCACATGCACTTGCCAGAAAGCCAGAGAGAGACAGAGAGACAAAAAGCAAGAAATCATCCCCCAGGGGGGTGACCATACTGCAGTCCCTTCTCCTCCATTCTTCTCTCAGGATCTTGGGCATGCACGCACACGCACCTGGCATGAGTTTATGCCACTGTGCCTGGGACTTGAACCATGTTTACTACATGGGAGTCCAGTGACATAACCATTATGCCAACTGCTGGTCCCACAGAATGATATTAATACACACACTGTGGTACCAAATGTGTAAAATCAACCCTTTCATGTGCTGTATCTTCATGATTATGTACATAACTTACACAAGTGTTTTAAAAATGGACTAATAGGATTCAAAGTCTTTTTATTTTTATTTTTTATGTCAAAGGATACACATGAGAGAGAGAGACAGAGAGAGAGAGAGAGGAAGCACCTTCTGGTGGGGCCAGTCACAACGCAATAATTTTTCCTCTAATTCTCCATTCTATCAGGATCCCAGGCACGTATGTGTGCCCAGCATGTAAGTCACCATGGCCAGGACTTGAATCCTGGGCAGCCCTAGGAGATTTGTCTCTCTCAGCATAGTGCTTCATGGCTGCACTTTGGAGCCGTGGTGGCCTAACACACCAAATTGTTGAAAGTGGGCACCTCTGGGAAGAAGAGTGGGTGAGATGTATGCATATATATATATATATTTTTAAGAATTATGGGACCGGAGGTACCAGAGCAAGATGGTGGTGTGAGTGCTGCACACCCATGGAGCAGCCTGGGCTGGCGGCTCCCTGCAGCCTCCTGCCCGGGCTCCAGAGGTTGACATCTTCCATTAACAGACCTCGAGAAGACAGCTGGTTAAAATCCTTACTTGTCTGGAAAGTTGATCCAAGGAAAGATGCTCACTCTAATCTCCAGCCCAAAAAGGAAACAAGCAGTTTGTACAAATTAGTTTCATGATGTTAAACTGGAATGCTGAGAAGCATACAACAAAATTTGTCAAGGGGTGTTGCCAAAGATTAATGAAGATAATCTTTGTAGTTGGTGGGGACTTGGACCACGCGGTATGGTGAGCAAGATCAAGCTGTCCACCTCTGGAGGTAAGAAGGAGGCCATCCAGCCCTCACAGAGTTCATGAATAAACTCAAAGAAAATCAGGAATTTACAGGATTTCGTAAAGCAAGGAGCAACACGCTTCTCTCCAGAAAGAATCAGCTGCTCCTGGTGTTCAGTTTCTGGAATGAGCCCGTCGCATGGTCAGGACCGAATGTATATGAGCTCAGGTCTCACCAGCTCCGGCCAGGAGCCATGATCGAATGGGCCAGTTCCTGGGCTTGTGCTGTTCGCTTCAGGCAGGACAGTAATGAAGCAGGGGCGGGTTCTTCTCTCAGATGGGCCGCTGTCTACAGTGTACCAGCTTTGGGTTTACAGGGATCGTCAGACCCGGGAAGACATACGGAATGCAGCGTGGCATAACATGGCTGGGAAGACCTGGTCTATTACATGGTCCCACCTGTTCAGGAAACGGAATCCAGAATCGTGATCCCACTGAAGACCTCACCCCTCCAGTAAAGCCGTAGGATTTATACGTGCCTGCATAGATTTCTGTGACAAGTATTTGTTGCGAATTAATTTTAATTGTATATCAAGTGAAAAAGAAACACTGAAATAGAAACTGCTGTATATAGCTTACGAGAGACTTCTCTTTAAAATTTACATAATCGCAAGAATGGAAGCTATTAGTTTGACAGATTGCCGTCACGCTCTGCCCTCTGGGAAACAGCCCTGTGATTGTAGACTAGACCCGGTGGTACTTAACCTCTCCTCCACCCTCCGGGAAGAGAGGGTTTGAGTTAAAATTAGAATTATCCAACCATGAAAAAATTAGCCATTACTTCGTAAAAGGCAAATCTGTTTTGTATAATCACAGATTTTTAGACAAATTTCTTGTATCGGGAAGACATAACAATGTTGTCTTATTTCTCTAACAGTTTTTCAGAGTGTCGAATAGAGCCAAATTAAGAGTGTATCCAATACCTGAGCTGTTTGAACTCACTCTCATGTGTAGTCAGTCAGCGTAGTAGGCAGTCTGCCATTCCTGAGCTGGTCGTGGTGGGCAAGGGACATTGTCAGTGAGTCGTCCTCACACAGGGCGTCGCGCTGTCTCCATGTGAGAGAAACAAATGGCTTGAACCTGTGTATCATGTGTGATTTCGAAATGAGCACCGTGGATAGCACTCATTTTTATTTGTAATATTTTTTTATACAAAACAAAGTAGCACTAAGAAAAGAAGTTTTAGGGAATAGCAGTTGGCATAATGGCTATGTCGCTGGATGCCCAAGTAGTCGACTGCAGTTTGAGTTCCGGACCTGGTTACTTAAACTCACACTGGGCACATCCGGAGAGGAGAATGGAGGAGGAGGGATTGCGGCATGGCCATCCCTCCTTGGGGGTGATTTCTCACTTTCTGTCTCTCTGTCTCTCTCTCTCTGTCTGGCGAGCACACGTACACTATCTCCAAAGAAAAGAAAAGAGATTTTATTTTATAAACAATCATTTGTGACCTTAGACATTCTCTGGTTAGTATTTTTAATTTTCTTTTTTTTTGGAGAGATTTTCGCTATAGGGTGCGTGCGCTCGCCAGACAGAGAGAGAGACATAGAGACAGAAAGCGAGAAATCAACCCCCCCCAGGGGGGATGGTCACGCCGCAGTCCCTTCTCCATTCTCCTCTTGGGATCTTGGGCATGCATGCACACGCGCCCGGTGTGAGTTTTAAGCCACCGGGTCCGGGATGCGAACCGCAGTTGACTACGTGGGAGTCCAGCGACATAGCCATTACGCTAACTGCTGGTTCCCTCTGGTTAGTATCTGCTCATAGCAGATACTCCCAGGATCATGTATGAAGGGTAGTGCAGGTAGAGATTTAAATTGGCCTAAAGCTGCATTCTTTGTCTAGCTGTTGGAGTTAATTTTTTAATATAGTGTGCCAATTTTGTGACTGTAATCATGTGAAAGTCTTGTTGACATGAAAAATTATGTCTATCCCAAAATTTAAAAAAATTATATATAAAATGAAGTGTGAATAAATCTCCTGTCAAATGTCAAACTTTTACATGTGAATGGTTTTCTCCAAGAGCATACTAAAGTCAATAAAATATTCTTAATTAAAAAAAAAAAACAATTTTGGGACCAGCAGATGGCTTAATGGTTATGTTGCTGTACTCCCACATAATTGTCCGTGGTTCAAGCCCCAAACATGGCAGCTTAAAAATTCATGCCGGGAGACCGGCAGGTGGCATGGTGGTTAAGGCGCTGGACACTCCCACATGGCTGACTATGGTTCAAGTCCTGGACCTGGTGGTTTGCTTTCTCTCTTTCCTCTCTCTCTCTCTCTCTCTCTCTCTCTCTGTGTGTGTGTGTGTGTGTGTGTGTGTGTGTGTGTGTCTCTGGTCAAATTAAATGAATGAATGAATGAATAAAATGGAATAAAATAATTCTTTGAAAAAAAAAAACAAAAAACAAAACTCATGCTGGGAGCATTTGTGTGCGTGCCCAAAATCCCAAGAGGAGAATGAAGGAGAAGGGATTGTGTCATGGCCATTTGCCGTAGAGTGTGATTTCTCGCTTTCTATCTGTCTTTCTCTGTCTCTCCAGTGAGTACACATGCACTATAGCAAAAATCTGTCTCTAAAAAAAATTTTTTTAAGGGGAAGTTATTTATTTATTTATTACTGTCTTTTGAAAATTTATTATCAGAACTTTAGTATGTTCTGCACTCACTAGAGAGAAAGCAAGCCAAGTCTAGGACTCGAACCTTGGTCAGCCATGTGGTAGTCCAGCACCTTAACAACCAGACCACCTGCTGGCCCCAAGACATATGGCTTTAACATGATGAGATTGAAATCAGATTGGAGATGTAATGGGACATGTCTATGCAGGTGAACATGACATTTTCAAGAATATTTGAGGTGAGTAGCACAAGGTGAACATTTGAGGGGAAAGTATGGTAAAGATAATATTATTTTAATTTCCCAGCATGTATTTGTCCTAAGATCTCCTGTCAATAAAACAAACAGACAAAAATAACCCACTTGTTTTGTGGGAGAAATAATAACCAGCCCCAAGAAACATCAATATTTAGGGGCAGAGAAAAGAAGACCCTGTGAGGAGGGTAAGTGTGTTGTGAGAAGAAATAGTTAAGTGAACTAGGAACAGACCAGTAGAGTTCTAGAAACAGAGGAGTTTCTCCAGGCTTCGTAGTCATGTCTCTAAAGAGTTCATAGGAGAAGGTGAAGAGAATTGGGGGTAAGGGAAAGAATAGTTCAAACAAGCCAAAAAAGGAGGTTGCTGGTAAGTTGCATCCAGCTGACTTGCATAATTTGTGGGCTGCCATCGTTTCAAAAATTAAGGCTTTTAGATACCTCTTTTAGAAGTTTGTTGCTTTTTCTACTTTATAAGTTTGGGTCTGGGAAATCAGAATGCATACTGATTAATAATTTTTTTTATAGACTATTCATGTTCCCTCCCTCCAGCTCACGTAACTGCCAGGTCACAGGCTGGCCTGTCCATTGCTTACCTTTAGGTCCCACACATGTATTATTGTGCTGTCTGGTGCCAGGCTGGCCCAGTCCTGGTTTTACTGGGGTGTGAACCATCCTGACAGTTCTGCAACATAGGTACAATTAGAGGGGCTGGAATTGATGAAAACATATTTATGTGCCCTTTTCTCTTCTCTTAAGATTACCGACACTCCTAATAACTGAATGTGTGCTGGTTTACATGACCCCAGAGCAGTCTGCAAGCCTTCTAAAGTGGGCTGCCAACAGTTTCGAGACGGCCATGTTCATAAACTATGAACAGGTAAAAGGAACTACAAGCGGTCGAGTTCTGCATCGACCCCAGGATTTCTTTCCCTCACTAAGCGCACTCATTATGCAGTTCCCTTATTCTTTTCCTTCTGCCTCTGACCACTTACTTATCCCCTTTGCTAATCAATACCACCAGTTCAGCATTCCTAATTGCTTGACTGCCTGCAGACTTTGGGCCAGAATTTTTAGAACATCTATTTTAGCCTTTATAAATAAAGTTTTTCAAGTTCTTATTTTGTCACTGTTTCCTAGAGTCATAGAACATGACGAAGGGGGTTTTGGCTACCATTAGTGTAGGGGTAGCAAACTCAAGTGCCTCCAAGGGCAAGCCAGTGACACAAATGGAAAGAGTTGGCCGGTGCACACAGTGTGGAGTGGTAGGGCCCGTGGGGACTGGAGCACCCGTGTCCTTTTCACAGCAGTGGCCACCATTCATTTTCTGGCTGTTATCATGTGGACATGTGAGCCTGGAGTTGCTAGAACTTCCAGTTTTTGAGAGTAGTTAGAAATGCAGAATTTTAATGTAAACTCTTTAAATTTCTACAACCACCGGTTTGGCTCACTGGTTGCTCTTTTGCCTCATCTGACATAGTCCACAAAGGTGACTTTAGAGCTCTGGAATGATGCAGCTTGGGTCCACATCCTGGCCTCAGCTCTTAATGGCTCTGTTACGTTAGGCAGCATTGCCTAGTGATTGGGAGTCTATGCTCTAGAAGGAGCCTTTCTAGCTGTGTGACTTGGACAAGTTACATAGCCTCTCTGCACTTGTTTCCTCACCTGAAAATAAGAGTCTGTACTTCATAGGGTTGCTGTGAAGAGTGAATGGGTTATTACATGCAACACACTTACAACAAAGCCATCGTTAGTGATTCTTTGGACCCCTCTGAGCTCCCATTCTTTATTTCTGAAGGGATAATGCTGGATTATTACAGGAATTCATGAGAGGCTGTTCAGCAGTGAGCACATGATAAGCACTGAATACATGGGAGCTGTTTTTATTGCTCATTTTAGTTGAATTGATTTTTTAAAAATATCTCAGTTTCTGTTTTATTTTATTACAGCTAAGAGCAGGAAATGGACTTGGCCAATGTCATGTAATTATGGATAGATCTAGGGCTAGACCTTGGCCTTTCAGTCTCCTTCCTAGCACCTGTTGTGGTCTAAGTTCCTGTAGAGTTGGTTCTTAATTGACTTCTTTTTCTTCCTTGCCACCCTTTACTTGGGACCATTCCTCTGACTCAATCTTCCGTCCTGGTGAATGGATGTAATGAGAGCTGGCCTCATCATTCTTTTCTTTTATTATGAATTAATCCCAGAATCTGTCTTTGTCTTCATAATCCCACAGCTAAGGAATATAAATTCCATGTGTCCTCACATTTTAAGTGTGTGCTGTTCCATCCATTTTACTTCATTTGTGTTATTTATTTAGTTTTTGCTAAGGGTGCGTATGCTCAATGGAAAGAGACAGAGGGAACATAAGACATCGCCCCTGGGGGCATGGCCATGCTGCAATTCCTTCTCCTGTTGGAATTTTGGGTACTCCTGCACACACACCTGGCATGTTTTTCAAGCTGCTAGGTCTGGGACTCAAATCGTGTAGTTGGCCATGTGGGATCTAGCCACCTTAACCTCCATGCCACCTCTGGCCCCCATTTGTAAGTCCTTTTGTTCAACAACATGTATTCAACATCCTATGAGAGATGATGAATTAAGTGAATTTTGACCAGAGATCCTGTCACTTTGGAACAAGGCTAGGGATGTTCTAGTTTTCAATATGTTGTCCCCAGCTATCTCTAAACTGTTCCAAGTCTCATCTGCTGCCCTTACCTTGTGAAGAATAAACATTTTGCTCGATTCAGTAATTTTCTTTCTTTTTTTTTTTTTTTTGGAGAGATTTTCACTGTAGGGCGCGTGCGCTCGCCAGACAGACAGAGAGAGACATAGAGACAGAAAGCGAGAAATCACCCCCCAGGGGGGATGGTCACGCCGCAATCCCTTCTCCTCCATTCTCCTCTCGGGACCCTGGGCACGCACGCACACGCGCCCGGCGTGAGTTTTAAGCCACCGGGTCCGGGACACGAACCGCGGTCGACTACGTGGGAGTCCAGCGACTTAGCCATTACGCTAACTGCTGGTTCCCTCGATTCAGTAATTTTCTAACAAATACAGAATCAGCAGTATTTCATGACATCTCTTAATTGCTCACATGCTTTACATTATTTCCTAATTAGTAGTTTAAAATGATAGAACCACACGGATAATGATGATTATTTCAATAACGATAATAAAGCAATGAGGGAAAAATCTTAGATTTTGCCTACTGTGTACCAGGTACTGTCTGGGTTGTACATATATGAATTTAGGTAATTATCATGACAGTCTGCAAGGCAGGCACTGCTACTATCCTGATTGCACAAGTATGGGACTAAGGCATAGAGTTAAGCAGCCTGTCCTCAGCCTCAGGCAGTTAAATGTAAGGCTACGATTGAAACCCAGGCAATGAAATGATGGCGTTATGCTCACAGTCACCTCTATCCTGAATGAATAGTGTGCAGGCTGAGTATTAGTGCCATGTCAATCTTATTCACCATCAAAAGAGAATACCATTGGCTCTTGTCTGACAGCACTGTTACACAAACCCTGAGAATCATTTCACATGTTGGTAAGGTGATGACCTTTTGATAGCTTCTGTATGACGCTATCATAGTATATATGCTGTAATACTATACTATGTTTTCTGGCTTTTGTGCACATACATAGATATGGTTTTTGAGCTAGTTTTAAAGTAATACCACATGCAGAGTATAAAAATCAAACAATTCAAAAGGATAGGCAAGGGGGACCAGCAGTTAGCATAATGGCTGTATCGCTGAACTCCCACATGGTCAACCATGGTTCGAGTCCCAGACCCAGGGGTTTAAACTCACACGGGGCACATGTGAGTGCGTGCCCAGGATCCCAAGAGGAGAATAGAGGAGGGGAAGGGATTGTGGTGTGGCCATCCCCCCCGGGAGGGGGGGTGATTTCTCGCTTTCTGTCTCTCTGTCTCTCTCTGTCTTTCTGGCGAGCACACACACACCCTATAGCAAAAAAAAAAAGAAATTCCCCCCCCAAAAAAAGAAAAGAAAAGAAGGAGGAGTTTTTATTTTATTTTGCATATTTAAGAAACAAAAATGTGAAACCCTATGGTGATGCCTGGCCTCCTCCTTCCTTCCCCAGGTCAATATGGATGACCGGTTTGGGCAGATCATGATTGAAAACCTGCGGAGACGACAGTGTGACCTGGCTGGAGTGGAAATCTGCAAGTCATTGCAGTCGCAGGTCAGAGAGCAGAGCCAAGCAAGAAGGAGCATTATCCCTTCATGGAGAACGTAACGTGAGAGGTCCTGCGGAGTAGAGTACTTGTCTACAGGAGCAGCTTGGGCTCCATGTGGGCCACTAGTTCACGGCACAAGGAAAATCCAAATTCTGCCATTGTGGCATGAGAAATACAGATTTACATTTCCTTCACTCTATTATTTTAACTTTTTATTGTGCAGATTTTTAAACAAACATAAAGGTAGAGTAAATAGTGAAATGCGCACCCAGCCCCATTAGCCAGCTTCATTAATTAACATTTTGCCAATATTGTTTCAGATATTTCTCACCCAAGTATTTTTGTTGTTGTTGTCAGAATATCTTCAGGCAAAAACCAGACAGTACATGATATCACCCCTGAGTATCTCATGTGACTCTCCTGTCAATAAGGACTTTCTTCTCCCAGTGTAACAATAATGCCATTATTATACCACACACATTGACTTAATTCCTTTTTAGCATCTCCTACCTAGTCCATATTTGGTTTTCCCCACTCGTTTCTTAAAAAAATTTCATAGTTGGGGGACCAGCAGATGGTGTAACATTTTGTCAGTATTGTTTGTCTACGTTGTTGGACTCCCATGTAGTTGATAGTGGTTCAAGTCCTAGACCTGGTGTCTTAAAACACACCGGGCATGTGTGGGTGCATTCTCAAAATCCCCAGAGGAGAATGGAGGAGAAGGGGTTGTGCCATTGCCATCGTCCCAGGGAGTGATTTCTCACTTTTCGTCTCTTCGTCTCTCTTTCTCCAGCAAGCATATGTACCCTATAGCAAAAATCTCTCTCTAAAAACTAAAATGGCATAGTTGTGTTTAAATCAGGATCCAAACATGGTCTACATTTTATAGATGATTGATATGCCCCTTAATCTATAATAAGATTTAAAATATTAATCATAAGTTATAATTAGTAATAATCCCTTTTAAAAAATTATTTGCTGGAAGTACTTCCTGTTCCTGCCCCTATGTTAACAGGGTAGTTTTTTTTTACATGTTTTTATGTCATGTTATAACTAGACTGCTTTAAAAAACCATTGCCCTTAGAAAACTGTATTTCTCTGTAAATATACTTTTGTGAGTTTTCCCCTATTATAACAATGAGGGTTCAATATAGAAATAGGAAAGGACAAGAAGAAAGATGGGAGGGCCACGGTGGGTTTTGAGGGAGGAGTCATCCTAGAGAAACTCCAGTGTGCTCAAGAGAGTCTTGGACGTGTACGACGGTCCTTGTGGTCCTTCATGTCTCTCTACTGCCTCTTCCAGAAGGAGCGGCTCCTGTCGAACGGCTGGGAAACAGCTTCAGCAGTCGACATGATGGAACTGTACAGCAGGTTGCCACGAGCCGAAGTGAGCAGGTAAGGGACAGCCGGGTCAGGTCCACGGAGTTCATCGTGAATTAAAGGCCTGATCATCTGTATTCTTTTCTTCATTGTCCTTAATTTCCACATAATATTTATACATACTTATGGGGTACAGTGTGAATACTTTTTTAAAATTTGCTATAGGGCACGTACTTTCACTGGAGAGACACAGAGAGAGAGGGAAAGTGAGAAATTACTCCCCAGAGAGGATGACCACACTGCAATCCCTTCTCCTCCATTTTCCTGTTGGGATTTTGGGCACACATGCATGGAGCATTCTTTTTTTCTTCGAGAGATTTTTGCTATAGGGCATGTGTGCTTGCCGGAGAGATGGAGGGACAGAAAGTGAGAAATCACCCCCCAAGAGGGATGGCCAGTTGCAATCCCTTCTCCAGTCTACTCTCAGGATTTTAGGCACGCACGTACATGCACACCCAGTGTGAGTTTGAAGCCACTGGGTCTGGGACGTGAACTGCGGTCAACTGCATGGAAGTTCAGCAACTTAACCATTACACCACCTGCTCGTTCTGCCTCCGGCATGTTTTTTAAGTCACCAAGTCCAGGACTCAAAACTGCACAGTCAGCTATGGGGAATCCAGCTGCCTTAACAATCACGCTACTTGACTGGCCCTTGATATTTTGGTACATGAATACAGTGCCTATTGATCAAATTGGGGTAATTAGCATATCAATCATCTCAAACATTTATCCCTGCTTGATGTTGGGAACACTTAAAATCTTGTCTTCTGTGGGGCTGGACAATGGCACAACAGTAAAGCAGGATACTCTGTGAGG
Organism: Tupaia belangeri chinensis; assembly: GCF_000334495.1. NCBI lineage: Eukaryota > Metazoa > Chordata > Mammalia > Scandentia > Tupaiidae > Tupaia > Tupaia belangeri. The sequence continues at coordinate 1,393,644 of NW_006159707.1, read as the reverse complement.
CTGACCCATGTGGAAGAGTTCTGGGTTTACATTGGAGACCTTGGGTATACCGGGCTGTGCATGCCCATGATCCAGGGCTGGGTCATAGCGCCAGTGCCCTGCTGGGGGTTCTGTCTCTCTCACTCATGGAACAAATAAATAAATACACTTTTAAAAATCCTGCCTTCTAGCTGTCTCGCAGAACAGTAAGTTCTTATCGCCTAACTATGATTGGGCCTATTGCCCAGTATCTCCTTGTCCCCTCCTCTCCGTACCCTTGCCAGGCTCCAGTGAGCATTATTCTACTCCACTTCTATGAGGTCCATTTTTTTAGCTTCCATATACAGGTTTGAAACAAAAACTTTAAGAGTAGCTTAAGAGTAAGTCATTAGCAATTGACTGAGATAGGGCTTAGGCCAAAACAGATTATTTTAGTTAAAATAAACAGTTACACCTGAAAAATTCCCAGAACAGCCTCTGGGAAATTTTGTTTAATCCCTCTTTTGGAGAGAGAAGAAATCAGCATTGCTCAAGGACTTCTAAGAGAAAGAAGTCTGCTGGCAGTTTTGGTTTGTGGTTTTAAAGAAAGCCCCAGTACGTCATGATCCTTCTGCCTCAGCCTCCTGAGTAGAGGACCTTTCCCCTCACTATAAAAGAAATACATGTCCATTGTTTTTGTTTTTGTTCATCTATGATAGAGCGTGCATGTATGCACATGTAAGTGAGAAAGAAGCACCTGCCACAGGGTCTGGTCATACCAGGAGCCCCTTCCTCTCGTCCTCCAGCCCATTGGATCTTAGTTACTCACACACATGCCTGATGTTTTTCAGACAGATTAGGCCAAAGATTTGAACTGTAGTTTCCATGTGGGGTCTAGCCTCTCTTGAGCAGTACATTGCTGTTATACCACAGAACTGGCTTTAAGTTAAAAAAATAATTGAAGTAATGTAAAATGCATTAAGTAGAAATTAATTGCCCACTCTAGTCACCCTCTCTGGAGAAGCTGTTGTTTACAAGTTGGGGCATATTTTTTCACAAGTATGTGTGTGTATTATGTACATATAAAGACATTTTTACTTTTTAAAATTTTTTTAGAGGTTTTTGCTATAGGGCACATGCGCTCGCCAGACAGAGAGAGACGGAGAGACAGAAAGCAAGAAATCACCCCCAGGGGGGATGGTCACACCTCAATCCCTTCTCCTCCATTCTCCTCTCAGGATCTTGGGCACATACGCACATACGCCCAGCGTGAGTTTTAAGCCACCGGGTTCGGGACATGAACCACGGTTGACTACGTGGGAGTCCAGCGACATAGCCATTACACTAACTGCTGGTCCCATAAAAAGACATTTTTATGGATACATAGATTTCTATTTTTTTGAATGAGTAGATTCATACTACAGTTATTGGTCTGTAAACCACCCTTCTTTTTAAAATGTATTATTTATTTATTTATTTATAGTTTTTTGTTTTTTTTTTTTTTTTTTAGAGAGAGCATTTTGCTGTAGGGCACATGAGCTTGCCTGGGAGACAGAGGCAGAAAGTGTGAAATCACCTGCATGAGGGATGGCCATGCTGCAATCCCTTCTCCATTCTCCTCTTGGGATTTTGGGCATGCACATATGCATACCCAGTGTGAGTTTTAAGCTGCCAGGTCTGGGACTTGAACCATGGTCAGCTATGTGAGAGTCCATTGATATAACCATTCCTCCATCTGCTGGTCCCTCTTTTTAAAACTTAACAGTAGATTGTGTTTATCTTTGCATATCAAAATATTGAGGGTTAGCACAGCCTGCTTAAGTGTATATAGTATTTAAATTGATCTGTAGCCTACGGTAATTGTAATTTTAAAGTAATTAAAATTGTTCCTAGCTGGGCATTTGGCTGTGGTGTCGCATTTCTTGTTTTGTTTTGTTTTCATTTCCCTGTTACAAATACCATCTGTGCCTGTGTGTGTGGTGGTACTGCCTGCTATTAATTTCTTTTTTTTTTTAACAATTCATGTTTCCATTACATGTGTTCTGCCTTTGGAGACCTACTGTGTAGGTTTTGGTTTCTTTCAGGATCAAAAGAAGAATTTTTTGGCTTTGCTGCTCTATGGAACTTAGTAACACTTAGCAACCTCACTTTTTTTCATTACTGACATAAGTCAGTAATTGGCAATGAAAGTTTTGAGAAAGTGCCATCTCCTTGTGATGAGTTTGATGATCCTGGATTCTTCCAGGAGTGTCCTTTTCTGCAGGCTGGTTGCCCTGTTTGGAAACCCCGTGGTCTGATATTTATAATGGAATGCTTCCGTAGCACTTCTAGATACGTGGAGTCTTGCTCACAGCAGCCACAAAGAAAGCAGCTCGCTTCTAGGCAGTCATTTACCTCATGTTGCCATGGCCTATAATAGACAGCAACGTGTGACCTTGACAGGGGCGGGTAGTGAGAGGGGAATGGCCTTGGTCTTTCTGTCTAGGCTGCACAGCCATTCCCACCCTGAGTGCATTTTTCAGTGTAGTTGATATCTGCGTCTGTCGGATTCTATAGAGCATAACAAGAAGTCTATCCACTTAAGATGAGCTGTGTGCCACGCACTTTTCTAAGCACAAGGGATACAACAGTGATTAAATTAGGGCAAAAGAAGGCTGTTCCCAGAGCACATAGAAAGCCACATCCCCCATGGCTGACCACAGTTTGAGTCTCAGTCCCAAATGCTTGAAAAACTTGGTGGGTGTGTGTGTGCCTATGCCCAAAGTTCTGTTGGAAGGGAAAAATGGAGAAAGGAGGATTGTGGCAAGACCATGTCCCATTGGGAGTGCTTTTTCTCTGTGTGTTTCTCTCTCTTTCTGGGGATAACGTTTTTAAAATCAGCCCAAAGATATACCTCCCCTTGGGAGCTTACATTCTAGTGAAAAGCTTCATAATTCCTGGTATCACCTGATAGTTGGGCTTGTTTATAACTATCCAGGAGCCTTCATTATGGTGCTAGTCTTTTACCAGTAGGTGCATGTGCTCTCAGGAGAATAGAAAGAGAGATAAAGAGGGAAAGTGAGAAAGCACCCCCCCCCCATGGGGGATGACCTTGTTACAGTCCCCTCTCCATCTCTCCCTTCGGGATTATGAGTATGCATACCTGCTTTTGAAGCCGCTGAATTTTTTCTAGAACTTTTTTTTCTTTTTTTTTTGAGAGAGATTTTTGCTATAGTGCACATGCACTTGCCAGAGAGACAGAGACAGAAAGTGAGAACTCATCCCCCAGGGGAAATGGCCACTCTGCAGTCCCTTCTTTACTGTCCTCCTGGGATTCTTGGCACACATGCATACATGCCTGGAGTAAATTTCAAGCTGCAGGGTCCAGGACTCCATGCACAGTCAGCAACATGAGAGTCCAGTGCCATAACTACTGCTCCACCTGCTGGCCCCTAGGACTTGGTTTTAGGAAATCTGTTTTGGATGTCTTTTGATAAAACTAGTTGGGAAGTAACCAGAGCACTCTATGAATTGTCCTCACTTCAGGTGTGGTTCGTAGGCCTGGATACCCAGATAGGAGTGAATATACAGCTACAGAAACATGCACAGACATATGCACATATGTGCGCATGCTCACACACACAGGTAGCCTGGGCAAATGGCCACATGGTATTGCAAGATTATTAGCAGTGGCTATTATGAATAGTAAGATATGGATTTTTTTTAAAAAAATTTCTGTATACTCTAGGGAATTACCTGACTTTTTTCCCACAGTGTGTGCATATTTTGACAGAAAATTTAAAATAAATGATTTCCATACATTTGTGCATGTTTCTTGCTGTACATATTTATTTAAAATCTTACATTTGGAATGCTTCTTGGGGCCCAGCTGTGGTGCATAGGCAGTAGGGATGCTGCTGGGTGATGTTGGAAGTCATATAGGAAGGCTTTGGGTTCACGTCCTGGGTCTACCTGAGCACACAGGTGTGCCTGTGACCCTGGTTGGCTGCAGGGCTGGAGGGAGGATTGTGGTTTGAAGACCCTGTCAGGGGTGCCTGTCTGTCACTCTAAAAGGAAATAAGTTAAAAGATGATTTTTTTGGGAAAGTTATATATGAATATAATTTTTTAAAAGAATTATTTTATTTAACTTTATTTATTATTATTATTTTCCAGTTTGATCATAGAAAGACAGAGAGAGAGGGAAAGTGAGAAAGCAAGCCACCAGGTCCAGGATTTGAACCATAGTTGGCCATGTGGGAGTCCAGCACCTATTACCACCACACCACCTGCTGGCCCCGAATATAATTTTTTTTAAAGAGAATTTTGCTATAGGGCACATATACTCACCAGAGAGACAGAAAGCAAGAATCAGCCCCCAGGGGGGATGGCCATGCTGCAGTCCCTTCTCCATTTTCCTCTTGGGATTTTGAGCACACACACACACACACACACACGCATGTAGTTTGAATTTTAAGCTGCCAGGTCTGGGACTTGAACCGCAGTCAACTATGCGTGAGTCCAGCAACAAACCCATTATGCCATCTGCTGGTCTCATGAATATAATTTTTTTAAAATGGAATAAAGTAGAGGGAAAAAAAAATTTTTCCCAACCCTTTCCATCATCCACCTTCATTACCAGTCTGCTACCTTCTTTCTTAAGAGACAGCCAGTATTGTTATAGTTTCTTCTGTGTTTTCCTAAAGTAGCTTGTGCATATATAAGCATATGTGTTCCCTGTTTTCCCTAACCTACATAGTGGTATATTCTGCACATCACTTTTAAGAAACTTGCTTTTTAAATTTTATGATATGTCTCAGAGATTACTCTGTGTTAGTACATATAGACCTACTGCAGTTTTTAGAGATTTTTTTATACGCTATAGGTTGTGTACACTCACTGGAGACAGAGGCAGAAAGAATGTAAGAAGTCACCCCCCAGGGAAGATGGCCATGCATGCCACAGTCCCTTCTCCTCCATTCCCCTCTCCAGATTTTGAGCATGCATGCACGTGGTGTGACTTTCACGCTGCCAGGTTCAGGACTTTCCCTGTGGTCGGCCATGTCGAAGTCCCACACCACAACCTCTACACCACCTGCTGGCCCAGACCTATCCCATTTTTAAAACGCCTCTGCAATACCCTACTGTCTGAATATGCTTTAATTTATTCAGCGTGTCTCTTCTGTTACAGTGTTTTTTGTTACTTCATTGGAGCTAGGATGCTGTGGTGAATGCTGTTGAACATATGTATTTTAAGCATTGTTAGAGATGATAAAACTGCCCTTTAGGGGGCCAGCAAATGGCTTAAAGGTTATGTCGCTGGACTCTCACATGGCCGATTGCAGTTCAAGTCTTGGATCAGGTGGCTTGAAAATCATGCCAAGCACATGCGCGTGCATGCTCAAGATCCTGGGAGGTGAATAGAGGAGAAGGGATTGTGGTGTGGCCATCCCCCCAGGGGTGATTTCTCACTTTCCCTCTCACTGTCTCTGTCTCTCTCCAGTGGACACATGTGCCCTAAGACAAAAACCTATAAAAAACAAAAAAAAAAACAACCCAAACTGTCCTCTAGGTGTTACTGTTCTATAATCCTACATAATTCAGGGAACATCTTTTTTCTCATGTCTTTTTTTTTTAAGAGAGGCTTTTTTTTTTTTTTTGTTTTTTATAGGTTTTTGTCTTAGGGCACATGTGTCCACTGGAGAGAGACAGAGACAGTGCGAGGGAAAGTGAGAAATCACCCCTGGGGGGATGGCCACACCACAATCCCTTCTCCTCCATTCTCCTCTTGGGATCTTGGGCATGCACGCACACACGCCCGGCGTGAGTTTTAAGCCTCTGGGTCCGGGACACAAACCACGGTCGACTACGTGGGAGTCCAGCGACATAGCCATTACGCTAACTGCTGGTCCCAAGAGAGGCTTGTTTTAAGAGGCAAGGTCTCACTGTGTTCCCCAAGCTGGCCTGGAACTCACAGCTCACCTACCTCAGCCTCCCAAATAGCTGGGCTTACAGGAGCACTCCCAACGCCTAGCTTGTATCAGCCTTTCTAATCTTTGTCAGTCTTAGAGTTGAAAAAATACCTTGTGTTTTAATTTATGTTTCTTTTCTAATAAATGAGATTAAAAAAAAAACCTCTTGTTTTTATTTCATGGCGAACTTGTCTTTTTCCCATTTTTATAATTAACATGAAAAGTTTTTCTTATTGAAATTTACAACTCTTTTTCTTTCATTAAAAAAAAAAAACTTTGAAAAAAAATTTGCTAGAGGGCATGTGCATTCACCAGAGTGAGGCGGAAAGAGACAAAGAGAGGAGGAAAGTGGGAGAGAGAGCCCCCATTTCACCTCCCCTCAATGTGGGATGTTAGCAGTGCAACCCCTTTTTTTCCCTTTCAGGATTTTGGGCACGTACACACATGTGCCTCAAGTGTTTTTCAAGCCATCGGGTTCTAGGACTTAAACTGTGCAGCTGGCCATGTAGAATCCAGCAGCGTTAACCACCATGTTATGGACTGGTCCCCAGTTTAACAACCCTTCATATAGCTAGGAGATCCTTTATATCGCAAGGAACCCTGTGTCATTTTCATTATAAATATATTTTCCTAGTTTGTTCTTTGTCTTTTGACTTCATTTATGACATTTTTGGGGGCCAACAGGTGGAGTAGTGGTTAAGGTGCTGGACTTCCTCATGACTGACCATGGTTTGAGTCCTGGACCTGGTGGTTTGAAACTCACACCGGGTGCATGTGCATATGTATCCGAAATCCAGAGAGGAAAATGGAGGAGAAGGGATCATAGTGTTGCCCGTCCCCTGGGGGGTGATTTCTTTTTTTTTTTTGGAGAGGTTTTTGACATAGGGTATGTGCGCTTGCCAGACAGACAGAGACAGAGAGACAGAGAGCGAGAAATCACCCCCTGGGGGGATGGCCACGCCACAGTCCCTTCTCCTCCATTCTCCTCTTGGGATCTTGGGCACGCACGTACACGTGCCCAGAGTGAGTTTTAAGCCACTGGGTCCGGGACTCGAACCGCAGTCGACTACATGGAAGTCCAGCAACATAGCCATTACGCTAACTGCTGGTACCTGTGATTTCTCATTTTCTGTCCCTCTATCTCTCTCTGACTCTTCGCCTCGCACATGTCCCTATGGCAAAAAAAAAAAAAAAAAAAAAAAAAAAAAAAAACCCCTTTAAAAAAAAATTTTTTTTTCCTTCTTTTTAAGAAAAATAGAACCACACCATACACACTATTTTATAGCTGGCTTCTTTTCTCTTAGTATATCCCCAACGTCTTTCCAAATTGGTAACTGTGGATTATCATCTTCGTGTTTAACTATATAAATTTATAATGTTCAATCTTCATTCTCTCCACAGAATAGAATCACTTGAATTCCTGGATGAAATGGAGCTCCTTGAGCAGCTCATGCAGCATTACTGCCTGTGCTGGGCAACCAAAGGAGGGAGTGAACTAGGTGTGTGACCTTACTCTGGTTGTGTCCACCTGGAAATCGGGAAATTTGTTTCTCCAAAGAGTGAAGGACATACCTAGAACGTGAGGTCTAGAAAGAATTAAAGGATCATATATACGTATACACATCCATGTGTGTATACAAAGAATTTGCTGTTACATCTTCTGTTTTTATAGCTCAGAAAGAGAGAGCTGTTTAAGCAAACTACGTTTCCCAAAACAAACAGTCCTTGCAAATCCTGCATGTATTTTCCACAGTTGGAGGGTAAAAGACCTTGAGAGTTGGGGCCAGCCCAGTGTTGTGGCATTTAAATTGATTGGATGTCACACGGCCAGCTGCGCAGCTCAAGTCCTGTACCTGGCGGCTTGAGAAACATGGCTAGGCGTTATGTGTGTATGTGCCCAGAATTCTGAGAGGTGAATGGAGGAGAAGGGTCTGCAGTGTAGAGTGCAGCCATCTCCCCCAGGGAGTGCTTTCTCACTTTAAAGGAAGAAAAAAAAGTAACCAATGTTTATATTTTTTTAATCAATTTACTGCCAGGTTAACTAGTTATTGAACACACAGATCATTCTGTCTAACATACTCAGGCAGCATCGGTGTGCTCCTCCTCTTCTCTTTTATAATTCAGGCACAGTTTGTTGGCCGTGGCAGAGTAGGGCCACGGGGAGAACATGGATCCAGCTCTCAGTTTCTTGTTACTTTGGTCTCAAGCAAGCTCCTCCTAATGACTGCCCAACGCTGGCCTTGTTCTCCCAGTGGGTGTTCCTTGAGTATCTCTCTAGACCAGTGCAGACCATGTTGGATCCCAGTTCTGGCCTTTAATGTAGTGGATGCCTTTCAAACTCCCTACAGATGCCATCTGAATAATAGGACCCCAGGCAAGCAGCTCATGCAGAGAACATGACCACGGCAAGAAGTTTCCCCTGTGTGAGCATTCTAGGTTGACGGGAGACGGTTAATCTGCCCCCTGGGTTTATCATTTCAGTTGTTTATAAATTTACCCAGCTGTGTAGTTCAGTTCACAAAACTCTTTTAAATTTGTTTTTTATTTAAAATCATTTATCAATATGTTTTTATATTGTTACCCTCCTCCCTACAGTGATAAAAACACTGTTTAGTGGAGAGCTTGGAAGCTTCTAAAATATATAGCAAAGAAAATTCACCTATATGCCCATCACTCAGAGATAACCTCTAGTTATATAGTTTCAACTTTCTGCTTAGATACTATTTTAACTTTAACAGAGTTGAATTTATATATTTATGTAACTTTGATTCCTAATTTCTTCAACTTTATATTATAGCTAGCATTTTTCCCTTGCTGTTAAAAACTCAGCACAATTTTGGTGACTTTATGATAATTAATTCCTATTAACTATGTCTGAATTTAACTTTCCCATTATTTTGGATATGTAAGTTATTTCTAATATGTGTGTGTGTTTAATTTTGCCAGAGAGTGTGTGTGCTCACTGGAGGGAGGGAGAGAAAAAGCACACACACACACACCCTCCCCAGGAGGATGGTCATGCCACAATCCCTTCTCCTCCATTTCTCCCTCCTTTTGGGATTTGGGGCACACACGCACATGTACCCAGTGTGTTTCACAAGCCACCAGTCTGCGAAACGAACTACTCAACTGGCCACGTGGGGTCCAGCTGCTTTAACCACTATGCCACAAGCTGGCCCTGTATTTCAAACTTTTAAGCTAACCCTAGTTCTTACAGAGGAATAACATGCACATTGGAATGTGTGGGGCTTCTGTTGTCCCTGCTGTGTACCTGAGGACTGGAATGTCAGTGCTTGTGTGTGCGTGTTAAAGCATTATCTCTTCATTTGCTCAAAGTTCAGCACTTAAAGAGTAGGTAGGTTTTTGACATTTACTGCAGAAAGCCCATAAATTTAAGCTTTCTTAATCCCTTTAAAACTGTCCATAAACGTGATCTTGCCCAGCCTATGTTTTCCTTGTGAAATCTCCTTTTACATAACAGGAGAGCAGACTGCCATGCTGTGAGGCCGGGGCCCCAGAACCAGTCACCGGCCTGCCGCAGTATCACACCGTGGCAGCTCTCTCCATTTGTTTTCTGAGTCTCAGCAGCATCTGTGTTTCCTCCCCCCAGGTTTAAGGGAGATAACTTATTAACCTGTCAAAGGTTCATGCTGAGCCAGAAGATAGAGCCACCAGCCTTCCTGGAGGAGAGTCACTGAGCTTCCCGAGTGGTGGGGAATGGTGGGGAGTCCTCGTCTACCAGTCTCGTCTGCGCTCAGAAACCTCGGTTACTAAGGTGGTTAGTACCAGTTTCTGCTCCTGTTGATTTAACATTGTTTCAATAAATCTCAGTTGCCAATTGCCTGTGTGTCTGCCTCGTTCTGCAATCCAGAGGGTGATTAGGTTTACCTTTGTGTCAGCTGAAGCCCAGGTTCCTAAAGCCTTTACCTTGACTTAATCCCTGTGAGTCACTCAGCTCATGACCTTGTTCCTTTTTGGGACTGATGCCCCTCCATACTCTGGTGTGGCGCCTGCTGTTATACGGGGCACTTGACCCTCAGCCTCCATCAGGGACTTGAAATTTCCTCTGGCTCCCATGTCTGCTCTTGCCAGACTAACCTACTTAATTGCCTCTCTCACTGTGGTTATTCTGGCAGGCTGCATGACCTGAAACTATGATTAAGGAGTGGCTGATGTAGTTAATCACAAGGGTCCTTATTAGAGAGGCAGAGGAAGAGTCAGAGGAGAAGGTGGTATGATGATGGAAGCAGAGGATGGAGGACTGAGCCAAAAGATAATGAATATAGGTAGCCACTCAATACTGAAAGGGCAAAAGGACCGAGCCTCTCCTCAGAGCCTGCAGAACTAACCAGCCTTGCCAACACTTTGACTTTAGCCTAGTGAAAAATGCTTCCAGACTTTTTATTTTTTTGAACAGGGTCTACTATGTCATAGTCTTCTTGCCTCGGTCTCCCAAGTTCCTGGAACCACAGGTGCATGCCACCAGAGCTTGGCCTTCAGCTTTCTGACCTCCAGAACTGCTAAAGGATAAATTTGTGGAGCTTTAAGCCACTGATTTTGTAGTAATTTACTACAGCAGCAGTAGGAAACTATTAGTTATGACAGAGATTAGGAGGAACCCCAGAGTGATTATGCACAATTCAGAAACATAAGGCTTGTTCATACCAGAGCTAGGATTTGAATTATGGTCGGCCATGTGGAATCCAGCTCCCTCTGCCCAGCACTTATCCACTGTGCTATGGGGCCACCCTACATTGATATTTGTATTGAACCATTCCAAGTCTAATTCTACTTGGTCATGGTCTATAATTGTTTTCGTTGCTGTTTTTATTATTAAGGTTTTGGTTTTTTTCCCCCACACAGGGTGTGTGCACTTGCCAGAGAGAGATAGAAACAGAGAGAGGCAAAGTGAGAAATCACCCCCAAGGGAATATGGCCACACCTCAATCCATTCTCCTCCATTGTGGCATGACCATCCCCCTGGGGAATGATTTGTCAATTTCTGGCTCTCTCTGTCTTTCTGGCGAGTGCACATACCCTATAGCAAAAACTCCTCCAAAAAAATAAAAATAAGCACTTAGAGTGTAAGCAAGACGCATACAACATACACCCTTAAGGAGCTTCCTTCCATTCCATTCTGGAGGAGAATTGTTAAATATGCCTGGCAGCCAGGAAAGCCATGGATTCACCAAACAATAGCAGGTTATCTGTTTAGGCTGGTAAGGGAAGCTGTCCTGAGGAAGGTCACACCAAGAGGTGAGGCAGGATCCCTACGGTTAAAAAAATGCACTACTTTTCCCTTTCTCTCAACACAGATCGCTTCTAAGATCCCAGAAGGTACTGAAATTTTCCCCACCAGCAAGAGAGTAATCAGTTCTTCAGCAGACTTCATATGGTCGTCATCTAATCCGATTCAATTCTGACACTACTTGGAGTTAGGTCGGATCCCATGGCTGAGGGCTCAGTTCCCAAGACTGCCCCTCCCCCTCTTATGCCAGTCTCAAGTCCCAGATTGTTCTTCCTGTGCTTCTTACCTACTCGCTATAAATTGGGGTTCCCAGGATCCTCTCCCCAACTAGGGTTTCATTAATTTGCTGGAGGGGCTCATAGAACTCAGGGAAATACCATTAACTGTTTATTATAAAGGATATCACAAAAGGTACAGAGGAAGAGATGCGGAGGACAAGGCTGGTATGGAAGGATGTGGCGCTTCCATGCCCTCCTGGCATGCAGCCCTCCAGGAGCCTCACGTATTCAGCCTGTCAGGAAGCTCCTTTAACCCTGTCCTTCCAGGTCCTTATTGGAGACTTCATTGCATAGGCTTGAGATATGCTAATAGACTTGCAGGGAAACCTAGCAAGCCCTGTTCAGATTTTTGGCGTCCATGAGGGAATTCCTTCCCCCTGCCTGGATATGGGGCAAGACCTTCTGGAATGAAGGCCTTAAAGATGGGAGAAGGTTAGAGTTTCTGTGACCTGCCCTGGGTAGGTGAAAAGAGGGCAGGAGATCAGATCATCTTTTACCTTTTTCTCTCTGAAACTGCTCCAGAGTTGCTCCAGGAACCGAGGACAAAAGGCCAAATACTTCTGAACCAGAATCATTGGGACAAACTGAAAAATACATATTGTAATACCACAGTGCCCTGGGCAGTTGGATCAGCATGTGTGAGTGCATGCCTGTGTACTTGTGCCTTCTGTGATCACAAAGTGATATATATATATTGGATCACCAGAAAATCCATGACGTATTTTTCTATGCAAAAATGCATCATGACTTTTTTTTTTTAAGAATTTTTTTCTTTCTTTCGTCCGTTCTTTCTTCCTTCTTCCTTTCTTCTCTTTCTTTTCTTTCTTTCTCTCTCTCTTTCTCTCTTTCTTTCTCTCTTTCTCTCTCTTATTTTAATTTGAACAGAGAGGGACAGAGCGAGAGAGAAAAAGAGAAAGAAAGCTAGCCACTAAGTCTGAGACTCGAACTATGGCCGGCCATGTAGGAGTCCAGAGCCCTTAACCACCATGCCACCTGCTGGCCTTGCATCATGATTTTTTTGACGACCCCACATTTGGGTTTCTAATTGTGTGAAGTCATTGTTGGAATAACACAATGTCAGGGTCTGTTTTTATCCTCATTTTGAAGATGAGGAAATAAGTGTACATGGAAATTTTGTGATTTGTCCAAGGTCACACATTCAGTAAGTGATAGAACTGGACCAGAAACCAGGCAAGCTGGCTCTGGAGCCTGTGGTTTTGACTGCTACATTGCAGGTCTCTCCTCGCCTCCTGCCCGTCTGTCCGAGTGTGTAGTAGCAGTGGCAGGACAGGTTGGCTTAGTGCTCACTGGTCACAGTGTCACCATTGTGTGAGGGCATGGCTACCTGCTGCCTCATTTCTTCACATTCCTCAGATTGGCTTATTGCCTTTGCAGGGAGAGGCGGGGGTGCCTAATGCTGTTGAAGAATGGCCCTTTTCTCTAAAGGCTTACTGTTCCTAGTGAGGCTTTTGAATACTTAGTTGGAGAAATGAATTTGAAAAAGAATCTAAATGCTTTCAGCTATGTAGTAGAATGTTGATTGAGGAAGGTCGTCAAGGGCTGGGGTTCATGCTTTCTGCCCTGTGTTCCTTAACTTTTTTTTTTTTTTTTAAATCTTCAGCTTATTGCCCCATAATCACAAAATAGCTACCAGAGGGGAACCAGCAGTTAGCGTAATGGCTATGTCGCTGGATTCCCACATAGTCGACTGCGGTTCGTGTCCCGGACCCGGTGGCTTAAAACTCACGCTGGGCGCGTGTGCGTGTGTGCCCAAGATCCCGAGAGGAGAATGGAGGAGAAGGGATTGTGGCGTGACCATCCCCCCTGGGGGGTGATTTCTCGCATTCTGTCTCTATGTCTCTCTCTGTCTGTCTGGCGAGCGCACGCACCCTACAATGAAAATCTCTCCAAAAAAAAAAAAAAATAGCTACCAGAGTGCCACGCATCATTCATGGCAAGAGTGAACCTTTTCTTCAGTCCTCTTTTTACCCTGAATAAAATTATTCCCAAATGTGCTGAATAGTCTCTTCTCTATAGCTAATAGTAATAACTGGCTAGGGAGTCCAGCCGGGTGGTGCAGATGGTGACATGCTAAGCTGTGGTGCTGGAAGCTATATGGCCAGCCCTGAGTCCAGATCTCTGGCCAGGTCAACCTGAAACACACTGGGCTTGTGTGGGTGTGCCCAAGATCTTGACAAGCCGGAGAGCTAGAAGAGATCAGATCACAGCTTGAGAAGACTGTCTAGGCTTCTTCTCTTTTTCTTTCCCCTGCACACGCGTGTGTGCGCATGTGCACACACTTATAATCATGAATAAAAATAAATACAACTTCAACTGTTTACACGCACGCACACACACACTCTTACGATTATGAATAAAAATAAATAAAACTTAAATAAGAGCTGAGTAGAGTTGCCAGATAAGAAACAGAATGCCCAGTTAAATTTCAGATAAACAACACAACTTTTTTTAGTATAAATATGTCCCAAGTAATATTTGGGACATACATACACTAAGAAATGTGTTGTTTATCTGAAATTCAAGTTCACTGGGTAGCCTCTATGTTTATTTGCTAAATCTGCCAACTCTAGGACTGGATATCCTTGCAAGATAAGGCTAGAAAATAGGGTATTTGGCTTTCTAGCTTTCATGATGCATGATTGGCAAGACTAAAGGAATTTGGGAAACTTAGATCGACAGTCTCCTAATGTTCAGTTGTTTTGATTGTGTCTTCAGAGAATAGGTAGTGTGCAGAGGCTGTGTTTGCACGCCATCAGAGAATTTATCAAGTTCAAAGTAGAGCCAGACTGTATTTTCATTTTGAGTGTTACTTCTCTCAGTGTGGGGTGGGAGGGGCAAACAACATGAATAAAATCCTTGTTATGGGTAGGATACATACTTATATTTTGGTTTCCTTCTTTATATCTCTCCTTATTCCTCATAAGGTACTGAGATAGCTAATAAAACAGCAGCAACACAAAAGACAGAAATACTTAACAGAGTTGGAACATAAGTTAAAAAACAAGAAAGAACAAAAGTAATAGTGTCCCATGGATGTGCATACATTGACTTATGCAGGTACTGAAAGTGGGCCACAAATTTGACTCCCCATGAATTCTCATAAGGACTGAAACGTGATTCAGTTTCCATAAAATCACACACAGCTAGCCACATGCTCAGGAGAGGCACAACTCTTCCTGTACAGGACCCCAGAGCAGCTTCCCCTGAGCATCTGCAAAGAGATCCCTGTGATTCATGAGCTTGCAGCCCTGAGTGTGTAGTTTTTGCTCCAGGGACCCTTGAAACAAACCGATGACTGATTGCCAGAGTGAAATTCTGCGAGGATGATTCTGGGAGACAAACGGCGTGGTCCAACTATGTAGCTCTGTGATGCTGAGTTTTAAACAAGAGTAGAATTTAGAAAATCTGGAAGAATAAAAGGCCTTTAGAACGATTGTTCCTGAAAGCAGAACATTTCCATCACCACTAGGTCCCTCTTAGTGCCCTTTCCTAGTCACACTCATTCCTTTCCCTCCCTCCACCTCCTCTTTAAACACTGACAATCACTAATTTTTCTCAAATTCTATAATTCTGTCATTTCAAGGATATTATATAAATGCAACCATTTAGTATGTAATGTTTTGGGACTGGCTTTTTCTCTGCATAATTCTCTGAAGATTTTTTTCCGTTGTTTCCTGTATCAATTACAATCATTGCATCATATGAAGGTTACATGCTGTCACTATATGTATATCACTGTTGATGCTGACCTGGATCATCTAGCCAGGGGTAGTGTTTTCAGGTTTCTCCATTGTAAAGTTACTCTTCTTTACCCTGTTTTTCATACTACAGGCATATCTTGGTGATATTGCACGGTTTTTTTAATACTTATTTTGTTCAACTTTATATATTTATTTAGACCAGAGAGGGAGGAAGAAAGAGAGAGAGAGAGAGAGAGAGAGAGAGCGAGTGAGCGAGCAAGCCACCAGGTCCAGGACTCAAACTGCAGTTAACCATGTGGGAGTCCAGCACACTTAACCACCATGCCACCTAAAGCCCCGATATTGCAGTTTTGATTTCAAACCACTGCAATAACGTGAATAACACAATAAAGCAAGTTACACAATTGTTTTTCTTTCCTACTACATTTTAAAGTGATGTTTACACTATAGTATAGTTAGTATAGTCTACTAACTATACAGTAGTATTATGTCTAAAAAATAGTGTACATTCTTTAACTTAAAAGAAATTGGGCCAGCCAGTGGTGTGGTGGTTAAGGTGGCTGGATCCTACACGGCCAACTGTGTGGTTTGAATCCCAGACCTGGTGGCTTGAAAAACATGCTGGGAGCTTTTTTTCTTTCCAGCTTAGGCCAGGCAGAATGGCTCCCGCAAAGAAGGGTGGCGAGAAGAAGAAGGGTCGTTCTGCCATCAACGAGGTGGTGACCCAGGAATACACCATCAACATTCACAAGTGCATCCATGGCATGGGCTTCAAGAAACATGCCCCTCGGGCACTCAAGGAAATCCAGAAATTTGCCATGAAAGAGATGGGGACTCCAGATGTGTGCATTGATACCAGGCTCAACAAAGCTGTCTGGGCCAAAGGAATAAGGAACTTCCCATATTGAATCCATGTGCAGCTGTCCAGAAAACGAAACGAGGATGAAGATTCACCCAACAAGCTCTACACTCTGGTGATCTATGTACCTGTTACCACTTTCAAAAATCTACAAGCAGTCAATGTGGATGAGAACTAACTGCTGATTTTCAAATAAAGTTATAAAACGCACACACACACATACATACACACACACACAAGAAAAGAAAGAAAAATATGCTGGGCACCTGTGCATGTGTGCCCAAAATCTCAAGAGGAGAATGGAGGAGAAGAGGTTGGAGAGTGGCCATCCCCCCTGGGGAAATGATTTCTCATTTTCTCTTTCTTTCTCTGCCTCTCTCTGGCAAGCACAGTCACCATATAGTAATCTAAAACAAAACAAGACTTTATTGCTAACAAATGCTAACGATCGTCTGACCCTCCAGTGAATTGTAATTTTGCTGGTGGAGGTTCTTGTGGATGGCTGCTGACTCGTCAGGGTGGCAGTTGCTGAAGGCTGGGGTGGCTGTGACAATTTCTTAGAATAAGCCATGTAGTTTCCCACAGTGATTGATTCTTTCTCATGTGAAAAGTTTTTCTGTAGCACATGATACTGTTTGATCACATTTTACCCACAGTAGAATGTCTTTCAAAATTGGAATCAGTCCTCTAAACCTTACTGCTGCTGTATCAACAAAGTCTATATACATTCTATATACTTTTTTCCTGTCATTTCAACATTGTTTACACACAATATCTTCACCAGGAGAAGATTCCATTTTAAGAAACCATTCTTTCTTTCCTCATTCATAAGAAACAACTCGATCCATTAAAATTTTTTTGAAGATTGAAGTAATCCAATCATATTTTCTGGTTCTACTTTCTAATTCTAGTTCTCTTCTTTTTCCTCAATATCTGCAGTTACTTCCTCCATTAAAGTCTTCAACCTCTCAAAGCTATCTATGAGGATTGGAATTATTTTTATTTTTTAGAGGTTTTTGGCTTAGGGTAAATGTGCTCATCAGAGAGAGACAGAGACAGTGAGAGGGAAAGTGAGAGATCACCCCCAGGGGATTGGCCATTCTGCAGTCCTTTCTCCTCCATTCTCTCTTGGGGATTTTGGACATGCACACAAACACATGCCATGAGTTTCAAGTCACTAGGATCCAGGTCTAGAACTGTGGTCAACCATATGGGAATCTACTACCTTAAATGTGAAATGTATTTCTTAAAACTGGGAAGTTGAGGGACCAGCAGTTAGTGTAATGGCTATGTCACTGGACTCCCTTGTAGTCGACAGTGGTTCGCGTCCTGGACCTGGTGGCTTAAAACTCACGCCGGGCGTGTGTGCATGCATGCCCAGGATCCTGAGAGGAGAATGGAGGAGGGATTGCGGCATGGCCCACCTGCCCGGGGGTTGATTTCTTGCTTTCTGTTTCTCTGTCTGTCTGGCGAGCACACGTGCTCTATAGCAAAACCCTCTAAAAAAAGAACCAAAACAAACAAACAAAAAACCTGGGAAGTTGAAATTCTTGACCTGTAAGCTGTGGAATAGATGCTGTGTTAGACTTGAAAACAACATTCATGTCCTTGCACATTTCTTCATTCGAACTCTTGGATGAGCAGGTGCATTATCAATGAGTAGTAATATTTTGAAAGGAATCTTTTTTTTTTTTTTCCTGCCAGAGCAATAGATCAACTTCTCTGAAACTACTTAGTAAACTGGGACCAGTAGATGGTGTGATGGTTATGTCACTGGAGTTCCACATGGCCGACAGTGGCTTGAGTTGCAGACCCGTAGGCTTAAAATTTACGCCAAATGCACACATGCGTGTATGTCCAAAATCCCAAGAGAATAGAGGAGAAGGGATTGTGGAGTGGCCATCCCCTCAGGGGTGATTTCTCACTTTCTGTTTCTCTCTGTCTGTCCAGCGAGCCTATGTGCCCTATAGCAAAAATCACTCTCTCAAAAAATTTTTAAAATAAAAAATAATTAAAAAAAAGAAACTACCTCTGTCAACTTTCTTAGTAGGTCTTCTGGATAACTTACTGCAGCTTTGCCGTCAGCACTTGTTTTTTCACCATGCACTTTTTCATTATGGAGACAGCTTCTTTCCTTACACCCCATGAACCAGGCTGTACCAGCTTCAACCTTTTCTTCTGCAGTTTCCTCACATCTCTCAACCTTCATAGAATTGAGGAAAATTACCGTGAATTGATTCTTTATAACTTCCCATCTGTGTCTTTTGTTTATTTTTCCCTATGATTTCTTTTCACACCAATATGTATAAGAGTTCTTTACATACGAGGAATAGTAACACTGCATTTTTATTTTTAGTTTTTTGTCATAGGGCATGTGCACTCACTGGAGAGAGACAGAGACACAGTGAGAGAGAAGTTGAGAAATCACCCTACAGGGGGAATGGCCACACTGCAATTCCTTCTCCTCTATTCTCCTCCTGGGATTTTGGGCATCCACAGACAAGCGCCCGGCATAATTTTCAAGGCTCCACATCTGAGACTGGAACCATGGTCAGCCATGTGGGAGTCCAACACAATAACCACTATACCACCTACTGGCTCCAATGCTGCATCTTTATGAGCAATATTTCCTCCAATTTTAAATGTGTCTTTTCACCTTGTTTCTGGTAATCATTTTTCTTTTCTGATTTATAAGTTCTGTATTTTATCCGGTTCTGATCAATAGAAGCTTTCCCTTTATGAGCACTCTTGTATCATGTTAAGCCTTTCCCGTAATGATTACATAAGCAATTACCCATGTTGCATTTCAGTGCTTTTATGGTCTCTCTTTAACATTTTAATCTTTGGTTCATTTTATTTATTTATTTTTAATATTTTATTTAACTTTATTTATTTTATTTGCTCATTTATTTTTATTTGGTGAGAGAGAGAGAGAGAGAGAGCTACCAGGTCCGGGACTCGAACTGTGGTTGTCCATGTGGGAGTCCAGCGTCCTTAACCACCATGCCACCTGCCAGCCCCTCTTTGGTTAATTTTAAATTTATTTCAAAATAAAGAATAAAACAAAGATTCAACTTTTTTTGGTTTAAAATGAGTCCATTCAGTTTTCTTAATGCTATTTAGACACCTTTAACCCATGATTGTGAGCTGTGATATAAATTTCCATGAATATATTTGACTTTAAAATGACTCATTGAGGGACCAGCAGGTGGCATAATAGTTACATCACTGGACTCCCACATGGTCAACTGAGGTTCAATTCCTGGGCCTGGGTGCTTGAAACTCACATTGGGCACGTGTGCATGCATGTCCAAAATCCTGAGAGGAGAATAGTGAAGAAGGGATTGTGGTGTGGTCATATTCCCCGCTGGGTGGTTTCTTGCTTTCTGTCTCTGTCTTTCTCTGTCTCTCTGGCAAGTGCATATACCAAACTCTCTCTCTTTACAAAAAAGAAAAGGGCTAATGGAAAAAAAAAAAAAACAAAAAACCCTGCCAACTAGCACAGAACTTAGTATTTTGATTCTTGCACATTATTCAGTCCTGGCCTTAAGTAAGAATTCCTTGAAAAACTAGGTATGCCTTATCTTTAACTGAGAGCTATTTTACTGGATAGCTATTTGTATATCAAAGATAAAATTCTTGTTATGCAGGTTGATAGACTTGTTTGTGTTTCCCCTGAACACAGGATAAAATTATCTAGAATTGAGAAATATAGCTATTCTAATGTTGTACACTTTTACTGTATCTCTATAAATGTGCAATCGTGATTATGGAAATAAACCAGTGTACAGAGTGAGATGCCAGACCCAAACAGTTTTTTTAAAAAATTCTCAGATGACATTTCACCAAGTTTGAAGAATAAGAAATAAGGCAGTGGATTTAGGCAGACTCAGGGGTTAAATTCCAGCTCTAAGCACAGGAATGGGGATGGTAATTATGCCATCTACCTCACACTGTTGCTGGGAGGACTAAATGAAAGAAAAGAGGATGGAATCCAGTGTGCCTGGGGTTAACCATTGGCATTCAGGTGCCCTTAGACTTGTGTTGTTTTATATTTTTTATTTTGTTCCATAGACTTTTGCCATAGGGTGCGGTGTGTGCTCTCACCAAGAGACAGAAAGTGAGAAATCCCTCCTCCCCCCTCCGAGGGAATGGCCATGCTGCAATCCCTTCTTCTCCATTCTCCTCTCTGTATTTTGGGCATGCATGCACACATGCCCAGCATGAAATTTAAGCCTCAAGGTCTAGGACTAGAACCATGGTCAACTACATGGGAGTCCAGTGATGTATCCATTATGCCATCTGCTGGTCCTGACTTGTGGTTTTAATTGAAACTCTTCACCCTATTTCACATCCACTCTTACAACTGGGTTTTGTTTCTTCTTTAACAAGCTTGCTCTGAGGACATGGTACACCTTGACCCTCTGCCTTGTTCCTCTTTTTTTCCAAATCCCATTACTCCTAATCCGTGCCTGGGGTCCTGCTCCCATTACAGGCCAGTGTTATTCAACTTCCACTCTCTGATTCTAGCCCATCCACAAATGAGACCTTGTACTCCAGCCAGCCCTTTGAGCCCACCACAAGGGGCTGCTGACTGTGGCCCTCTTCCTATGCCCCTTTCCCTTTCTACTGGTCTTGGTACCAGGTCCCAGGGAACCTAGATAACCACCATACTTCTCACGTGTGCCTCCCCCAAAGACAATGATGAATCCAAATAACTCTTCCTACTTTCAGAATTTCTTGCATTGTAAGAAAGGGGAATGCAGATACAGCCCAGGGTCAGTTCGCCTGTGGCAACCATAAATTTCAGGACAGTTTGCCATAAATTTGAGGACAATTTATCTAAATGTGCCTGTTGCCCTCCCTTGCTGTCTTTTGCTACAGTTATTTATGTGCCTGAAGCATCTTCCTGATTTGGCTGTAAAGTTTACGAGGGATTATCTGTTACTTATCCCTGTTCTGTATAGAAAGGTGTGCCCTGGGTGACTAAAGTGATGCCCTGCTCTCCACCTATAAGCAGGTGGTCCGGAAAACCAAGAAAATGCCTGGTTCAGTATCTCCTAGGAGTTCTGAAATCTGAAAAGGAAATGGTAGTTATAGAAGAAAGGGGATTGCAGTAAGTAGTAGTCTTTTTTCTTTCTTTGGGGGAAGAAACAAAAAACAAGTTCCAGCTGACTTAAGGAATAAACAGAACTAAAAAGAGGAAGTGTAGTTCAGGCATAGCTGGATCCAGGGCACAGCAACAGTCTTGTTCTTGCTCTTGACTCTGTTTTGCCTATCACTCTGTTCTCCCACTAGGGAGAGACACAGAGAGAAAGAAAGTGAGAAAGCACTCCCTCTGGTGGGTCATACCACAATCTATTCTTTTCCATCTCTCCTCTTGGAATTTGGGGTATGTATGCACATGTGCCCGGCATGTTTTTTAAACTCTGGGCCTGGGACTCAAATTATATAGTTGACCCTGTGGGACCCAGTCACCTCAACCACAGCCCCAGGCTAGCCTGTCTCCATTCTCTTCATCTCACCCCCCTCATGGCAGCTAATGTCACCGCCAGAAGATTTAGAATTATATCTGTAACTCCACAGAAAGAGCATGTCTCACTCCCATAGACCTCCAGGAAAACTCACTCCCAGAGCTGCATGTGAAGGTGTTGCTGTGAGTCACGTGCCCATCTCTGAATCCGTCAGTGTGGCCTGGAAGACAGAACATCTGACTGGCTAGGCCTAATCTTTGACAGGTGACAAGGTTGGGGGGATGGCAGGGAGGAGTGTCAGCTCTACCCAGATCACGTGAATCAGCAGAAAAGAATATGGTTTCTCCCAAGGAAAATCAAGATAGCATTGACCAAGAAGGTAGGTTTAATTATAAGTGAGAACAAGAGACTATTAGGGAAGTTAACCTCTGACACAGAAAAAGAGGCTTTTGCATATTTTTACAAAGTGACATTTTTTAATGATCAAGAAAAAACTACTATGCCAATGTTCACAGCAGCATTATTCACACTAACCCAGATGCCCATCAACAGATAAATGGACAAAATGGGGTATATACAATGAACTATTACTCGACTGTAGAAAGGAATGGAATTCTGATGTATGGTGGTTAAGGGTGCTGGACTTTCACATGACTGATCATGGTTCAAGTCTCAGACTTGGCAGTTTGCTTTCTCACTTTCTTTCTCTCTCTCACTCTATCCCTCTCTGGTCAAAAATAAAATAAAGAAAATAAAATAATTATTTAAAAAAGAAAAAGGAGTCAACTGTAAAGCAAAAGGTATAAACAAAAAGGAAGTTATCGGTCTCACAAAGCTAGCATATAATAAGGTCATGCAGAGAGATCTCATGAGCAGCAGGGACAAAGAGACACAGCAAGCATGTCTGCAAGCATGTCTGCAGGCTCTGAGATGACAGCTCCTTTTAAACTAAAAAAAAGAGATTGTTTGGAAAGAATTTACATTGCCCAAAGGAAACAGAGAATGGCCTAGGGAAGAAAGCAGAAGGGAGAGAATTGGGTAAAAGTTCAGTACAAGTTACCTGGAGCGGTCTGAAGGCAGTGGGATAATGGTCTTCTCTGTGTCAGCAGCTAGTAACCCTCAAGAGTCTGGTACAAGTTTCCATTAGGAGAAAGGAATGTCTTTGTGAAGTTCAGTGGCACAGAGCCTAGGAAGCAGACTGTCAGCTACCCCCTTTCTGTTGTCCAGCCTTAACTGAGCCTAGTAGTCTCTTTTCTGGATAAATTGTGTCTTTACACATTTATATGAGGTGTTTCTAGAGCAGTCAAATTCATAGAGAGAGAAAGTGGAATGGTGGTTAAGAGTGCTCGACTCTCAAATGACTGACCGATAGTGGTTCTCAGGGGTTGGGGTGGGGGAATGGGGAGCTACTGTATAATGAGTACTGAGTTTAAGATGAAAAAGTTCTAGAAATTGGGGCCAGCAGATGGAGTAATGGTTATGTTGCCATAATCATATGTGAGCGTGTGTGCCCTATAGCAAAAATCTTGCTTAAAATAAAATTCTAGAAGTGATGATAGTTGCATAACAATGGGAATACATTTAATGCTATTGAACTGTAAACTTAATTTAAATGTTAGTTTTAAAATGATGTATACCAGGACCAGCAGTGACTCCCACATAGTCAGCCATCACTCGAGTCCTGGACCCTGGTGCCTTAAAACTCATTCCAGGTGCATGTGCATGCATGCCCAAGATCCTGAGAGGAGAGTGAAGGACAAGGGATTGTAGCATGGTCATCCCACCTGGGGGTGATTTCTTGCTTTCTGTCTCTCTATCTCTCCAACAAAGCACACATGCCCTATGCAAAAATCTCTTTAAAAATAATAAAATGATGTATTCTTTATCACCATACAAAATTAAATTCTATTAAAAGGAAAACAATTACTATTCAGACTGAGACATTTTTGCCCCATGCCTTTTTGAAACTACACCTACCTTAGACTTTGCCTAGGGTGGTGAGCAATAGAAGTCAATAAAAAATTAGCTGGAGACATCAGAAAGCAACTTGACATGTTCTGGCCCCAGCATCATCCAGCAATAATTTCTGAACAAACCTTAAGATGATCACCTCCCGAATGACAAGCCACAGTCCTGAATACTTGGTGCATGCAGGGCCCTCAGCACTTATTCACAGAGACCTGATCACGGTCATGGGATGTCAGGCAAAGGATTCTTCCCCAAGAGCCCAACCTCCCTTATGTTCTCAACCAATTTTGCCTCACAGAGGACACCATGCAATATCTGGATGCTTCCAGTTGGTACTACGAGAAGGTGAGGTTCAGGCACTGCTACTGGCATCTAGTGCATAGGAGCCAGAGATGCTGCTAAACATCCCACAATACACAGGACAGTGCCCATAACAGAGTTATCCAGTTTCGAATTATTATTATTATTAATAATTATTAGAAAGATTTTTGTTATAGGGCACTCATTGGAGAGAGAGAGAAGCCATCCCCTGCGGCCATGTCACAATCCCTTCTCCTCCATTCTCCTCCAGAAATTTTGAGCACGCACGCACATGTACCCAGCATCATTTTTAAGCCACTGGGTCTGGGACTCAAACTGTGGTCAACCATGTGGGAGTCCAATACCTTAACCACTCTGCCACCTGACAGACCCTCCAGTCCTAAAGTTTGATAGTGTCAATGGTGAGAAGGCTAGGAAACTCTC
Source organism: Tupaia belangeri chinensis (assembly GCF_000334495.1). Taxonomy (NCBI): domain Eukaryota; kingdom Metazoa; phylum Chordata; class Mammalia; order Scandentia; family Tupaiidae; genus Tupaia; species Tupaia belangeri. Next base: position 1,369,443 of record NW_006159707.1, on the reverse strand, counting down.
TTACAAATCAAGGATTTAAACATAGACACACACACACACACACACACACACACACACACACACACATGCATGTATGCATGCATATGCAAACACACCCTCATACTTTTCACCTATACCTTCCAAAGTATCCTCCTGATCTTTGTTAATTTACAATGAATCATGAGAAGTTTACAGCTCAAAAGCACACTTCTAAAATTAGTTTCTTGCACAATAGCCTTTAAAGCAAAGGTCATGCAACATATTTGTCTTGGACTTCTTTCTGTGCTGGAGTTTATTCCTAAGAGGGCAGAGGCAGGTAGAAGAAGGAAGAGGGGCATTAGTACATAGTTACACCACAAAAAAAAGCCAAAACTCTATGAATTTTCCTAGTGAACTCTCTCATGGAGCCAACATTCACACCAAGAAACAGAGCTGACAACACCCTAGAAGTCTCTGTGGGCCCTGGCTAGTAACTACCTCCCAAAGCTAATAGCACGGTTGCTTTTGCTTATTTTTGAACTTTCTAGTCCTCAGTGAGTGCTCTGTCTGTGCTCCTTCTGGTGTCTTTCACTTTATATTTGCAAGATTCACCCAGTTGCTAACTGGTACACAGATTTACATTTTCCCTCAAAACATTATAACATCTTATTTATAGTGTATCAATTATACCTTGGCAAAGTTGTTACTTGAAAAATTATCATATCTGGGACCAGCAGTTAGTGTAATGGCTATGTTGCTGGACTCCCATGTAGCTGACTGCAGTTTGAGTCCTAGACCCGGTGGTTTAAACTCATGCTGGGCGCGTGTGCGTACGTGCCCAAGATCCCAAGAGGAGAATGGAGGAGAAGGGATTGCGGCATCCCCCCTGGGGGGTGATTTCTCGTTTTCTGTCTGTCTCTGTCTTTCTGGTGAGCTCACATGCCCTATAACAAAAACCTCTCCACACACACACAAATTATCATATCTTGGGGGCTGGACAAGGCACAGTGCTAAACTGCAATATTCTCCAATGCTGACCCACATGAGAAGGTACTGGGTTCATATCTGGGGACCACCCTGAGTGTGCCAGGCATGTGCATGTGCCCACAATCCAGGCAGGCTGAGGTGTGGCTGGATTGTGACAGTGAGACCTTGTGGAAGTTTTCTCTCTCTCTCTCACCCTTGGGAGAAATAAATAAACTTTAAAAAATTTATTATATTCTGGTTGAGACTTGAGGGATGAGTAAGATTTTTTCCAGAATAAAGGAGCAGTTGACTGAAAGAAACAGACTGCCCAAGGACTTGAATAGTAAGTAAAACTATGGATGTTCCGGATACTAAAAGTGAACATTCTGTTCAATTCAACTGTTCTCATAATTATGATCATACATTATTCTCAGTTTTTAACAACAAGCAATGATAAAAATCAACATCTCTGTGCAGTCTTACTTCTGGAACTTTTATTTCTATGAGATAGATTTCCTAATTTGAAGCTTTCTGAGTCTAGGGATATGGGTATCTAAGTTTTTTTTTTTTAAAGAGAGATTTGTGCTATAGAGGACATGCCCTCGCCAAAGAGACAGAGAGACAGAAAGCAAGAAATCACTTCCTGGGGGGAGGGCCACGCTGCAATATTCTTTCCTCCATTCTCCTCTCAGGATTTTGGGCACACATGTATGCACACGTGCCAGTGTGAGTTTGAAGCGACCAGGTCAGCCATATGGGAGTCCAGCAATGTAATCACTATGCTATCTGCTGGTCCCGGTATCTAAATATTTAATAAATATTGCAAGCTTGCGTTTCAAAATATTGTAGCAATTCCTACTTCTACCAGAGTTTACCTACCTCCCTTTTCATCAGTACTGGATTTTAATCACTTTTAAAACATTTCTGCTAATCTAATGATAAAAATTTTATTTTTGTTGTTTTAATTTGAAATTTTTTCTGGATTACAGAGATTGCCTTTTCATGTCTGTAGACCATTTTGATTTCCTATTTTATTATTTTTTTAAAGAGATTTTTGCTATGGGGGTGTGTGCTCACCTGAGAGACAGAAACAGAAAGCGAGAAATCAGGGGATGGCCACACTGCAATCCCTTCTCCTCCATTCCCTGCTTTGGATTTTAGGCCATGCACATGCTTATATGCATGCGTGCATATGCAAAAATTAAAAAAATGGTCCCTGGATATTCTATTTTATAGAGATATTTAGTAGTACAGAAAAGAATAAAATAAAAAATAAAGAACATTCTGATTATTCATTTAAAATATGTTTGTAGTGCCCAACTCCCAGTAGGTCCTCAGTAATTGGTAGCTAATTTTCTTTTCTTTATTTATTTTTAGAATTACTGGGGCCAGCAGGTGGTGTAGGGGTTAAGTCACTGGGGTCCCACATGGCTGACTGCAGTTCAAGTCCTAGACCTAGCAGCTTAAACTCACATGGGACACATGTGCTTGCATGCCCAAAATCCTGAGAGAAGAATGGAGAAGGAATTGTGGTGTGGCCATCACCCCCCAGCCCGGGCCGGGAGAGGTTGGAATGATTTCTTGCTTTCTCTCTCTCTCTGTCTCTCCAGTGAGCACACATGCCCTATATAAAAAATCCCTCTCAAGGGACCAGCAGATGGTGTAATGGTTACATTGCTGGACTCCCACATAGCTGACCCAGTGGTTTAAAACTCATGCTGGTGCTTGTGTGTGTGTGCCCAAAATCCCAAGATGAGAATGGAGGAGAAGGGATTGCAGTGTTGCCACCCTCGCCCCACCCCACCCCCATAGGAATGATTTCCCACTTTCTATCTCTGTGTCTCTCTGGTGGGTACATGTACCTTATAGCAAAAAAACTCATTACATTAAAAAAAACTCTTTAAAAAAATAATTTTTAAATTTATTATTATTATTTTAAATTTGCTAGAGGGCACATGTGCTCACCAGAGAGAAAGAGAGGAAAAGTAAGAAAGCAAGTTGCCATGTCTGGGACTCAAACTGCAGTTGGCCATGTGGGAATCCAGTGCTCCAACTACCACACCACTTGCTGGTCTCATGGAGGTCAATTTTCTACTATTTTTATTGCTGTTCAAAACATGCAGATGGCTAGAAGATGGATCCTTTTTTCTGAGACTTATTGGGCTATTTCCTCAGTTCAATGACTTTCTGGATGTAAATAGTTCTGAAATAGCCAGTATGTCTAGCTTCTCCTGACTTAGAGATATTCAACTCCTTGAACTTGACACTGCAAGGAAGAAAAGAAAGTGCTGGTGACTTCTATGAGAAAGGGAGTTGCTCAGGTTCAAAGTAATCCTGCCATATGAGCACACTAAAAGATGAAAACGACTCTTCCAACAACTAAATTGCCCTGAGCATGAAGTTATTGCCATTATGCCAACTGCTGGTTCCCGAGCATGAAGTTATTGCAAAGTTGAAAACAATTGCAGAGACATTTAGATAGAAATAAAGCCACAATTTCAGAAGAGAATGGGAGAGTCTGCTTTAAGTTTTTGTGATTGTTGCTGGAGTATAAGGCTTGGAATCAGCCAGAATTATCAAGCATCTATACTGTAAATGGTACAGTTTCAAGAAGAAATTATTAAACTATGGGATATTGAAACTGATATATCAGCTAGAACTATTTGCTTCTAAAAGTACCTGAAATACATTGTTTATTTCAGAGGCTCCCAAAGGTTCTTGGTTCACTCTGTGCTTAGGCTAAATGGAATACTTAATTGCTGTGTTAATTAAGTAGATAGGTGCAAAAAAATTAATAAATATTTATGCTCTAGCAACTTAGGAGCCTTTTGAAAAGATATACATGTACATTGAAAAACAATACACATACATTGAAAAATAACACACATACATTTTATATACATATAGTAATGAAAATACATTGAAAATAATAAACAGTGAATAACACGTGTTAAAAATACACATAGTTGAGACTTAACCCTCCTGACCCCAAGATTTAGTAGGGAGAGGGTCCTCTGTATTCTGTCTCTTTTGATCTTGCTTTCTGTGATTTTTTTTTTAATGTTCAAACTTAGCTCTCTGACTGTCTTTTATCTTGCTAATTCTCACTTTTCCCCCCCTCCCACATAGAACAGGCCAATCACAAACCATCTACATTTAAGCTCTGAGTGGCCCCTTTCAGAGACTAGGACAACTGAAGATTTCTTGCCCCGACCTCAACATCTTGCTCCCAAGATCTAGTATGTAGAGCATTCTCTGTATTCTGTCTATCTGTCTCTCTTTAATTAAAAAAAAAAATTAAACTTCTTAGCTCTCTTTTTCTTTTTTTTTTTTGGAGAGGTTTTTGATGTAGGGCCTGTGTGCTCACCAGACAGACAAAGAGAGACAGAAAGTGAGAAATCACCCACCTCCGCCCCCAGGGGGAATGGCCATGCCCCAATCTCTTCTCCTCCATTCTCCTCTCGGTCACGCATGCACATGCACCCAGCGTGAGTTTAAGCCACTGGGTCCGGGACTGAACCACAGTCGACTATGTGGTTGTCCAGCGACATAGCCATTACGCTAACTGCTGGTCCCAGCCAAAGAATTTCTTAGAAAGGCACTATATATCTGTAACCCACTGGGTTTTCTAGTGGTTCAGGGAGACCAGTACATTGTGTATGGAGACAACATGCCATGAAAAATGCTCATGTGGTAGAAATATATTATTTTGCCTGATGACATTCAGGTTTTTTCTGGAGAGCCACAGATTTTGCAAAATCCAGCCTTGGTTTGAGCAAGGGAAGGGGTGTCTAAAGGACTTACATTTATGACCTGGGAGTCAGTAGGGGGAAGTGATACTTGCTCTGAGATTTGAATGAGGAGTAGAAGTTGGCCAAGATGGCAAAAGAGAATTCCAAATAGAGGGAAGAGTATGGACCAGGAGGGCTAAGGGCATAGGGTCATTTAATAAATAGTTTGGCTAGGACGTAAGGCTGGTGTGGCTAGCAAAGGGAGTTTGGATTTTCCCTGAAGCCACTGGAGGTGCTGACAGGTTTTAAGGTAGGAAAGGACTTGGTTAATTTGACAGTCTAAAGAACAACTACATGTAGCAGAAGTTACTCAATATCCATAAAGTATCTTTCTTTTTTTTTCTCTTGGGCACAAAGCTAGACTATACTTCCTGGAATCTTTTGCAATCAGGTGAAGTCCATGACTGAGTTCTAGCCTATCATCTATGGATAAAAGGTGTATCTGCCATTTCTAAGTATGGCCCATGACAATCTCCTGTCAATGCTCCACAGTCTCTCTTTCCCCATTTGCTGGTGACGATGCAGGGACCTGCATGGCGGAGCTACCAGGTGGAAGTAGCTTAAATCCTGAGTCACCATTTGGTGAAGAGCCTGCTATGGACTATTGTAGGAGCAATGAATCAATTTTTATTATGTTAAGGCATTGAAATGTTGGAGCTATTTGTTATAGCAGTCAGCCTATTCTAATATAAATTATAAAATGTACTATTTATTTGATACTGGCTCTGAATGAGGCACTGTGCTAGGTGCATTGTCTTGTTTTATCCACCCACCCCTCTGAAGATAGATGTCACCATTAGCTCAGATTTTTAAGAAAGCATGTTTTTATTTATGTATTTCTTTCATGAGAGATAACCAGTCACCCTTAATAGGATCTTCATTCCACAATCCTATGCTCGACCTCAGCCAGTTAGGATCATGGGCACATGTGGGCATGCTCAGTGTGCATTGGGAGACCTTGTGAGGTGAACCTAGAACTCAACGATGTGCCCTCAGCAGTGCAGAACATTGTGTTACTGCTATGCCACTGCAGCTGGCCTATTAGCCCACTTGTTATTTTTAAAGAATTATTTAATTCCATTTGTTATTATTATTTTTAAAATTTGACCAGAGAGAGAAAAGGAAAGTGAGAAAGCAAGCCACTAGGTCTGGGACTTGAACTGTGGTTGGCCACAGAGGAGTCCAGCGCCTTAGCCACCACACCACCTGCTGGCCCCTAACCTACTTGTTTTAAAAGTTTGTTTGTTTCTTCTGTGAGTGAGAGAGAGAGACAGAACGAGAGAAAGCAACCCTGGCAGTCCACCCTCAGCTTTAGATCATGGTCACACACATGCCCAACACACTCAGGGAGGTCTCTGGCTGTGAACCCAGGACCTTCGTATGTGAGTCAGTCTTTCAGAGTCTCTCATTTTACCACTGCACCACCATTCAGCCCCAGTCCATTTTTATGGAAGAGGAAACAGGTTGAGAAATCACACAGCCAGTAAAGGACAGAACAGCCTGGCTTCCATATTAAAGGGATGGATGAAAATAAGGTGAGACAAGGAGACCAGATGAGGAGTTAATTGCAATTCCAGCAGACAGTGACTGCATGGGAAATGGGCAAAATCACAGTTTCTTGTAACTATTAATTGAGAAATGCATCTGAGGTATCCAGTGCAGGGCCTAGAAGCTGGCAGATGTATATATATATATATATAATGAATGTTACTTTGATTTTTTTCAAGAGATTAAGTAAGAACTGCTGAAGACCTGGGTGAAAACAGGAGAGAATTATTCTGGAAGCAGCACTGACAGGACTCCAGCAATGAAGGAGGGAGGCAGGAAGTGGAGGCTCGCACGGCTATCTCATGTTGCTATTTAGAGGGACAGAGAAGGAAGGGTATAAGAAACGTCTTGTACAATGTGCTGCGGGTATGGAGGAGGGAGAGAACAGAGCTGAAGAAGATTAGCAAGAAGCAGGCCCTAAACCTTCTGAGCTGGGCAGATGCTCAACAGAGGTACTGTCTTCCAGGCCTCTAGCTGACAAGGAATGTCAACAAACTGTCAAACCCTTGTCCAGATGTATCCGCTTCTGTCCCAAAGCAAATACTTTTTATCTACATGGCCATGAGCAAGTGCTTTAGCTTCTTTGTGCCTCATTTTTATCATCTGAAAATGAAGATAATAAGAAACAGGACTTCGCTCATAGGGTTGTTGTGAATATATACAGAGTACTTGGCATGGTGTTGGATTTGTAGTGACTAGTTGATAAGTAGTAGAAATTACCATTACTGTGTGTGTGTGTGTGTGTGTGTACATATATAGATATAGATAGATAGATAGATAGATGAGGATAGATAGATATGACACACAGATAATGGCTCTGAGCACAGAGTAGAACCCGTGCCTTTTTGTTTATTGCAACTTCTCTAGCCAGCTCTCAGGACAGTGACTGGCTCACAGTAGCTATTTACACACTTGTTGAATAAAAAAATCCCAAGTATGCACCCAGGGGTGCCTGCTAATAGCTTTGGCTCCCCACCTCCAGCAACCCCAGTTAGCACCAGGTTGAATGTTCAGAGTTGGCTCACTCGGTATTCCCCAATTTGGGGATGATGAGTACTGAGGCCTCTCATAGGCCAGGGCTGGCTGTAGAAGCCCCACACCTTTTCCATCCCCTATGACTGATGAGCTCCCTTCCTCCCGCTTGCCCTCCTCTTCCTTCGGTCCATCTTCCCACCCACACAAACATCCATCTTAGATGGTAGAGCAGAGTGGCCTAGTCACACTTTTCTGTCCAATGTGATTAAAACATACAGAACATAAAATATACCATCTTAACCATTTCCAGGTACAGTTCAGTGATGTCCAGTGCCTTCACTTTGTTGTGCGACCATCTGTACCATTCATCTCCAGGACTTTTTCATCTTTCCAAGTAGAAACTCTGCACCCATTGAGCACTAACTCCAGTCTCCTGTCTGTAAAGCCTCTGTGTACCATCATTCTGCACTTTGTCTCTAGGAATCCAACTCCTCTAGGAACATCATGTAAGTGGAATTATGCAGTGTTTGTCCTTTTGTGACTGCCCATAAGTTTTTCAATCATGTCAACTGTGTGATCCTGGAAAACTCAACTGTCCTGAAACTACTTTTTCACCTTTAAAATGGCTGTAATAATAGTACCTACCTCACAGGGCTGTTGGGAGATTTAAGTGAGCTAACCCAGTGCCTGGTGTATAGAAAGTGTTCACAGGGGACTGGATGGTGGTGCAGTGGTAAAATGTGACACTGTCAGATTGACCCGTGTAGGG
>NW_006159707.1:1349865-1361405 GCF_000334495.1 Tupaia belangeri chinensis | reverse complement strand
AATGCCAGGCATGCACGTGTCAAGACCCTGTTGGAGGGAGCAGCAGTTAGAGTAATGGCTATGGCGCTGAACTCCCATGTAGTCGACCATGATTCAAATCCTGGACCTGGTGGCTTAAATTCACACCAGGCATGTGTTCATGCATGCCCAAGATCCCGAGAAGAGAATGGAGGAGAAGGGATTGCAGCGTGGCCATCCCCCCTGGGGGATGATTTCTCGCTTTCTGTCTGTCTCTCTCTATCTCTCTGGAGAGCACATGCACCCTGTAGCAAATATCTCTCAAAAAAAAAAAAAAGACCCTGTTGAAGATACGACTCTCTCTTTCTGCCTCTTGCTCATGGAAGAACTAAATAAATAAATGCAAAAGGAAAAATAAAGTGCTCCATCTATATTGATTATACCTCATTACATATTCTTTTTTCTCTTTTTAATTTGCTACAGGTCATGTGAGCTCGCTGGAGAAAGACACAAAGAGAGAGAGACAGAGAGAGAAAGTGAGAAAGCACCCCCAAGGGGAGGATGACCATGCCATAATCCTTTATCCTTCATTCTCTTCTGGGAGTTTTGGTCATGCACACACGTGTGCCCAGCATGTTTTTCAAGCCACCAAGTTGGAGATTCAAACCACACAGCTGGCCATGTGAGATTCAGCTGTCTTAACCACCATACTCCCTAGCTGGCCCTTACTATATATTCTAAATTAATGGACATTGATATCATGTTTACTGTGTCTGGCATGTCCTGAGCACTTTATATATACAAAAGGACTTGAAATAGTTAATGGAAAATGGAACTAAAGTATCAGTTTATTTTGGTGCAATTTTTTTTTAAATCCACGCACTTTTTCATAATGCTCATTTTCCATGGAGTTTTTGAAGACCTCCGTATTAATTCACTTACCTCTTGCAATGACCCTATGGCATCGGTTCTATGATGTTCATTCGTACTTTACAGATAAGTCACATGCTCAAGGTTACGTGGCCAGTTCACAGCACAGCTGGGATTTAAATCCAGGCAACCTATGTCCAAGGTCCAAGGGCTTTACTGCCACCTCGCATTGCCCCTTGCATGTCTCTGCTGCCTTTATCAGTGGGGAATCATCACTACACACTCTGTCCTGTGACAGCCGATGAGAGTGAGTGCTGGTTTGTGTGCTCCCAGTAGGAGCAGAGGTCTGTGGGAATCCATGGAAAGAAACAGCCAACTACCTAGAGTTAAGGGTGAATATGTCTGCATCATGATTTCATCAAGGAGAGAAGCACAGAAGTTGTCCCTCACAGTGAAGTGCCAGCAAATATGAATAAATGTCCTCTCAATGTCTCACAGGCCGGGGAAGCTGGACACAGATCCACTCATAGATTAAATTGCTGGCAGACAGTGTCCCCTAAAATAAACTTATCACCTACAAGTTGTTCTCTCTGTTACAATTCCTCTTGGCTAATGCTGATCTTTTCAGAATGCAGTGGAATCAGAATTCGAAAGATTTTTGGGAAAAAAATTAGTGAAACCTAGCTGGTCTTGAGAAGAAAAAGAACCAATAGACCAAACAAAAAACACCCAGAAGCTTAAATATAAGATGTAAATTTACTTTGCCAAAGCATATGTTTCATTGTTGCCTTTAGTTATCGCAGAGGCATTGACTTTTATATTTAACAAGTGCTTTTAACAAATTCTGTAACTTAATAATTGGTCCTTTTTGTAAATATTAGCATCCGTTGTGTATGACATGCTTACCTACTTAGCGAGACTTCTGGTAACTGTTTAACTCCCAACATCAAGTCATTGTTATCTGTGTAAGTCAAGTAACAGCTTCTGAATCGAAGAATTAGTGGTGACACTGAAGCATGGTGCTCAAGACTGCTGTAACTTCTCGTTATGTATTTTTGCTGAAATTTTTTTGAAAATTATTTTAAATGCTATTTGAATGATTTCTTGTAAATGCTGTTTTTGTTGCTTTTTTAAAAGAATTATTTCATTTAATTTATTATTATTATTATTTTAAAATTTGCTATAGGACATGTGCATTCACCAGAGAGAGACACAAAGAGAGAAAGAGAGAGAGAGAGAGAAAGCAAGAGAAAGCAAGCCACCAGGTCTGGGTCTTGAACTATAGTCAATCATGTGGGAGTCCAATGCCTTAACTACCATGCCACCTGCTGGCCCCTTTGTTTTGTTTTATTTAATCTGTATATTAAATTTAATTTGTCAGGTCCAGCGGATGGTATAATGGTTATGTCACTGGACTCTCATGTAGTTGACTACAGTTCAAGTCCTGGACTCAGTGACTTAAAACTCACGCTTGTGCATGCAAGCCCAAAATCCCAAGAGGAGAATGGAGGAGAAGGGATTGAGGCATGGCCATCACCATTGGGAGCTTATTTCTCATTTTCTGTCTGTCTCTCTGTCTCGTTGGTGAATGAATGCACGTACCGTATAGCAAAAATCTCTCAAGAAAAAAATAGTCTGTCAAATTAGAAAAAAATTAAAGATAATTTTACTGTTACTTAACATGGGAGGTGCCAACCCAGTAGGGGCCTCTTTATGCCCACTTATGTGTACTGGTCTCCTTGGGACTGTGGGGAGCTGGGGAGCTGGAGCCCTACACCTCCTACTATGCAGGGCCTGGAGTGGGTTCCCCAGATGAGGCGATCAGCCCAGCACTTTTTCCCCTTGTTAGCAGAAAGCTCAGCAATCCTTGAACCACCTTCCCACCCCCACCTCCCCAGCTTGGCCCCACTGAGATAAAAAAAAAAAAGAGTTTCCTTTTCTGGACCTCAGTGCCACCTCCCACCCTGGCTTTATTGCTTTCTCGGCACCCTCAGTAGCTGCTACAGCCCTTTAAAAGGGGCAGAGCCTGCAGCGGGATTGGTAGCTCCTATCCTAGAGATAGGAGTGCCCAGGGCTGCAGGTGCGGGCTTCCCAGCAGCTCAGCCAGGAGCTCAGGTCTGGTGTCATCACCCTGATGTCTGGAGAGGTGAGCTTCTTGCTGGCATCTTCTGTACCCTGACAGTGTGAGGGGTGGTGAGAGGTAATTCGAGGCTGGGTCTCCAGGGGCTTCCATCTGGGTTCTCCCTCTAGCCACGTCCTCTCGCCCTTTCCCCAATGGCAGGTGGCTATGTGTGACTCTGAATTTGGCACTGGCAAGATGAAGGAGCTGAGCATGGGCGGCAGATGGCGTGTGTCCTGGTATGAACAGTTCGTGCAGCCCTGTCTCGTAGAATTGCTAGGGTCTGCCCTTTTCATCTTCATCGGGTGCCTGTCGGTCATCGAGAACGGGAAGGAGACGGGGCTACTGCAGCCGGCGCTAGCCCATGGGCTGGCCCTGGGGCTCATCATTGCTACGCTAGGGAATATCAGGTAAGACCAGCTTTGAGCATTCAGCCTGGAGCTGACTTGGGGAGCTGGGAGTGGGGAGCACAGCTGTTGCAGCACCCCCCTCACCCCAGGGAACATGCTCAAGATTCTGCCAAGCTCAGTGGATGAGTGTGGAGCAGGAGTCAGACTGCCTGCGACCACTGTGGTTTTCGGCAAGTAACTCTGCAAAGCCAAAGTCCCACAATCCATAAAAGGGAATAATAGCATATTTAAAAAATTATCCAACATGTACATGTGAGGTCTTCATATAGTTCGTGGAAAATGCATATTATATAAAAAAATCTATGTGTGGATTTCAAAAATGTTTTACACCAAAATAAATATACTTTCTATTTTTCCTAGAACTTTTTTAAGTGTGCTTGCATATTGGTATCAGGCACTATTCTAAGCACTGTGCAGACATTAAGCATTCAGTCCTCACAACAACCTTGTGATGTAGGTCCTGTGATCAATCCCATTTCCAGCTGTGGAAGAGAAAATCCATGTAGCCCGACCAGGGTTATAGGGTGAGCAACCGGCAGAGACAAGGGTCAAGTATAGGCTGTCTGGCTCCAGTGCCCAAACCTGATTCTTTCATGAGGAGGCACAAGATTTAAATGATGGTAAGAACTAGGCATGTGTCAAGTGTTGCTGTGTTACTGTTCACATTAGAAGGTGGTTCTAGGGACCAGCAGATGGTTTTATGGTTACATCACTGGACTCCCATGTAGTCAACTGCGGTTCGAGTCACAGACCCAGCTGCCATAAAACTCATGCCAGGTGTGTGTGTAGGTGTGTGCATGTCCAAAATCTCTAGAAGAGAATGGTGGAGGGGAGACTGTTGCATTGCGATGGCCCCTGGGTGGGGGGATTTTTCGCTTTCTGTCTCTCTGGTGAGTGCATGTGCCCTATATAAAAAAACCTCAAAACCTCTCTCTAAAAAAAGAAAAAGAGGGTTCTAGGGATGGCAGAGGGCGGAGATGTGCAGAGAACCAGTCCAGGGGTTTTCCCACTGGGCACACAGATACTTGAAGTGATCCTGGCCTGTCAAGTGGTGATCGTGAGTAGGCAAAGGAAGATGAGGAGCTTCCTTTAACTTTCATCAGGTGGGAACTCCATGGGGAGGTGCGTGTGTGGTGGGGGGTGGTGAAAGGGTTAGTGGGTTCCCAGGAGACCAACCATGATGATGAATGTCTTGCATGGAGTTCCTGGCAGGGTACCTGGGATATGGTTGGTCTGTATTTCATCTCATGCAGATAATAAATCTGAATGAGGAATGCGAAGTACTTTTTCTGAGAAAATCAGGATGGAAAGAATGTTAACATTACTTAAAATGTCCAAAGGAGGCTGCAGGTAGAATGATCTTTCATTCAGATGGGTCCAGGGTTGAATGCCTTTGTGATTTCTCAGATGGGTGACCAAGGCAAGTCACTGAACTTCTGTGTGCAGTGATTTAAATAAAGATAATAATAACGGCTGGTATTTAGTAAGTACTAATTATAGACAGTGCTATATGCTATACACATATTAAATCACTATGTCTTTGCAACAGCCTTATCATAGGAATCATTGAGGCACAGAGAGGTTACGAAACTTGCCCAAGGTCACACAGCTATTCAGTGCAGAGTTGAGATTTCAATCCAGGACAGCTGGTTGGAGAGGCCATCTCTCAGGAACTGATGAATGCTGCCTTTTATCCAGTCTTTGGCTTTGTCAACAATGTTTATTCAGCACCTACAGTGTGCTAGGCACTGACTTTGAGGTTGCTGAATGGATTCAAGATAAGGTATCTAAAGCACCCAGCACAGCAGCTGGACATAGTAAGTATTCAATAAGTATTTGCTGAGTGAACAGTGAATGAATTAACTAGGGAAGTGTCTTGACTGTTTTATTGTGAGTGAGCATGAAGTCGTTTGGGGAGCATTGTGGTCCTCAGGTAATGCAGCTCTCTCCTGGTTGAACCATGCTCTGAAGTCTCTCTCCCCATTTGGGCCAAGTGAGGTGGTGAAGGGGAGGCCCATGGCCTGAGAGGGTTCTAACTACATAGACTCTCCTGAGAAGCTGCCCCACCCCAATTCATGTGAACGCTTTGGCAGAACCCGGGCTAAGCTATCTGACTGAGGCTACATAGGCCCAGCTGCCTCTCTTCCCGGCTTATAGAAAGGTACTTCCAAAGCACACATGAGCTCAGCCAAGAGCCTGGGCATGGAGCTGCACCAGAGAAGTTGGGGGCAGCTGGTCTTGAGGTATTGGAGAACTGGACAAGGTTTTTTTTTTTGACCCAGAGCCAAAGTCCTCTGGTCTTAGCTCAATGCCCTGTACGCACTAATGGGCAGGCCTACTGGTGTTCTGTTAAAACTGGGGCGAGGGGGGGGGTGGCACTTTGGCTCTTGTGTGGCATGAGGTCTTGGAGTCTCGGACTACCTACGATCATATCTCTGAAGGGCTAGAGTGAGTTGAAGGAGTCTGGAAGGCACTAATGAATAGTGTCCTCATATCTCCTTATTCTACTTTTCTGGGGGCAGATCCCCTAAATCCTACTGCACGACCTGGCACTCAGAGAAGATGGGAGAGATTTGCTGCCTGTTTCTATGTGGGTTGGGCCCTGGACTAACTCTGGTCCTACAAGGCCCATCAGGTGGGCACATTCTCTAGGATGACAGCCTGGCTGTCAGCCCTGGCCCTTGATCTCATGACTTCCTTCTGCTCTTGGTTTCAGTGGTGGACACTTTAACCCTGCAGTGTCTATGGCAGCCATGATTGTTGGAGGACTCCACCTGGTGATGCTCATTCCATACTGGATCTCCCAACTATGTGGGGGAATGATTGGGGCTGCCTTGGCTAAGGTGGGTGATCCCCATGGGGCTGCAGGAGGGGTATGTGGGAGGATAGGGAAACATCTGAAGCTTTGCTCATTTCTGCTAGTAGCATTGGCTAGTTTCCATTGGGTATGGAACCCTCCAAGGGTCTCTAGTCCCCTCCAAACCTGCTGTTGTCTGTCCATCTCTAAACACAGCCCTTGCCTGCGCAGCACCACCTGCTCCAGGTGTGTCCAGGGAAGTAAATGTAGCACTTGACATTTCTCTTCCTGAGCCCTTTTCTGGCTTTGGAGTGGATTGGGTAGTTCTAACATTTTTTCCATTCACTCATTGATTCACTTGTTCATTCACTCTATGAACACCTCACTACATACGGACTGAGGACCCAGGATCAATATAGCTATTCTTGAGAAACTTTCTAATTAGAGGGTTTGCCTGCCTTTCAGCTGAGTTAACTGGGATAGGAACTGGTGTTCAGTTTATGTTTGGAATCTTCCCATCCCATCCCTCTCAACCAATCATTAACTTTTTATTTATTTATTTTTAAGAGAGAGATTTTTGGTATAGGGCATGTGTGCTCACCAGAGAGACAGACAGAGAGAGAGAGAGAGAGAAAGCAAGAAATCAGTCCCCCAGGAGTGATGGCCACACCACAATCCCCTTTCATTTGCCTCCTGGGATTTTGGGCATGCATGCACACACAGAGTTTCAAGCCACCGGGTCCAGATTTAAACTATGGTAGGCTGTGTGGGAGTCGAACGTCTCAGTCACTACAACCCTCAATCATGGAAATTTTATAGCTCTTCACAGCTCTAAGGACTCCTCTGCTTTCTTCTGGTATCTCTTTCTTCTCATCTACCCTGAAGTCTTAGCATGATCAGGGGCCCTTTAAGATGTGACCTGGTGTGGCATGTGTATTGGGGTCAGGGTTAAGTGGGAGAGCCCTGTCAGCCTGGCTGGTATTTGACCAAAGACCCTGAGTGCTAGCCTGTTGTTGACTTCACTCTAATCTTACTTTGCTGCCTCCCCTCTGGCAAGACTCACGGGCTGTTGTCCTGTTTGTAGAATGTAGCCTGCACCTTCCTGCTCTGAAACACTGAAAATGAATCTCCCTTGAGCCTTGCCACTTGAAATCTGCCAAACAGGATAATGAGAATTGCAAGCAGCAGCTGCCCATTTACTAGGTGCACTTTCCTTGCTAAGCACTTTACATGGATTCCCTTGTCTCATCTCCCAGTGTCTTCATGAGAAGCCATAGTTGATCCTTAGAGTGCTCACTATGTCCCAGGCTTGCCAAGGGCCTTTTACAGGAGCTCTCATTCCCTCGCCATTTTATAGACAAGGAAACAGAGGACTGAGAAGTAGTTACTTGCTTGAGTCTGGACACTCTGGTAAGCAGCAGAACCCAGATTTAGGTCCAGAGCCCAGAAGCTCATGTGATTGCCCCACTGTCTGCCCTCTGCAAGTGCTGGGGTTTCTGGTGGAGCTAATTGGGTACTGGGCCCAATTAGCTCCTGGGCCCTCCTGGTAGGTGTCCCATCCAAGGTTCTATGGGAGCCCAGCAATGTGTTCACCTGATCAGATATGCTGGCAAAGTTCATAAGGTTAAGATGTTTTCAAATTCTCCTTAAAGAGGGTCATCTAAGTTAGAAAAACTTCAGGCCCATAATACCTGGAGCTATTTCTGGTTTATCCCCATTCTTCAGATGAGCAAAATGAGGCTCAAAGAGGCCCAATAGTTCACACAGTCACACAAGCAAAAATCTGGTGGAGCTGGGATATAGATCCATATAGATCCATACCCGCAAACTGGACATACATACTTTCAGTGGCTCTTGGGGTGGGCGGGCATGCATCATTAGGCCTCATCCCCTCAGCTTCCGACTACCTCTCTGCCTGCTCCTTGTCCCATGAGGCTGAGTGGCTTCTCTCTCTGTAGGCAGTGAGTTCTGAGGAGAGGTTCTGGAATGCATCTGGGGCGGCCTTTGTGACAGTCCAGGAGCAGAGTCAGGTGGCAGGGGCAGTGGGGGCAGAAATCATTATGACAACGCTGCTGACCATGGCCGTATGCATGGGCGCTATCAACGAGAAGACACAGGGCCCTCTGGCCCCATTTTCCATCGGCTTCTCTGTCACTGTGGATATCCTGGCAGGGTGAGTACCCTTGGGCAGTTGGACTACTGTGCCTAGATCTGGGCTGGGCTTTGCTCCAGAGGAGGTCAGTGCTAATGGTCACAGACTCAGTTGTCAATGGGGGCCCGGAAGGTGCTGCAAATGGGAGAAACAGGCTGGTACTGGGCAGATAACAGGGAGTGGTAGAGACTATGATATCTAAGGAGGCTACAGCTCTTAAGCTCCAGTTGATTATTGGGCCTGGAGTGACTCTTCCAATTTCATGCAAGAAAGGTCAGAAATATGAATTTTTATGTGAAGTTTTCAAATTTTTGTATTACAAACATTCCTGCAAGCTGTGTTCATTCAGCTAGTGGCAGCCAGGTTTTGACCTTAGGCCTGCAGAGAATCCATCACTTTTGTCTAACTTATTTGGTCTAACTTACTCTCTCAACAGACATGGGAAAGTATTCAGAAAACAAGGTTGGGTCAGGGATTATTTCTCCCATTTTACAGATGAGGAGACTCAGGTTCTGAGAGGACAGCAGTGAGTAATGTCTTTGGGCAGTGGCAAATTAAGTGACAGATCTGGGACCAGGATCCTATATCTGCTGAAAGGGATGAAGGACCTTTTTCCTAATGGCCAGCTCTTTTCTTTTGGAGACAGAACCAAGCCTAGACGGTTAGCTCTATCATCTTTAGGGGGTGCAAGCTGGGGCGAGCTGGGGAAGGCATGCATAAAGCTGTGGCAATGCTTTGCTGCCCTCTCGTGGCATTTAATTGACTTATGCACCTACTGACATCCTTTTGACAGGATATTGAATGATGGGTGGGATGAGATCCATGGGATCTCAGCTTGGTGTTTAGGATAAGGATACAGACACCGGAGCTAGAGAGGTATGACTGGAGAACAACCCCCAAGCTC
Source organism: Tupaia belangeri chinensis (assembly GCF_000334495.1). Classification (NCBI taxonomy): domain Eukaryota; kingdom Metazoa; phylum Chordata; class Mammalia; order Scandentia; family Tupaiidae; genus Tupaia; species Tupaia belangeri. Next base: position 1,352,195 of record NW_006159707.1, on the reverse strand, counting down.
ATGGGAAATCCTTGGCCCTAAGCTTGTGGTGCAATAAGGGATTCCACTGAGTAGTTTGATTTTAGTTAGTACTTCATTATTTGTGAGGCATGAGCTCCATATGAATTTTCTCATTCACTCTGACAACAACCTCTGGGATTTGGGATAGGTACTTCCATCTCAATCTATAAACAGAGGAGCTCAACAGCTAGAAGTAGTCGGGCTGGGTTTGAAACTAAGTTGATTTGACTCTACAGTGATTAACAACTGCTTGATTTTTTTAATAGACTTTGGAGAGGACCTAGATCCATTTTCTCTTCCTGCCCTCATTGACCATGCTTTTTTTTCTAGTCATTTTTATGAAAGGGGATGGGAAGAATGGCAGACAGTACACCCAGTGAAGCACCATGCCTTTTGCTGTACTTTTACCTCTTCGCCATTTTTTTTTTAAACCCAGGATCCAGCCCATGATATGGGAGCTTAGAGAGGGTTTCTGGATGGTGTGTGACTTGGCCTAGTTGGGGATATGCATTTGAAGTAAGTTGGGGTTGTGGTGATCATGTGACTGGGTGTTTGCAGGGGTGCTGTGTCTGGAGCCTGCATGAATCCTGCCCGTGCCTTTGGACCTGCTGTGATGGCCAACCACTGGGACTTCCACTGGATCTACTGGGTGGGCCCTCTGCTGGCTGGCCTGCTTGTGGGACTGCTCATTAGGTAGGGTTGTAACACAAGGTCACTGACCCATTGGGTAGGGACCTGGTGACAGCTCCCAGAGAGTGCAGAGTTGTACTCCATTTGGGTTTGGAGAAAGAAAGAAGGAGCCTCTTCAGGGGCAAAGAATATGGCTCTATCTAGGACCATTAGGGGAAAGTGGCAGAAACCCATCTCAAGACAGCTTATGTCAAAAAGGAGAATTATTGACTCACATAAAAGAAAGCTCACAGGTAGCACTGGTTTTGGGCAGTGTTCACACAATGTTTTGAGACTTCTTTCTCATAGGCACTACCTTCTTCTGTGTGGGCTTCATGCTTAGATAGGCCCTCTGCTAAAGGCAAAGGTGTGCACTCTTGGCTTATATTCCAGCAACTTGATAGTAGAGAAGTATTACAGCTCTAGCCACACGCTGGACACTGCTCAACCCACGTGGCACAGCTGGTTAGCATACCAGTCTGTGGAGCTGGAAGCCACTTGCAGACCACGATTTGACCTCCCCAGCTGATGAGTCTGAAAACTCACTGGGTACCTGTATATGTGCCTAAGATCCTGGCAGGTGCAGGATGGGAGGGAGAGGATTACACGGTGTACAAGCCTTAAGGAGGATCTTTCTTTCTCCAGCTCGCTCTCACACATGCTCTATCATGAATAAAAATGACCAAAGTCTTGGGTCTAATGTTCTCTAGTTTGGACTAGCTCAGTTAGGGTCAAATGTCCACCTCTGAGCCAGTGTAGCCCTGGGGCTGGGCACTTGTACTGCCCATATCTGCAGCATGAGCCTGACCTAGGAGTGGGGGTGAGGCCAGTCTTTTCTGAACAGTTTATTGTAGGTCTGAGAGTAGGGCAGAAGTAGCTCCCTACAGGGGTGTAGTACAACTTGGGGGGGTCCTGCCCACATAGGAAACTACATAAATGGTGCTCTCCAAGAGCATGCATGCAAGGAGATGCCATTTATCTAAAAGACACTGTGAATAGTATTCCCCAAAACAGATAACAAGGTTGATGTTAATTAAAAGGATAAGTAGGTTCTAGGTAGGAAAACCTAGAGTCTTCCTCCATTTTGCAGGACCTCTTTGCCTCTGCTCTTTTCTTGCATCCTTTCCTTCTCAAGCTAGTGCAGGGACCAGCATCTGGATTGAGTAGAAGTGCCTACCTCACATGGAGTGGGAAAGGACAGGCATTAGGCTGGGCTGATCTAGACTGCTTGCACCATTGCTCACACACAGTCCTGGGGGCCTTCAGGACCCATCCTGAGGCTCAGTGAGAAGCAACACCAGTCACTCTTTGTCAGTTGCTTTCGGAATGTCAGCAACAAGCATCCTCAGGAAAAGGGTTGGAAGCCAAACAGGAAATAGTGTCTCTTTCTCCCTGAGGAGATCTGGCTCTTAAGGCTGGGAAGGCTCAGGAAGTCATTTTTCTGGATAATTCTGGGCTTGGAGATATATGATGAAGGTCTGGATATTTTATCCAGGGGTTCAGAGACTTCACTGGACTATCCTTTTTAATTTTATTTATTTTTTTAATATAGGTTTTTCATTGGAGATGGGAAAACCCGCCTAATCCTGAAGGGACGGTGAGGCAGAAGAGCTGGTGAGATTACTGCTGTCCCAGTGCCCTTAGCGGATGCATGCACGCAT
>NW_006159707.1:1322354-1349287 GCF_000334495.1 Tupaia belangeri chinensis | reverse complement strand
TGCTGTCCCAGTGCCCTTAGCGGATTCATTCTGGACTGAGGGCAGATCAGCTTCTGCATTTCTTGCCAGGGAAGAGCCTCAAGGGAGCAACTGATTTGTCTCCACCAACTTGGGTCTGGCTTCTCTGATAGACTGCTGCCAAGCCTTGAGGATGCCCTAAGGTTTTAGAATTTCTTTGTGCTCATTAGAGATCTCAGCCTGGGAATGTGTTGCTAGCACTGCTCAGAGAGAAGTGGACACAGCATCAAAGAAGATTATTTTTGAGCAGGAAGTTTCTAGAGGCAGAAGGATGGTTGAAAGAGGTGGTTGTTCATGTATATCCACTCATTCACCAACCCCCTTTTCCCTTCTTTTGTGCTTTGATTTTTTTGGTTGTAAAATGGCCTTTTGCGGTCTGACCGTCTGCTGGCTTCCTTAGCTGCTCATTTAACTTTGTAATAAATAAGCTTGTGTTTCTTTCCATACACCCACTGACTGGCCTTTCATTTAGAAATGGGCACTACTGGCCTAGCCTCAGTGATACAGGTGATAGAGTGCTGCTGTGTGATATAGGAGTCGAGTGGGAAGGCCTGGGAGCCAGATCTCTGGTTGACCTGAACATGTGAGAGGCACCTGTGATCTTGGTTGGCTGGAAGGCTGAGGGGTAGTAGGAAGATGGTGGCATGGTAAGACCCTGTCAAGGGTACCTATTTCTCTCATGAAATAAATAAAGCATAAACAAAGAGAAAACAAAATAATTTGGTCCTGCTGGGCAGGAAATAAATGTTTAAGGTTGAGCACTGCTGTCTAGAGTCTGGCTAAACCTAGAGCTTGGTCTAGAGCCCAGTGCCAAGGCAGGTATGTAGAGTGCAGTCCAACCCAGAACCTGTCTGCACTTGGCTAGACCCACCTTAAAGCTCAGTCTGGAGCAGAGAGTCCATTCTAGGGCCGAGTTTGGACCTTAGTCACAGTCAATTCTAGATCATAGACTTTAGATCCCTGTTGAAAATCTCCGCACAGAGTCCAGGGTTTGTTTGAATGCCAGTGCTATTCAGGACATGGACCAGCCCATTCACTGAACTCCAGCCAGGAATGAGGGTGGGGATGGTGCCGAGCTGCAAGCATTCCTCAGGAATTAGAATTCTGAGCAAGTGGGATAGTATAGGCCTGAAGATACAGTGGAATTTGGTTGGAAGATATGAGTAAAGTGAATAAGGAAGGATAAAACTGACATATTCTGAACTGTACACCTTTCAGGTAGAGTGTATATCTTCTCTGTAATAATAAATATAAAAGTGCAAAGGGGAAAAATCATTCTTAACAACGAACAACACACTCACTTCTACAAGATGAGCAAAATCCTTACCTGAGTAAAAAGAAAATGCTCCCTGGAGAAAATCACTAATACAATGAGGCTACCTATTGAGAAAATGGAATGCAACACAACAGGACTTCAAAAAGTTTGTGGAAAATGAGATTAAAGTATAAGTTTACTTTGATGTAAAAATTTTTTTGAAGTTCATGCATATTTTTAAATAACGTGCATTTCCCATGAACTTTTGAAAACTCCTCATATATATCCAAACATCCAAAATATTATCAGAGAAAAAGAGAATAGCAAATGAGAATAATAACACCCTAAAGAACAGAAAAGGGGAGGAAGTATTATGACAAAACGGTATATAAGCAAATTAGAACACTCATGAAGAGTGAAAAAATGTTACGATTTCAATTGTTTAACAATAATCAAACTTTGACAGATAAAGTAACAAAACGGTTCCATATACAAATGTATACATAGCTAATATCTATTGTTAGTTACATGTTAGGCTCTATGTTGAAAGTTTTACATGCTGTCTTAGTCCACTATTGTATTGACAACAGAAATACCTGAGGCTAGGTGATTTATAAAATTAGAGGTCTATTCACCTCACAGTTTGAAGGTCCAAGGCCCAAGGGCCATTTCTGGTGGGCATCTTGTAGAGTCCTGATCACATCGTGAAGGCAAAAGTAGAGCAGATTGGCTATTCATGAGTCTCTCTGTCCTGGTTTCATTCTCTGTCCTTATAAACTCACCATAATTTTATCATGGGGCCTCACTGTAATGACTTTAATCTAAATCTCTTGCTAAAGGCCCTACCTTTAGACACCATAATTGGATCAAGTTTTCATCCCCTTAATTCTATCACAATGGCTCAGTACATGAACTTTTGGGGGACACAAACCATAGCACATGCATTATATTGTTTATTCCCCACAAAAATCCCATGAGAGTGTGGCTTGAATAGTGTCCTTCCAAAATTCATGTCTACTGGGCAACTCAGAATGTAACCTTAACTAAAAATAGGACCTTTGTAGATATAATTAAGGTAAGGGTCAAGATGAGGTTATATTGGAATAGGGTGGTCTACATACAATGAGGGTGTCCTTATGAGACAGAAAAGGTTACACAGAGACACAGAGGAAAGGAAGAAGGACATGTGAAGATGAAGCCAGAGATTGGAATTATGTTATCACAAGGCAGCACCAGGAAACACCGGAAGTTGAAAGAGACAAGAAAAGATTATCCTCTAGAACCTTTGGAGGAGAAGATGGCCCTTCTGAGACATCAGTCTCAGACTTTTGGTCTCCAGAACTGTGAGATGATAAATTTCTGTCATTTTAAGCAACCAAGTTTGTGGTAATTTGTTACAGGAGCTCTAGCAAACTAATACAGGTAGGTACTCCGGATTCTTCTTTTCCAGAGGAGTTAATAAAGTTCTAAGAGATGACACTACCCAAAGTCACAGAGCTGGTATGTTGGTGGAGCCAACATTTAAGATCAGGTACAGTTGGGGACAGGTTGTGGTACAGTGGTAATGCAACTGAACCTGCCTAGGAAAGAAAGGTCCTGGGTTTGTGGTCTGGGACCTCCCTGAGCATGGCAGGCTTGTGTGTGCTCATGAATGGACTGGTTGAGACTAGGGGTAGGTCTAGCATGAAGACATTGTTGGGGTATCCTATCTCTCTCTCTGCCTGTCTCTCTTGTGGAAGAAGTAAATAAGTGGACTTAAACAAAAATATCAAGTATGTTTGGCTGCAGAGTCCATGATCTTTGTCATCACTTTACTGTTTCTAAGGAAAAATATTATGTCTTCTGCCTTGTCTTCTGCTTGCCTTTTTAGTCCCCCACAAAAAAAAGGAGACAGGGAGACATTACAACTCTCCTCACTTCTAACTTGCAATTGAATTTCAGGTTCTAACTTTTTTTTTTTTTAAGTTTATTTTGGGACCAGTAGACAGCGTAAAGCCTATGTCGCTGGATTCCCATGTCGCTGACTGTGGTTTGAGTCCTGAACCTGGTGACTTAGACTCAAGATGGGCACGTGTGTGTGCATGCATGCATGTGTGCCCAAGAACCCAAGAGGAGAAGGGATTGCAGCATGGCCATCCCCCCTGGGGTGGGTGATTTCTCGCTTTCTGTCTCTCTGTCTCTCTCTTGTCTTTCTGGCGAGTGCACATGCCGTATAGCAAAAACCTCTCTCAAAAAAAAAAAAAATAAGATTTATTTCCAGAGAAGGGGAGAGAGTGTCACCCTTAGCAGAGTTTTCATGTCATGATCCTCCTTCCCAGCCCTGCAATTAGTAAGTATCACAAGAGTGCCTGTAGGCACACCAGCATGTTCAGGTAGACTTGGGATACAAACCTGTAGTCTTTTCATTGAAGCAAAAGCCCCTCCATCTTTGAACTCTATGTTATACTTACTTCCTACTTTTGCCCAGAGTAAATAGAGTGATTAATAGTCTTACTGTCTTTGCTAAGTAGCCCAAAACTTTTTTGTGTAGCTGTTCCTTGGCAATGTAATCACTAATAACCAGAAGACTCCCCCAACCTCCCTACCCCCCCCCCCCCGCCCAGATCCTGAGTCATGGGGACCATTAAACACAGGTCTGGAGAATATTCCAAGAAATAATTAACCTGCTTGATTCAGCTTCTTGTAACTGCTTTCACATGGGAACCTCACTCCCTTTCCTCTTCACCCCACCTCAGTTTCCACTGTAATCACCATATCAGTCCAAAATTGATTATGAATTTTACCTATATAAGCACCCCTCTCCTTCCACTTGGGGCTGTAGAGTTTTAAGAGGCATGAGGACCCCTGTATGCTACCAGCTTAATCAATAAAACTCCAATAAATTTTGCTACATCTGGATGTCTTATTTCTCACTGACTAGACTATAATGTTTGGAGGCCCCAGTGAGATCAGTACCTACGCAGTACTTGGGCAAGGCATCCTAGGGAGAGTGGCCTTGCTTGGTCCAGCTGCCAACTACCTGGAGAGTGCTCTAGGGGAGGTGCCACCTGGGATTTCCTGGGGCTCCAGAGCTATCTTTTGGGGTTGTTGACAGCTGGCAAGAGATGCTGACTACTGCTCCAAAACGTTTGTGAAGTTCTAATGAGACATTTCTTTTGGTGTTCTTTTTTTTTTTTTTTTTCTTTTTTCTTTTTTAGAAACAAACTGGTGAGTATGGGGCTGGCAAAGGAAAGCCCCCTGAAGTCTGGCCTGCTGGATGAGGGGTTCAAGTCCCCCTAAGCTGGCTGGATTCAGGGCTCATCAGACATGGTTATAGAGTCCCTACTTAGATTCCACCAGACGTGCTGGAATCTGGGGACTAGATAATTGTTAGGGGTTTGAGTCCCCCTAGCCCTTAGATAGTTTGTGGTAAATCAGGGTTTGGGTCTCTGGGTATTCAGGGTTGTTTTGCATAAGCTTCTTTTGTTTTCACTGTCACTTTAGTTATTTTCTCCACACCCTCCTGGCATGTGTTACTTGGTTCTATCTCCCTTCTTCCTCAGGTGAAGATATCGAGCAGTGGATTGTTGGCCTCACTTATCAAGGTGGAGAACTCAACATGGAAAATCCAGGATTTCAGCTAAGACTGTCCCATATTTTTTGACTAACCTTCTCCTCTTGACAGAGGCTGAAGGAGCAGACTGCACATGGGAAATGCGAAATGGAAAATTGTTAAAAAGCCCTTATTTATCAGGGAAAGATATTTCACTTTATGTTGATCTTTGGAATCTCTTTATGGGTGAATCGAGCTCTCAATATGGTGGTGGTGGGGGGAGCGTGCTGGAGTTGATTTTGAGCTGGCCTACTTGTCAGGGTATGGGAATAAGGGGTGGAACTTTGGAAAATTTTATCTTTTTCCATGCCAAAGAAGGGATTATTGTCTTTCAAATCTTGATTATTACTGCCCATATTGGGATTATGAGTCTTTAGTTCTGGGGGCCCTATGGTCTAATGCATCACGGCAACCCAAGCACTCTGACCCCGACATAGCAACACAAAGACTCCAGAGGCTACCAAAATGTAGTATGAGAGCTTGTGACCCTCTGAAAATTTCCATCATAGATCCATCAGATCCTAAATTGTCCACAGGTTGCACATGGGGAATCGGCTATTATGTCTCTGGAAAGGACCCTGGGACATTCTTTACAATCCAAATGCAAATCACACCACAGGAAAGACCCCCAGTAGAACCTTTTGAAGGTGTAATGGGCCAGAGTATCCTGCCCCCAGCACCACTGGCGAGACAGTCTGACATACCAGGTTTCCAGCTCTTCTTGACAACTCTGGCTCCCACCGGCACTTCTCACATAGCCATTCTTGCTGTATTCCATCATCTCCTCAACTCCTCTCAGCCTGCACTGGCAGGAGATCATTGGCTCTGTTTACATATAACTCCCCTGTACTGTGTAGGAGTTGGACAAGAGTTACCTTTAAACTATGCCACAGAAGCTATGTGTTATAAGCTTTTCTCATTTGACTTTGAGTAATATTCAGGACACTGGAACCTGCCTGGTAAATCAGACTTTTAGAAATTCTACTTATTTACAGTTTTGTAACTCTACTTATTTTGTTAATAATACTGTGATTCATTATCAAGCTCCTAATATTACTTGGTGAACCTGCATAAATGGGTTATCTTGATGCTTCTCAGCCCCATAGGTGAAGTTTTGTGTCCTTCTTCAAAATTTTCCCCTCATTTCAGTATATTCTGGAGATATATTCTGGAGAGGCGGGCCAACATATGCTGTCTCCACCATTAAACCGGGCATGTCAAAAGCGAATCCCTGTCCTAATAGCCTTGCTCATGAGTTTAGGTATTGCTGGATCTACTGCCATAGGGACCACAACTCTCATTCAGGGAGACCAACATCTCCAAGAACTATACAGATTAACTGACACCGATTTAGGCTTATTAGAATAATCTGTGTCTCACCTGCAGGAACAGGTGAATTCCCTAGCAGAAGTTGTCTTATAAAACAGAAGAGGGCTTGACCTCTTGTTCCTGAGACAAGGGAGCCTCTGCATAGTACTTGGAGAAAACTGCTGTGTACATGCAAATAAGTCTGGGACCATTCAGGATAGCCTATCCCAGGTTCAAAAACACCTAAAACACCAGGAAAAGCAAAGAGAACAGTCCAAAAGTTGGTTCCAAAAAATGTCTGATTGGTCCCCTTGGCTAATGACATTTTTGTCAGCAATAGCTGAAACAGCTATGATGGTTATTTTGGGATTATTAATCAGACCTTGTCTCCTTAAACTCTTGATCTGGTTTATTCAACAATGAATACACTCAGTTAAGCTTCTAGTGTTAAGAGAAAAATACCAACCCCTCTCTGTGATGAGTCAAGGATTTGTCTCAGCCTCTTAAAACCAGTGGTGGAATGAAGCAGAAGCACTTTCATCTTTGAACTCTACGTCATACTTGCTTCCTCCTTTTGCCCGGAATAAACAGAATGATTAATAGTCTTATTATTACTTACTTTGCTAAATAGCCTGCCACTTTTTTTGTGTAGCTGTTCCTTGGCAATGTAATCACCAATCACCAGACCTGGACCCAGAGTCATGGGGACCATTAAACAAAGGTCTGAAGAGTACCCCGAGAAATAATTAACTTGATTCAGCTTCTGTAACTGCTTTTGCATGGGAACCTCATTCCCTTTCCTCCTTACCCCCTCCTCAGTTTCCATTGTAATTACCATATCAACAGAGAGTTGATTATGAATTTTGCCTATATAAGCACCCTTCTCCTTCCACTCTAGGCTGTGGGGTTTTGAGAGACCTGAGTCCCTCTGCATGCAGTTGGCTTAATCAATAAAACGCCAATAAATCTGGTTCTCTTATTTCTCACTGATTAGACTATAACAACATATTGCTACCTGTATTGTACAACTGTATTCCTACTGTTTGCATTACTGTGGCTGGGTCAAGTCCTGGTCTTCCTTTCAACTTCTAGGCTACAAGTTCTCAAGAGCAAGACTGACATGAAGGCATTTTGGGACAAAGAAATAAGTTATCTGTTGAAGATAATGTGTATAGTATTCTAAACAGGACTGGTGAGAAATGTATACATGTTGGAATATTCACTTTGCAAGCTAAGTGACATGTGTGATTGAATGTATAAAATAAATTGAAATAAAAAAATAAAGACTAGTACTAATTCATCTTTGCACTTCCATGTTGTGTAGTTTGGTGTTTGCTGCATGTAAGGGACTCAGTAAGTACTTACTGACCGAAGGAGTGGCACTGGCTCTCATGACTCTTAGATTAATTCTGACCCTACAGAGTGGAATCCCAAATTGACCTGATTACATAAGTTCACCTCTACTTCACCTACCCTTCTCTCAGGTCATAGACTTTCAGGGTTTTAAAACTAAAATTTATTATAGAAATATTAGAGTAATAAAGTATAGTTGGATATTGGAAGTTGGATTCTAAGAGACATGTTTAAATCTCAGAACAGTCAGGAGCAGGGAGAATGGTGCCTCTGTTGTTTATGTCCATATCACCTCCCATAGCCATCTGACTCACCTGTATCTCCTGCTCTCTTTCATCAGGGAAGGTTCCCTCAAATCCTTCCTGCTGTTGCTGCATCATTTCTTCCTCTTGCCACTGCATCTCTTCTTCACTGTGCCAGCACTTCTCTTCCTGTCTGAGTTCCAGGTGCTTTTGTTTATGCACTTCTTTGTTGTACAGCTCTTTCATCCTCCAAAGTTCTTTTGGCATCTCATGAAATCCTGCCTCATTAGCATGACTGGTGCTCATACCAGACAGCCTCCAGCTCCATCTCTAGCTTCTCATGTGCCTCCTGGATGTTGTGGTCCACTTGGTCCTGCTGCTGCTTCTTCACCTCAGTAAGTACTTGCCAGCACATGGCATACTCATAAAGGGCCTTGGCTGTGCAAATCTGGGTGATTGCTCTCACTCATGATATTGCTGGTTCTTTATAACCAGCTTCTCTGGAAGTCCCTCTTCATCATTTGATTCATCCATGGACTCCACAGTCACAGGATGAGGAAATGTGGTTAGCAGGAAGGTGCCTTCACTGCACCTGTCCAGAGCTTTTTGAGTGGCTGCCACTCTGAGAATGCTACAATGTCTTTTCCTGAGGGCCTTCCTTGATCATTCACAATGACTACAGCCCTTTCTACCTGGCTGAACACAGAAAAGGTTTCTTCCAACAGTTCATTGGACACATACTGAGGAAGGTTTTGAACTATAAGAGATGCACTATGGCAGGCAAAGTACACACACAGCTGCTTTCCATGGAGTGGCATATTGCCCAGTTCTACCTTGGCACTCTCCACTAGGGTTCATGTTTCCAAGTGGATAAAGCCAAAGCTTTTGTTCTTATGAATGAAGACTTCACCTGCCTCCCCATATTTCTCAACTAATTTCCTCTTCAGTAATAGCAGGAGGGAGATTGCCCACAAAGAGATGGCTATGTTGGGTGAAGGCCTTCTTTCCTGGTTTCTTAAAATTCTTCAGGTCAATAGTCAAGCTTTCATTTTGGCTGCTGGCCTGTCACCCATTTACAGGTAGTGGTGGCAGTGGAGGCTGTTGTTGTTGCTGCTGGTGATAATGTTGATGATGTTTCCTTGGAGTATGATTTTGTTTCTCCAAATTAAAGGTTTTATTGCTCTGCATTTTTGCACCCTCAACTTAGATTGAAGATAGCAAAGTGCCTCCTGGTCCTCTTCAACCTTGACTTCCTCTACAACTATTCTCTCCTTGGAGTAATCACAACTTAATTCTTATCTAATACTCTTTGGGCCTCTCAAAGGGAAAAGCTTGGGAACTACTGATCCTATCCAATCCCCAAACCCAGAAAGGCAAAAAAATCTGACTATCTAGTGACAGACCTCATTTATAATCCAGGATTTTGGACACAGTCTAGTGCTCTTTTTACTTCAACAGACACTTAGTGTTCCAGGTTTTGGGTTACAAGTACTGACTGAGTTCCTTTCAACAGACTTGTCTTGAGTCATGTGCCAGATTCTTGTATCACATTCTAGCATCTCTTCTTCACCTTTTTGTCCCAAAACTCTAGGGGTTTAAGAAATGTAATGAAAAATATGCCAATCTTCTATTCTCACATTGAAGTTTAACTTTTGCATCTACAGCTGCTGCCATTTTCCTCCCTGCCACATAATGCCACTGCTGGGAATGTTTCTCAGAGATGGTATATTTTACAGAGAAGTCACAATTTCCCAGGCCAGAGTGGTTTTTCGAAAGAGGCCTCCTGGGTTGGCTCTGTGGTCTAGTGGTTAAGGCAGCTGGATCTCACACAGGTTACTGTGTGGTTGAAGTCCCAGATTGGCAAAATATGCTGGCACATGTTGAGTGTGTGCCCAAAGTCTCCAAAGGAGGGAGAGATGGAGAAGAAGGGGTTGTAATGTGACCATTCTCCACGTGGGGTACTTTCTCCTCTCTCTCTGGTGAGTGCATGTGCCGTTTAGTGCATGTGCATGCGTGTGCACACACACACAAAAACAAAGAAAAAGGCTCCTTTACTGACAATTCCACGCCAAGCACACCTGCATATGCCATAAGCTCTATGTTCATGTATCCAACCAACCCTTAAGGCCTTAAGGTCTGTTTTCTCTGCTTGATCCTTCAGCCCCCTGCACATGACCACCACTACTATTTTCTTCCAGAGTTCTACCATATCATGTTGGAGTTGGTTTAGGCATTTGTCTATCTTGAAACCCAGAGCTACTATTCCTCTTCCAAGTACTTGGACCTATCATGGAGTTTTGGGGGTTGTGATTAGTTATTTTGCTTTTAGTACTTGAAATAAAAAAATTATCTTCCCCTAAAGATTATAATTGCTTCAGCTTAAAAGAATAGAACATTTGTAGCCCTTAGAGATTTTTTTTAGCCCCTTCAGATGTTTAATCTCTCATCTAATTTCCAAACCTGAGTCAGTTCGTTGACTTAAATCTCTGTGAAAGAAGGAGAGCTCTTCTGGAGAGTGCTTATATAACACTGAACATATGTATTATTAGCCTCATTCTTGACTTTCTTCAAAAACTTTGTGGCCACTTACTCAACGAAAATATAGAAAACCTGCAGGGACTCTGAAGACTTCACCTGCCTCCCCATACAGGGATTCACCTAGGTACTAATGATCTGTAGATACTGATTCTGATGAGTTATAATTCTTGAGGTCTTTGGACACAGAGATGTATATAGTTCAAGTGACAGATACACTGAAACCTCATTTGGGTGAACAGGCTCTCTGAACCCATCCTGTAGTTCTTTCTACACTGAATATTTGGAAATAGCTTCAGCAGTGGCAAAGTCTCTACACTGACTCTATGACCCACAAAGTTGGAATTATGGTAAGAAGGGCTAAGCTGAAGCCAGTGGAACTCCCTTATTCCAAAATAGTAAATCAAAGCAACACTTGCAGGATGGCAGAATATGCCACTCCCAGGTACTTTTTGGAATAAGCATTATTTTAATCCAAAGGCACTTGAAAAGAAGAAGATGCAAGCTGCACTCTCTGACTTCCTTTTCTTCCTGAAAGCAGGAGATAAAAATCTTTATGAAAGATGCTCTCTATATTCCAGGAGGAAAGAAACATTCTTATCATTTGAGATGGGGAGCTGAGGTCAAGAGAATTCTTATAGGCCTTGTTAAAATAACTGCAATCTTTCTTTGGCTTTCCCATATAGCTACTTTCCCAAAATTGACTCTTTGATCAATCCAGTATATAAGTAGTTTGGTTTTGTTATTTCTTTGGGTCATTTTTGTTTTTGGTGAAGACTTCTAAGTATGTGTCTGAGTGTGTATGTGTGTGTGTGTGTGTGTGTGTGTGTGTGTGTGTGTGTGGAGTGTGTGTATGTATGTGTGTGTGTGTGTGTGTGTGTGTATTTATATGTTTTTCTACAGTTAATCTGTTTTATATTAGTTTACTCCTCATGCTCACCTGGAGACCCTAAAAGAGAGGTAAAGTATTTGGGGAATAGTTGAGACTTCCTCCACCATTATTCTGTATGCAGTAAGCACATCCAGGGCTAATTCCACCCTAGCGTTAGAGTCAACTATTGTTTGGGACAATAGCAATGACAACTATCTAGAGGATTGCTGCACAGGTATAGCTGTGGGCTCACAAAAGATCACTTCTGGTTGTGAGGACAGACATTAGTAAACTCGAATGAGACTAAAATTCTCTTTTTTATTGGCTAATAGGACTAGCTTTTATTAACTTCATAAATTAGTTTTTTCTTCCCTTAACAGAAACACATACTTCAAATTATGGCAAAAAACTAATGGGAACCATTTATTTCACACATTTATTTCACATACAAATTTCCAAGAACACATCTAAGTGAATATTAATACAAAACTATGAGTAGACATACACTTATAATTGGTCTTGGAATGCATTCAGACAGAAGCAAAGGCTTATAGTTACACAAGTTAATCAGAGACTCCTTTCACTTGGGGCTTCCCAGCTCCTTCCAGGTTGAGTCTGGTTTGTCACTGGGCATCAGATCTCAGAAAATTGGCTTTCTTCACTTTAGCTACCTGCCATTGGCTATTGAGGTGCTGTCTGCTGTTGAACACGAAGGGCTTGTCCTTTTCCATGACTAAGTAAGCTCCTGGGTTGACTTGGCTGTCACAGCATCCCTTTCCTAAAGCATAAAATGGATTCAGGATGGCCCAGATGATGCATTCAGTGGTAAGCTAGGCAGGTAGCTTGGTCTCATAACCTCTTTCTCATCTCCACTATGCTCCATAGCCTCATGGAACAGTAGAGCCAGAGTAGTCTTGGCAATCAAGTTCAAACTCTCTTCAGATAAAGAACTAAGGCTAGAGACATTATAATTTGTTAAATAACACTCATTAAGTGGTAGCGACAATATTAAAACTTATCTCTTTTGGTTTCTGGTCTAATGCTCATTATTCCTCGATAGCAGGCTGCCCTGAGTGGTTTAAGTATATGCGAAGTTTTCCTTATTAAAAAACTGAGGTTTCTTTCCAGATGAATAAACTAGGTTGAATGTGTAATAAAATCACTGGTAAGAATTGGAGGTATTTATGGGAGTAATAAAGCAACTGTGGGCAAAAACATATAAGCCCAATTTCCAAAATGCCTTAGATGTCAGAGAATAAAATGTCTGTTTATACTATTTTTCAAAAATAGGATTTGACACAATTTCCAAAGAAATAAGACAAAATTAAATCAATATAGGTTTAGGTAGTTGGTTGAGGTGGGCTGTATGTTTTGTTGAGCTTTCTGTAACAGCCAGAACAGAGAGAAAAACAGTAAGTTATAAAAGTCACAGTGTTTATAAGATTATAAACTAATTTTTTGGCTTAGGATCAGAGCTTTCCTTGGTACTGAATCTAGAAAAAAAACCTTCCCTATGGATTTTCATAAAGGCAATGAGAAGTGATACAAAGACACATTGAGCAGAACATGATTATTCATTTTACCTTACATGCCCCAGCTGAAGAGAGAAAATGCAGGAAGGCAAATAGTCTTGGCTAAGATGGTGGGTAAAATCTTCTATTTCTTCAGAACAGAGACAAATATTATTAAATTAATTTAATATATATCCAAACAGCTCATTTGCAAATAGGAACATTGGTAGGGGAACCTAAATTCCACCTCAGCTTGATCCTAGGCATATGAGAATGAAATAGTTATCAGTTCGTTTCACTAGAGATGGAATGGGTCTTTAACCTTTCTTGTCTTGGAAAAATGTGAGAGATGGAGGCACAAAATATGGCTTTGAGCAATTTAGAGAAACTCTTATAAATGAAGATGATTTTTTTCATGACTGAGTAACCAATCTTTTGTAGTTGACATGGATATAAGTAGTATTACCTTTTGCTTCAGGAGTTCCTTACCATATTTTAAGTTCCATGAGTATAGGAACCATGCCCCCTTTTTTCATTTTTGTTTCCCTCCCTGTGGATAGAACATTGCCTTACACATAATGGTGCTTAATAAATATTTATGAATAAGTCATCTACTTTCCTGAATCATGCTTCCATATAATTATCAATCCTGGGTACATATTACTAAGTGGTAGTTTCTATTAATGCGCATCTTCTCTAGAGTTGGAATTCCAGAACATCTACACAATATAAGCACAAGCTCAATGGCACCATATACATTGTACTGTGCTAGGCACACAATCAACGTGAAACTGCACTTACCATTAGAAGTCTATAATTCAGACAACACAGAAAATCAAACTATTAAGATGTGAACACTCATAACATTTCCAACAAAAGTAAATCAGAAACATTAATCAATGTTTACCTGAGTCACCTGCCTTCCAACGGTTGACCATATCCTATTCTGGTGCCATAAACTGGATTTCTTTCTACAGTACGTTCCCTCCTTGGTACTTTGCTGAACAGGTCTCAAAAGATTCAAACATACTGAAAGGAAAAATATTATCTCCAGATGTCTTTGAATAAGAACATTTGACAAGGGAAGGGAGAGAGGAGCAAACGAATCTACACACAGCTCCGAATCTGGTTATCCTTCCACTAAACCTGTGACTTCTCCCTCCCCAAAACAAAGCCATCCTTGGTTACCTATGTATTAAGGATATAGTTGGTTTTATCTTGAAGCAACTAGCTTTGGAAAATTAAATTCCTGGGTTTCATTTGTAACTCTCTATCTGAATTAACTATACCCTCAGATTATTTCAATATTTACTGAGCTAGTGCTAAGGGGTTATCATAGACTTTTTTTTTTTAGACAAACAGGTAAACAAGGGAAACAAAAATGGTGCTCTGGACTGGAGATTTCTATGTCTTCACTTTTATTCAGTGAGCTATAGAGTTGTATAAATTATTCAGGCCTCTATAATAGGTTTATGATTCTATGAACAGGAACTAAACACTTCAGAAACAGGTATATTTAACAGCTAGCCCTAGAAGTTTGGTCTAGACTGAGGTGGCCATCAGATTTAAAGTAGGCCTATGGAGTCTAACTGGTCTTAGAAACATTACATGCTTCAGTTCTCTATCACATTTCTTCCCTATCCCCTAAAAGTTTTAGAAACACCACTATAAAATATTTTACTAAGGTGTAGAGGTGGGAAGTGTAAAATATGCCAACATACTGGTCACATTCTAGATAAGAGCCAGAGAAGTTACAGGGTAGAACTAGAATGTGTCTGAAATTCTACTTTAAAGAGACACACCACGAGCATGCATCCTATTCAATCTGAGGAGGGCATGATAGTTCAGAAGAGTCAGACAAGAGCACCCAGAACAATTAAGAGGTAAGTATAGTATTTAAGATAAACAGTACAAGGAACTGGGATTACGTATAGGCCGAAGAAACAGTAAGCAGCCTAGGAGATTTAAGTCTTCAGATACACAAAAGGATGATGGGTGATCAATTGCTTCTCAACACTATGGAGGCCAAGGCAGTAGTAACATGATTTCAAATGACATACTGGGATTCAATCCTATTTGTCAACTTCTTAGCATGATAAAGGTACACTGTAAAAGACTTCTGAAAGATGCTATAAAATCTTCATTCTTCTTTTGTGAATATCTTCAAAACCAAGATGGAGTTAATGCAGTTATAATTTGATTCCTGAAAGTTCTACTCAAATGTGAAAATTTGTTTACAAGTTGCATCCAGGATCTCATGTAGTAGATAATGAAAAAATAAAACAGCATTTTTTGAATCTCCTTTAAAACAACTCTTACCCACACTGAAGGATTATGAACGTTGCTGAATTTAGCAATCCAACACCAGTCGCTTCAACCTACTGAAGATGATTTCATTCTGAACTCAGACAATGTATCTTCTCCACTTTGGTAAAGGAGAAACTGAGACATGGATAAGGAAAGGAATGGATTTATCAAGTTAGAGGCAGAGGTGAGAACAGGATGAAAGTCTAGTCTATTTACATTCTCAAGTTTATCTTGAGAATTATTCTTTATATCTAATAAAAGATCACTTCCAACAGAGATTAGGGTAAGATGGCTAAAGGGACATTGAGAAAGAGATCATCAAAAAGTTTTCCTGAACTCATCAGTCTTTCCCTTATGTGGGTTCTCTGGGGAGTACATAGATGGAGGGTGTGGCAGAAGCCTCTCTCTCACATGAACTTCCCGGTGTTTGGTAAGAACAGAACTCTTACTGAAACGTTTGCCACACTGGCCACATCCATAGGGCTTCTCTCCAGTGTGTATTCTCCGATGTTCTCGAAATCTTGTACAGTTATTGAAACTTTTTTCACAATCCACACATTTGTAGGGATTCTCACCTGTGTGGACTCTCCGGTGGGCACTGTAATGAGAACTGTTGGTAAAGCTTTTCCCACACTCTCCACACTGATACGGCTTCTCACCAGTATGGGTTCTCTGATGTATAATAAGACTAGAGCTTTGACTAAAGCATTTTCCACATTCTCCACATCTATAGGGTTTCTCGCCTGTGTGGATTCTCTGATGGGCACCAAAATTAGAGGAGTCGTTAAAGCTTTTCCCACAGTCAAGACATTTAAAAGGTTTTTCTCCTGTATGTATTCTTTGGTGCCTGATTAAGCTTCTGCTTCTACCAAAGCACTTCCCACAGATACTACATTTATAAGGATTTTCCTTCTGATGAGTCATCCGACACATAAGACGAGCACTCCTTCCAAAGCTTTCTCCATATTTGAGTAGTCTGTAGGGTCTCTTCCCCAAGAAAGGCCTCTGATGCACTACCACTTTCTCTAAATCTCTAGGCTGAGACAGAAGCTTTCCCTGTCTAATTCCTTGGAGGTTTTCCCATTGTCTTCCTGAGATGCATTCCCTTTTACAGTATTTACCAACATCAACATTCTGAGAAGCAACTCTTTTAGACTTTTCTATTAATGTCCTATGCTGTTCCATGCCCTTGTATGTTACCTGTGTTGAATCCTCCTTGATATTACTTCCAATTTCAAAATCTGGAAGAACAAGCAAGCAATATGTCCTATTAACATAAACAATACATTGGTTTGTTATGATCTCTGTATATATTTTACTGCCCTCAGATCCTATGACTCTTCCCTGATTCACATTTTCCTTCAGTTATATGAACAAGCCAATAACAGTACACATTGGGCCTTCAGAAATGTTTTCTGAACTGAATTATAATCCAAGTCATTACTCCACACCTGCATCCTAATTTACATGGTAAAAACCTTGGTTCCTTGAAGTTTCACTCTAATCTTCCCAGTTTTTGTTGTTTCACATTTACACTAACATAAGCTACTCTATACTAGTCTTTAAAGCAGATTCTATGACCAAATCCAAATCCCTCAAGGGACTTCTAAATTAATATACAGTCTTATCTCACACAAAAATACTTCTTAAATGTTCATCACTTTGTTTCCCTGGCTGACAGACTGACCACACTAATTCAAATCTTAATTCTCACTGTTCCTAAAACTAGAATTATCTTCTCATCTTTTTTATCCATATTCCATGTTCACTACAAAGTACATTTTGAATTCAGTTTTTCTGTAACTTTTTCAGGACAGAGAGCATGATATGGTGAAGAGACACAAGCTTTGTAACCACACAGCTCTGGTTCTGATCCCATCTTGGCCATTTATTAACTGTGTGATTTTTGTACTAACTTTGCATTATGGGTGATTAGAACATATAGAAAAGAGAACAGTATGTACATACAGTGAACTCGCACTTACCTATCATTAACAATAATCTATTATGTATCGTCTCTATTTCTACATACTTTTCCTCCCTCTAGTCAGGCTACCTTGAAGCAAATTCCAGATACTGTATTATTTCATTCATAAACATTTTATAAGCTACATAACTTAAGCTCAATTCAGGTATGCTTGATTCTCAAACCTTTTTTCTTAAGCACTGGCTATACTGCCTTGTTTCTCTTTGCCGGCTTCAGTATCAATTTCCTTCTGTACATTAAGCTGAAGTTGCTGATAACTCTCAGATGAGAACAGCCATCAACTAATCCCTTAACTTAGATAAAAAGTCCTAACAACACCATCTTTCATTTAGAAATAGTTCTTTTGAAGCTTTCTGAGTCTTATAATGCTTTGTAATTTGAAGGAAGTCATAGCTTAGCAGTTGGTTCAGACAGAGCCTGATAATTTGATGACCAATTTGGATCCCATCCTTAAAAATAAGATTGATAAAGACATGGTTTATAGAGTTAACAAAACCTGGGTTATAAAAGACTTAATTTAAGTCTTCACATTATAATTTTTCACATAAATACTACCAGAAAGAATATGTATAAAAATCCTTCCTCTAATACAACTGGGTGTTACTTTCTCTTTCTAGATTCCAGTTCTAGTCAGTTGAGGCAAACTAGAGACATTTGTTTGAAGATACCAGCCCTGTACTACCTCACATATTCCAATATATTCTGGAGGCTTTAGTGTAGTGCTACAGAAAGACAGAGCTCATGTCCTTCATAAGCTTACTATTTACTGGAAGATATCAGGACAAAGCGTTCAGTGTCCCAAGACAGAGACAGACACAGTATGGAAATCAAGAGAGAATTTGGGCATGGAGATAAGTAGAACCAAGGATGTTCAAGGTAGAGGAGACATTGTGATCTAAGGCTTAGACATGAGACAAGTTAAGGTAGAAAAGAGCAAGAATGGTAAGTAGTTTTGTTTTGAATGAGCATAGAGTGTAGGAAGGAAAACACTTTTGACATGTAAGCCTGAAAGATTAAGGTGGGGGGTTCAGACTAAAGATGACTGTGAAACCTTAATAAATTTTTGTAGTAGTCTAGGCAAGAGATAGACTGAATTAGTATAGTGGGTAGAGTAACTAAAGAGGAGGACAAAGAGACATGATAGTATATAATAGTTGACAAAATGTATGATATTCCTGGATGTAAACAACAGGTGAGGAGGTATCAAAATTACTTCTTGGGACCAGCAGTTAGAGTAATGGCTATGTTGCTGGACTCCCATGTAGTCGAACATGGTTCGTGTCCCAGACCCGGTGGCTTAAAATTCACGCTGGGCACGTGTGCATGCGTGCCCAAGATCCCGAGAGGAGAATGGAGGAAAAGGGATTGCAGCGTGACCATTCTCCCTGGGGGGTGATTTCTTGCTTTCTATCTCTCTGTCTCTCTGTCTGTCTGGTGAGCGCACACGCTCTATAGCAAAAACCTCTCCAAAAAAAAAAAAAAAAATTCCTTCTCAAGTTTTAAGTCTAGAAAAGTGTGGGAGAACATAGGGAAGAGCCATGATGTGGGAAGGAAGATAGTAATTTTGGCTTTAAACATTTTTAAAAAATTGCCAGAGGGTACATGTACTTGTCAGAGACAGAGAGAAAGAGAGGAAGAGGGAGGGGGAGAAAGCACCTGCAAAAGGACACAGTCACATTGCAGTCCCCTTTCCTCCATTTTTCCATCCTGTCAGAATTTGGGTACACACACATGTACTGGTGTGTTTCTCAAGCCACCAGAACTGTGATCTAAACTGTGGTCAGCCATGTGGGATCTGGCTCCCTTAACCATTAGGTTAATAATATATATGTATAATTTAAAAACAAATAATTATTTATTCAATTTTATTTGTTACTATTATTATTATTATTATTATTATTATTATTATTATTATTATTATTATTATTATTATTTTAATTTGACCAGAGAGAGGCAGAAAGAGAAAGAGGAAAGTGAGAAAGCAAGCCACCAGATCTGGGACTTGAACTGTGGTTGGCCACGTGGGAGTCCAGTGCCTTAACCACAATGCCACCTGCTGGTCTCTAGGCTAATAATATTTTAAGTATGAGCTGCTAGTAAGATGCCCATGAGGGCGCTCTGCAGTCAATGGGAGACAGACAGATGGAACTCAGGACCAGAATAAAGTCTCTCATTATTTTGTCTCTGCTTATCTTTCTTTGCATGCACATTTCACATAACTATGAGACACTTATCTCTTGAGCTTACTGACACTTTCTTTATCCAAGTTCTGTTTTCATGTATATTTCCAAGTCCTTCTCAATAGTATTTCTAGTAGATGCAAAACACTGACTCATACTGACAAAAAACAAGTTAAGATCTCAAAGTCTCATTGATAGTTTTTTTCTTTAAAGAGCAGTACCACAAAAACAGGAGCTGCTTTATTCATTGCCCTGTTCTTCAAACAGCACGACATTCAAATATTTGTTAAACTGGTAAATATTCATGAGTGATATGCCAGATTGGCTAATTTTTCATTTAATAACATTTCCTCTTCTTTTAGACTAAAACCTGATGATTCTTACCATGTGAGCTTTCCAGTAGACCTGGAGGTCCCTGGAATACTGTCTCTTGTACAATTTCCTCCTCACTCATTTTCTCACTGCAAGAATCTTCTATTACTGTCTCCTGTGAAGTCTCCTCAGGTTCCCAGCCTATAGGTTCTTGGGGTTCAACCTCAATAACCCCTCTTTCTTGCCTTGAGGGTAATGGGACTTCTGGGTTATTGGAGGCAGGAGCAGGTGCCCTCGAATTAATTAGGGCATCCATCTCCTTGTAGAATGCGCAGGACTCTAGTACATGGCCATTTTTCACTTTGCGGTAGCTCTTCTGAAGGCTTTTGAACTTGGTTCTGCACTGTTCTGGTGTCCGTAGGAAGCCACACTCCCGAAGTTGTTCAGCCACGGCCCCATACAATTTGCTTTTCCGATGACAGGCTTGAAGAGCTTCATAAAACCGAGTCTCACGGAGGATATCAAGAAAAGTCTTAGTTTCTTCATAGCCCCAGTGTACACCTACCATTCAATGATAGTTAAAAAATATAAGGAATCTGCAGCCTCCATAATACACTATTATAAAACGTAAGAAAAAAAAATCAACCACATTCACAGTAGCAACAGGAACTGTGATATGCCTAGGAATAAGCTTTCTAAGAAATGAAAAAGTCTTCAGAATACCTGCAATATTTATTGAGAGGTATAAAATAACTAGAAAAAAATTGAGACACTATGTTTCTGTACAGGAAGATTGAAGCTGTACAGAAGTCAATTTTCAAATGAATTCATAAGTTAAAATCCCAACAAGATTTTTAAAACTGAAATGCTTAATCTGACCTCAAAGTTTAGTTGGAAGAGTAAAAATGTAGTACCCTAAATCTGTGACTGCTATGCTGATTAATAAATGAACTTAAGTGTCCAGAAGTGTCTTTCCAAAGTGGTTAAGAATGATGAATTAGAGAACATGCAATAGTTCCTATAATTTCTTTAACCAGTTTTTTTTTTTTTTAACTTGCCAGAGGGCATGTGCACTTGCCAGAAAGAGAGAGAGAGAGAGAGAGAGAGAGAGAGAGAGAGAGAACGAACCTCACAATTCCTTTTGCATTTCTCTATCCTTTCGGAATTTTGGGCACTTATGAACATGCACCTGGAATTCTTTTCAAGTTACCAGGCTTGGAACTCAAAACATGTGGTTAGGATGTGGGTTCTGTCACCCTTAAATACCAGACCACAGATTGGCCCTAACCAGTGTTTTTTAAGGAGAAAAACAATGTCCAGAGTAGCTTCTGATTTAGTCCTGGACATGGAGAGACCAAATGATCTGCAAGACAAACAGAAGTTCTTCATTTAAAGCAGAAAAAAACTTTTCAGAACATGTCTGAATATAATTTGTTTAATATACTTTTTGTGCGTAGGAAGAAGTGATTTATACCTTCTCTGTTTCTAGGTGGTATCTTCCAGTCCTGTAACTGGCTTTCTTTATTTGAGACCATTCCAAAAATTTCACTCTCATACTGAAGGGTTTTCACATTGGTAAATAAATGCATATGTATAAGGCATCTTCTTATTTTCAGTAAATCAACTTCTTTTTAACAGGTATAGTTATGAACATGCTTCTAGCTCTCCTAGCCTGATTTAATTTTTAATTTTCTATTCTAAGAACATACCATGTGTTTCATAAGCTAGAGTAGATAAACATTGCTAATAACAGTGATATCAGGCAGTGGTATAGCATCTTCAGAGTGCTTCATTCATTATTATTCCATTTAACATTGATAACAACCATGTGAGATATTCTTAAGTCATATATGTATTTTTTCTTTATGAAAGACAGACAGAAAAAGATGGAGAGAGAGGGCGAGAGGGAAGAGAGACCGGAAAGAGAGACAGTAAGAGGCATTTTTGATTGGGTCTCGCAGTCACAATCCTCTTGCCCCAGCCTCCTAATTAGCTAGTATAGGCATGAGCAATTATGTATGGTAGGCCTGGGAACCAAACCCAGGTCTCCTATTCAGCTTCCAGTCTCTCAGGCAGTGCACTACCTGCATACCACCATGGCTGGATCCAGTCATATTTTATAGATCACAAATTAAATCTCAAAGTAGTTACATGATATGTGTACTGCCACCCAATTAACTGGCAGTTTACTTCTGCATGTCCCAGTCCCCAAATATTCAAAGGCAGTTTTCTTTTGCATGCTGTATCTATCTTTTAAATTTTAATGTCTCTCAGTTCTTATGTTTAAAATATATCTCTTCTAAGCAACATATTGTTGGTTTTCTAATGTCTAAAAATCTTAACCTCTTAAGGTTTGTAATGACATACTTGGATTTAGATCTACATCTATTTTTTTCATTTGATTAATCCATTTTGTGTTCTTTTCTCTATGTTCTTTTAAACAACAATTTTTATTTCACTTTTTCTCATTTAACTTATTAGTTACATATTCCTTTACTAGTTATCCTAGACTTATTACAACCTAATACAATTAATTGCTTTATACCAATTTTCAGATAATACTAGATCCTCTCATTCCATTTATCGTTTTTACCACGAGGCTCTAGATGCCAAAATCCCTGTTGTGTTCTAAAACGAAAAAGACTCCTCTATGGCTACTCAGGGCTATTACTTTGACTGTATAGGGAGCAGCAACACACATCAGAGAGTACCTCTAGTTACGTGGTTACATAGTGGAAAAAGTGGCAATGTTATGTGACAGCACTTCAGGTTTGATTGCTTCTAGTTTACTTAATTTTCCATAAGACTACACATCTATTTTCATACCAGAAAAAAAAAAAAGCACAATTCTTACCACTCAGGTTTTGTAACAAGACAGGAGCACCACGAATCTCAGATCTGCGGATAAATTCAATGCCCATTTCATCACCATCAGAATCTTCTGCTTCTTCTGCCTCCTCCACTAAACTGATCTGTTCTTTAGCACTGATACTAATTCTCTTTAACCTGGGGAGAGGTATCACCTCCTTTGGCTTGTCAGTGGATGTAGCATGGGCTGCAGGGTTCAGCAAAGCATCCATATCCTCAAAGAAGGCACAAGGTTCTAGTATGTGGCCATTTCTCACTTTTCGATAGCTTTTCTGGAGACTTTTGAACTTAGTCCGACACTGTTCTGGTGTTCGGAGGAAGCCACATTCTCGCAACCACTCAGCCACAGCACCATACACCTGGCTATTACGAGGACAAGCCTGGAGTGTTTCATAAAAGCGAGACTCTTTGAGAATTGCAAGAAAAGTCTTTGTTTCCTCATAGCTCCAATGCACACCTGCAATTTTTTCATCTTCTAAACCCCACTGCTGCTGTTCTCTCCATGTTTTTCCTGCATTCCTTGTAGGGATCTGAATAGCATGAACTGACTTTTCTTTGATATAGCTGCTTCGTAGGACATTTCTCTTATTAGAGGAATGTAGGCCTATAGCCCATGGCTCCTTCCTTTGTTCCAACCGGACCATCTTGTTAGATGTAGACACTGTACTTCCTACAATTAAAAAATTTATTTTTATGGGAGACAGAGAAATCATTACTGCATTACTCAATCTTCGCTGTAGCTTGCCCTCCTGGACCACTTGTTAATACTAAGGTCTTCCTCAAAAATATCTTTTTTTCTTTTTCTGAAATCTCTTCTGTTACATTAAGGGAAAAAATAATCTGTGATTTCACTTAAAAATTTTTTAAAAAGTTTTTGCTATAGGGCATGTGTGCCATCACCAGAGAGAGGGAGAGAGAGAGAGAGGTCACCCTCCAGGGAGGATTGCTACATTGCCATCCTTTCTCCTGCATTCTCTTCTCAGGATTTTGGGCATGTGAGTACACGTATCCAGTGTGATTTTTCAGGCTGCCAGGTTCAGGACTTGAGGGATCCAGCAGCTCTAACCTCCACACCACCTGCTGGTCTGTGACTTCACATTTTAAATTATTGCTATAAATATATATTTTAATAAATATTTATCAAAGCCAAAAAATTCATGAACTCAAACCAAGAACTTCTGGAGACATTTTGGTAAGATTAATACATAACCGTTGTATTAAAAAGCAAACTGAGGTTGTTATCTTACAATACTGAAGAGATCAACACTGCTTATGTTACTTCGTCATGAGGATAAGTTTTTCTACCTCTGTAAGTCCCAGTTTTCTGGGGAATGATACCATTTATTCAAAGAAGAGCTGGAAATATTAAATAAAGGCAATGTACATAGAAACTTCATGGAATTCTCCCAGAGAAGCAACATCAAATTGAACTCTTCTGAAAGAAACATGATGATGGCTATTTACTCTTTATTTTCAGATGAGAGAAACAGGCATGGAGACAAACAAGTTTAGAGGTCTATAAAGACTTAGGCAGGCAAAATACATGAGTGAGGTGGCTAGAGTAGGAATTACAGCAGTTAAGCATGAACTCTTTAATCAGCTGTTGCTATGTATGAAGCTGGGTCCATGGAGCCTGATACTTGATTTCTCAAGAGATACAGGAAATATAGACGTACAAACTAAGTTTAAATTAAAGCTCTATGAGGACCAGCAGTTGGTGTGATGGCTATGTCACTAGACTCTCATGTAGTTGATGGCGGTTAGAGTCCCAGATCCAGTGGCTTAAACTCATGCCAGGCATGTGTGCGTGTGTGCCCAAGATCCTAAGAGAAGAGTGGAAGACAAGTGATTGCGGCATGGCCATTCCCCCTGGGGGGTGATTTCGCTTTCTGTCTCTCTGTCTTTCTGGTGAGTGCACACACCCTATAGCAAAACCCTCTCCCCCCCCCAAAAAAAATTAAAGCTTTATGTAGGCCAAAACATGTGCATAGGCCACATGCAGCCCATGAACCATTGGTTTAAAATTTACCATAAAAGATTGGGGCGGGTGTCTCTGAGTCTGGGTCTTTCCATATGGGATTATATATAAAAGGGTAAGATTAAATTTGAATTCTCTAAGTATGGTGCCCCTTCATTAGTAGAAGATTTCACTAAGGACTCTACTTCAGCATTCTGCAATGTCTGGACACTGTGGGATCCAAGGAAATGGTAGGAAACTTGTATTGTGTACATAAGTATACAGATGGCTGGGATGCCTGCTGTTTTAAGAAAAGTGCTTTGTAACTGGTGTGTCAACTTAAATTGGTGATTTTTTCCAACTGCTTTCTATTGGGTCATTTGGAAAATCATGACACAGTTTTGCATAGGAAAACACAGAAAAATATGTCCTGACTTTCCCGATGACCCAATCATTATAAATAACTGTTGGGTATACTTTTGCTCATTTGATTGGATACAGCTCACTTTATAACCTTTGTACTTTAGCGTCTATATGTATATGTGTAGTATCATCTAATGAAACCTTCTGTGATGTTCTACAACTGTGCTGTCCAATACAATTATCAAATACTTTAAACATGGTTACTGAGGAACTACATTTTCAATTTTATTTTAATTAATGTAATAAATTTAAATTTAAATTTAAATAGCCACATGTGGCTAGTGGCTACACAATTGGAGAAGATTATAATATTATAAACCTCCTATGTTATAGCTAGGTCTATAATATCAATAATGTGCTTTTGAAGTTTATTATTTACTTCTTCCATGAGTGTGAAAGACACACACACACACACACACACACACACACACACAGCACCCTCATACCACAATCCAACCCCAGCCTCAGACAGCCAGGACCATTGGCATGCATGTATGTGTGCAGTATGTACAGAGAGACCTTGGATGGAAACCTAATACTTTCCCTGATGGCCTCAACATCGTGCAGCATTGCATTACTGTGTATCACTGTGTTTGGTCAGTTTTTTTTTTTTTTTTAACTGAAAGGAAAGAAAGAGTGAAGAGAATATGAATAAGCGATTATACCAGATAGTCCATGGAGATTCTTTAAGTGACTATTTTACTACCAGTAGATATGAATATTTAAAAAATCCTGAGTCTTTTATTTGAAAAGGGAAAAAATCCTTACCCAGGGAGATCATGTTCCCAATATTCTCCTTCCTGATATCCTGGTAGAAATCTCTGTGAGCAGGAATCTGATGTACATTCTTTTTGTAGGAAAAACCTCCCATCATGTGGACATCTTTTACTGGGTCCTGTAACAACACTAAAACCAGTGACTACCTGATAACACATGGGTCTTCAAAGGATGAACAATCATGGATGAAAACAAGAAGGGCCCTAAAGAAGAAAAGAAATCAAGGAACCAAGTGTATATTATGTGCCAAATGAACAAAATAATAAAATAAAGAATCATAAGATGGGATTGGTAAGAGAGATGATCCATCAAAAAGGCCCATTACTCAGAAACCAGGGTCCAATCTTTCCTGGAAAAGGAATAATGAGGAAAAAATCTTGTGGAGGAAATTATAAAAACCTGAGGTTAATGAAGACAGAAAAGCACTGTGGCTAAACACATTAGAAAAGAATGACAGAGAAGACAATTAAAATTTTACCTGAGACCCAGTAGAAAGATGTGTGGTTGTCACTTCCTGATTCCATTCTTCAACGGGGGTAGGAACCCAGAGAGAAGGCTGAGCTGTAAGAAGAGAAAGATTAGTTAGTATTCTGAGTTCTGGATCTTTAATTCATGCTGCTTCTCCTTTTAAAAAAAGGAGTATACATTTAAAAATCAACAAATATAAATTGATAATCTTTTCAATGAGTTTGGGACAACGTCAAAAATCATGGTATCACAAAGTCCAGCTCACAAACTCTAATGTTTTTGGAAAGTAAGCAGATAAAGTTCAATATGAAAGGGGCCAGGTGAGGATGGTGGGAGACTGGAGAGTGCATGTCCAGTTGAAAGGGCACAACCAATGCTCAGCCCCAGCTGAGGCTTCATTGTAAGACTGTGGCTCTGGTACAACCAGAATTTCTAATGTTTCAAGAGAAGCCAGAAATCTGGACTTTATGTGAAAATCTTAAAGGTCTTAAACTTTATGAATGAAAAACAACCAGTCAAACTCCAAACAAAAACTGTATATGAAATGAAGTTAAGTCTAACTTGATATGCAAAGGTACAGTTTATAATTGCCGGAATAAATGAATCCTCTGTGAGTGAATATCATTCTAGCATATATTGGGGCCGACATGCCGTGTGGTAGTTAAGGTGGTTGGATTCCCACATGGCTGACTGTAGTTCGAGTCCCGGACCTGGCAGCTTGTTTTCTCACTTCCCTTCTCTCTCTCTGTCTCTCACTGGTCAACTTCAAAAATAAATAAATAATAAAATAATGACAATGAACAAAAGTAAAAATAATTCTAAAAAAAGAGAATTTAGCACATATGGATCTATAGTAACGGACACTACTGGCACATTTACCTACGTCTAACAGAGGAAAGAATTTAAATACACTTAAAAATACATCTCAATCTGTTTTCTATCTTCTTCCCTAAACTTCTCTATGTAGGG
>NW_006159707.1:1317669-1322323 GCF_000334495.1 Tupaia belangeri chinensis | reverse complement strand
GTAAACCTTTAAGAATAAGTACCACATGTGACTCAGAATTCAATAGCTTGCTCTACTACTTTCTATGGAACCAAATCAAATCACTTTCTTGGAAACATATTATGTCCTCCAAGGCACATAAACAAATTCACTTTTCTGAGAGATCACTCAGATTTTCTGTCCTCCATAGTTACAATTAGTATTTCAACAGAATAAACTTTTCCACTTTAGGGATTCCTTATTACTCAGGCGTGACAAAATCCAAAAACATCATGAATAGGTATTTGCTAGATACGCTTATCAGCTGAAGTCACTGGGGCCATCTAATCAATATGAACAGGGTAACTCTCATGTTAAAGAACACTCTCTGGATAACTCAGAAACAACCAATATCTGCAATGGATTCTGTCATAATATGAATTTGGAGAGGGGTATGAAGGTGGGGTATGGCAACAGTTAATCTTGCCTCTTGGTAAAGGACTGTGTAAGTCAGACAGATTTAAAGTTTAAAAATAATTGTGCCATTAGAGGAGAAAGGAAACTAACATTCATAGAGTACTATTGTGTATTGGCCCCTTTTCAATCCCTCATTTAATCTATTTTTTTTTTTTTTGAGGTTTTTGCTATAGGGCGCATGTGTTTGCCAGAAAGACAGAGAGAGACAGCGACAGAAAGCGAGAAATCACTCCCCAAGGGGGATGGCCACGCCACAATCCCTTCTCCTCCATTCTCCTCTCGGGATCTTGGGCACGCACACACATGCACCTGGTGTGAGCTTAAGCCACCGAGTCTGGGACTTGAACCGCAGTCAACTACATGGGAGTCCAGCAACATAGCCATTACACCAACTGCTGGTCTCACCAATCCTTCATTTAATCTATACTACTGTCTTTGTTATTTCCCTTTTACAGATGAGTAAACGAAAAGCTACAAATGAGTGAAAAGAATGTTTGAGAAGGTTAGTAACCTGACAGGGTCATACAAATAAAAAATGGCAGAATTAGGTTTTGAACTCAGGTTTGTTTACCTTTAAAAACGAAGAGCTTAACTTCCATGCATTAATGTTCCTTTTCATATTATTTGCCCATGATTAAAGAGAGAGGGGAGAGCAGATATAGGATATAAATTTAAATCTTTGACTGTAGGTCCAGTGACTTTCCTATCCTCTTTGAGTCTGAAATAGATCCAGATGTTAGGGCAGGCACAGACCACTGTGTATTTGGAAGGACAGGCTGTTCATATCCTTGCATTCGACTCAATTCTAAGGCAGCTATGAATGTCAGTGTTCCCTTCTCTGTGCAATGTTGTCCTTATCCTTCTCATATGCACTTCTATGATGCCTTAATTTGTGAGTCAAGTTTTGAATATAAATGTCTCATTTCCCTTTCCAAACAGTTTTTCAGGCTGTTCATAACTAGCAAAGAGTACAAACACATACATACATGGCAAGATTGAAAGACAAGCTAACTATGGAAAGAAGACTTTTGTCTTTTTTGGTTTTAAGTTTTGTTGGAGGTTGCAAGCACTCACTAGAGACAGGGAGAGAGAAAGAGGGAAAAAGCACTCCCCAGTGGAGGACAGTCATGCCACAATATCATCTCCATTTCTTAATCCTCTTTTGGGATTTTGGGCACACACACAAATGTACCCTGTGCATCTGTCAAACTTCTGAGTCTGGGATCAAACCATATGGTCAGCCATGTGAAATCCAGTTTCCTTAATCACCAGGTCACAAAACAGGCTCAAAATGAAAATTAAAAAAAAAAAATTAGTATTTTAAAATTTATTGTCATTATTCTATTCTATTCTATTCTATTCTATTCTATTCTATTCTATTGAAGTTGATCAGAGAGAGACAGAGAGAGAAAGAAAGTGAGAAAGCAAGTTGCCAGGTCTGAGACTCGAACTGTGGTCAGCCATGTGGGAGTCTAGCTGCCTTAACCACCATGCCACCTGCTGGTCCCTAAAATGAAGATTTTAAAATAATGCTACAAGGCATTGACATTGGCAATGTAAGTGTTCCCAGTTTTCATCTTTTTTTTGTTTGTTTGTTTTTGTTTTTTTGTCATAGGGTATGTGCATTCACCAGAGAGACAGAAAGAAGGAAAATGAGAATTACCCTCCCAGGGATAACGGCCATGCCATAATTCCATCTTCTCCCATTCTGCTCTCAGTATTTTGGGCACACATGTACCTAGTATGATTTTCAAGCCTCTGGGTCTGGGGCTTGAACCATGGTTGGCCATGCGGAAGTCCAGTGCCTCAATCACCATGCCACCTCCTCCTACACGCAGTTTCTATCTTTAAGATCCCTTTTATTTCCATTGCACATGTTCCCAACTCTTGCAGCTAATGAAGTCTTTATCTGCAAATATTCAATTTATTTCAAACATGTATTGAGGGAACCCTATGCCAAGCAAGTCACGGTGTTAAGAGTATGATATAAATCTGCTATGGTCTCTGTACTGGGCATCCCCTGAGTTCTTCTGACCATTCTTCTTATTTACCTTTATTTTATTTTATTTTAATTTTTATTTTTTTTAAGTTTAGTTTGGTATAGGGTGCATGTACTCGCTGGAGAGAGAGAAAAAGTGAGAAAGAACCCTCTAAGGGGGATGATTATGTCACAATTCCCTTTCTTCCACTCTCCTCTTGGGATTTTGGTCACGTACACACATGTGCCCAGTGTCACTGGGTCCAAACTCGAACTGTGAGATTGGGATCCAGTTAACCACCATGCCACCTGGCTGTCCTGTGTTCTTACCATTCTTGGGTAAGGGTTGATGTTGTCTCTTTTGGTTCAGCTGTTCCTGGTGTCCCAAGTGGAAAGCTCCAGCTTCCTCCTGAGAGACCACACTGAGTTGGGTCTCCATCTGCTCTCGTTGGAAGTCTGCTACCTCCCAGGGTGTTCCAAGTGGGGCTTGCTTCTCCAAGTGCATGGGACTGCTGACCTGTGAAACAGTGTTATTACCTTATTGGAAGGTAGAAGAAGAGGGGTCCAAATCAGGGCCGAATTTCCCCAAGAAAGATAACAAAGAAGAACAGAAGAAGTGAGAAGGAATGAAAATTTCATGCCATTCCCAAGAGAGTCTCTGAGGGCACTGGGTTAATAGTACTGTCCAGGAATGTGGGTATAAAAGAACAGGACATATTACTCTATAGAAGGGGAAATCTGTCTAGAGTGAAATACAGAGCTTTCTTTTTACTGTTGGGTTGTCTGAAAAGTCATGACATATTTTTTTCTGTTTTTCTATGCACAAATGCATCATGACTTTTCTGATGACCCAATAAAATAGTCTTTAGTTGAGTCCTCACATCTACTACATTCACTGAAAAATAAAAGTTATCAGAACACTATATATTCACTAGTGAACTGAAAACTTTAAGTTAATTTTAAGTTAACAGTTAACTTAATTAACAGTTAACTTAATTAAAATTAGTCCCCACATCTATCTGTATTTCCCTGACTAATACAGCAACCTCTGATAGTAAGATCTTTACCAAATACAAATCCTGTGCAAGGTGAAACTGCAAATATTGCAGATGTTGCAGGATTTCTGAGGTTAATGAAAGGGATGTTGAAGAGCATGCAAAGCCCTGAGAAATGAATATCTGACAGTTAAGCTGAAAGAGTGAAAAGGATGATGGCATTGAAAGTGCTTGAAAAACTGACTGGAGCATCAAAGGATCAGAGAGGCCCTGAGGTAAATGATAAAGTTCTTATTCTTCCTTTTTCAGGTCTACATTTCTCTTTTTCTTTCTTTCTTTCTTTCTTTCTTTCTTTCTTTCTTTCTTTCTTTCTTTCTTTCTTTCTTTTTGTAGCAAAAATAGCTCTCTTTAGGATCAAGCAGCAAAAGTCAAATCTAACCATATTGTTACCTCATATACAATTCTGTTGGGAACATTTCAAAGATTAAATACTTGGATGCACAATGTTTAGCTTCATTTGCAAGATATTTCAACCAACACCTCTCCCTATTAAATATTAAATTCTGATCCCTTTTAAGTGGATTCATTTTAGGGGGCCTTTTATTAGCAGCACTTGGCTTTCCAGAATGAGCATTTCTTCCTGCAATGCATCCTTCCCTGTCCACCTGTCTCTTCTACCCTCTTCTTTCTAAATACAAAAATTAGGAAAATCTCTCACCTGCTGTCCTCGTCTTCCAGTCTCTTTCTCCAAATGGACTACAAGGGCCACTGCCTCTTCTCCACTTTCTGGACACTGCTTCTGTGCCCAACACTGAATCTTCTCAGGCAAAATGGTGAGAAACTGCTCAATCACCAGCAGCTCAAGGATCTGTTCCTTGGAACGCATTTCTGGTTTCAGCCACCGACAGCAAAGTTCCCAGAGTTTACTGAAAGCTTCATGTGGTCCAGTCACATCCTCATAACAGAATTGCCTGAAGCATTTGCGAAAGGCCTCAGACTCAGAGCTATCCGATCCTTCCAGAATGGGTTCCGATGCCCATTCAGGGTCCTTTTCCACCTTCATTATTAAACATCCCTCAACCTCCAGGGGGGCGTCGATGTGAGGCTCCAGGGTTGTAGTAGCCATACTCCAACTTGGGAATCAACCTCGTGTCTAGATCCAACAGGGGGCCAGATAAGCCCCCCTCCAAGAGCACCCTGCTTAATGTTCTCGAAGTGAGAAAGAGGGGAGGTAAAAATGGTATTG
>NW_006159707.1:1317073-1317638 GCF_000334495.1 Tupaia belangeri chinensis | reverse complement strand
GGAACAGGGTATTCCAGGCTGATTAATCAAATCATCTTTGAAAAGATGAATGTGTACCCTAAGGTCCCAAAACCCAGCCTCTTCTGCAAACAAGATGTGTCCCCGCAATGTGGTTTTTCCAGGGGGCATCCCTTTCAGTGCAAGGTCGGAAACAGAAAGGCCAGACCACTGTGAAGAATCTAGCGGAATGAGGAAAGGATGGGAGGCGGGCAGCAGGCCAGGAGGGGGTGTGTCAGATACCCGGGTCAGCTCTGGGTAGGTAAGGCCCCGAGTGGGTGGGGCAGGATGTGCAGGCCCCGCCCGGCCCCTGATTCCGGGCTCAGGTCACGGCGGCGCGCCCAGGCCGCTGCGAGTGTCCGGCGAGGACAAGTAGTATCGGAGTCCAGCGCCGGGCTTTTCCGGACCCACAGGGGCCCCAGCGGCCTCAGGCAACCTTCGCACGCTGAGAAAAGGCTACAATACGGCTCCGCCTTGGAGGGGAGAAAGGCCGCGGGACGAATAAGGCCTGACAGGAGGCTGCAACCGGCTCCGCGCGCTCGGCCTCGTCCACTCGGCCCGCGGAGAG
>NW_006159707.1:1312332-1316938 GCF_000334495.1 Tupaia belangeri chinensis | reverse complement strand
CGTAGTGCGGCGACGCGCCGCCAAGGGACTCTAGGATCGTGGAGGGGCGCGGAGCGTCTTCCTCGGGGCGGGGCGACACTTTGGCGCTGGAGCAACTTTCTACCAGGGACGGTGGAACAGTGCGGGGAAAGAGGCTGACCGTTCCGCCTCAGGCAGAGAGTCTAGACGGCGGGAGACATCTCGGAGGGGACGAGCACTGCCAGGCTGACGGCGCAGAGCCCTGGCCGCCGCCGCGAAGAAGGACGCGAGCAGTGGGCACTGCATTGTCTTGCGAAGGGACTCCGCGGGATCTCCGCTGGGGAGCGTAGGGACACTGCGCTGCCCAGTTGCTTCCGAGGACCCATCAGTGGCCCTAACCATTCCTCGAGGGACTTCACGAGGGAAGACCTTGTCACTTTGGGGGTTCTTCCTACCCCTGGCCCTGGTGAAGTCGCGGTGGCCAAGTAAGCATGGTCAGAAGTAAACCCTAGAGTCCATCTCTCCAGACCCCAGCTGCCTCCTGGTGGTACCCCGGGGCCAGGAGTCAGCTTTCCTGGAACTATGCCTGTTCTACCTTCCAGCCCTCCAGTGTTTATTGAGGTCCTAGTATGTGCCGGTCTATGTTGTGGGCACTTGGCAAACGTCAGTGAGTAAAATAGAAATCTTGTTGTATGGGGTAGGTAGCTTACTAGAAAACAGGTTAGTGACTTCCTTCTCATAGGTAGTTAAAATCGATGTGCAAATTATCATAGCTTAGAGGCTTTACAGTACGTGTACATAACAGCACTATGTGAGTGAAGGTCAGAGAGAATCTTTAAGACACCTAATGCGGGGTCCAGCAGGTAGGTAGCGTAGTGGCTATGTCGCTGGACTACCATGTAGTCGACCGCCGTTTGAGTCCCTGACCTAGCGGCTTAAACTCACGCCTGATGCGTGTGCGTGAGTGTCCAAGATCCCGAGAGGAGAATGGAGGAGAAAGAAGGGATTGCAGGAGAAGGGATTGCAGCATGGCCATCCCCTCTGGGGAGTGATTTCTCGCTTTCTGTCTTTCTGGCTAGCGACCACACCCTATAACAAAAACCAAACCAAAACAAAATAACAACAACAACAACAACAACAACAACAAAAATCTAATGTGTACCAGAGGTTGTACCAAAATCATTACAGCTTTTTTTTTTGAACAGTATTAATTAAGCAACTATTTTGTGTCTGACATGATAGCTGGTGAGCAAAAACAGACTCTCCTGCCATTATTGCAAGTTTTCAGTCTGGTGGGAGAGGCACATTGTTAAAATAATCCATAAGCTAATGTGCAGTTATAAGTGCATTGGGTGCTACCAAGAACTGAAATTTAATGCAAAGAACTTAGGCATATGAAAGGATTTGATCTACTCACGAGACCTGGGGAGGATTCTTTGAAGAAGTACTGCTAGATATGAGCTCCAAATGAGGAAGAGCTAATTCTGCAAAGCCTGGTCCTCACAACACTGCTGTAAAGCATGTATGACTACCTCTGTTTTAGAGTCGAAGGCACTGACACCTCAGGATGATGTAACTCCCTGAGGTTACTTCAGGTTGAGTGGCAATCCAGGTTTCTGACTTAGATAAGAATGGGGTCTTTCAAGTTCTTGTGTCATTTGGTAGCTGTAGGAGAGACAAGTATCTCAAGTATCTTGTGGACACTGGGTAGAAAAGTTTGCAAACTCAAAATCATGCAGCGCTTAGGCAGATCATAGAAGCGAGTGAAGTAGGTGGGGTGTTAGATAATAGGAAATGGGGAGGGGGCTACTGCAGTGAACTAGAGTCTAGGTTTTCTGTAAAAGGAAGTGGCTCCAGCCTTTTGTTGCCATGCAGGAATAACAAGTGAGCCTTGCCAGGTCTGATTTTTTTTTTTTTTAAAGAAGCTGGCAGACTTAACACTTTCACATAATTGGCAAATACTGTACATTTATCTGTCTCTCCCACTAAAAAGTTAGCTAAGTGAAGCAGAGAATTTGATTTTTTTAACCACTATGTACCAGGAGCTTGTGCTTCACACACAGTAGTTCTCAATCTCATCTGCTGTCCATAGCCTCTGAGTAATTCCCCTAATGTTGCAGTTTTACAGGATTGAAAACACTTTACACTCATTTTCTTGATTTATCTGGCAGCTTCTATGCTGACTTTTTACTTGCTTCTGACATGGCTGCTGCGGGAAAAGCTGCCTATACCCACACCTCTAGAATTATTTAGTTGTACCTTTTCACGCTCTCCATGTTTTCAGCTCCTCTCCCTCATATTGTGTGTGTTGGGATCATATTTTGGTTCCCTCTACTTACTCAGCCTATTTTATGTTTAAACTATTTTATTGTTGTTATTACTTTGGTTCTTACTTAGAGCTTAGTTTATTGACCATACCAACCATATATCTTGTTCTTTATACTCAGTCCCAGCCCCCTGTAGCTCTAGGCTGCTAGTGGTTGGTGCATGAAAAGGTTTCATTTCTGAGAAACTGCTCTGCTAAGACATCTTGCTCTAGAAGAAACTGATCATTTCTGGATATCTGAACTTCCTCCTCTGTCACATGGACTTGAACAAGATAAACTCTCCTGTCTCCATAGCAGTTATAACATACCTTCTTAAAACTCTTGGAACAGAGGGATTCAGGCTTGCTCTTCATTTTCTCTTAGGTGCAGGATCATAACTTCAGGAATTTCCTCTTTTTTTTTTTGAGTAAGCTCATAGGAACTCACATAAGACATACACACATGTATTTGTATGTGTATGTATACTTTAAGGAGTTTATTCTATAGGTGAGAGACAGAGAATATATCAGAGTATATTGCTGAAAGCCTGGGACTTCAGTTTTAAACATAACTTTATGTCGTGATAAACCTTCCCAATTGCATCAACAATTCCTTAATATTAGTCTTAAAAATATATTATTTGTTCAAAGAGTGATTTGCAAAGAAAAAAAGGGTCATAGATGCTGGGTAGGTAAGGAGAACAGATGTCTTCCACTTTTTTTTTTTTTTTAAAAGATTTTTTGCTATAGGGAGCGTGTGCTCGCCAGCCAGACAGAGAGAGACATAGAGACAGAAAGCGAGAAATCACTCCCCAGGGGGGATGGTCACGCCGCAATCCCTTCTCCTCCATTCTCCTCTCGGGATCTTGGGCACGCATGCACACGCGCCCGGCGTGAGTTTTAAGCCACCGGGTCTAGGATGCAAACCGTGGTCGACTACGTAGGAGTCCAGCAACATAGCCATTACACTAACTGCTGGTTCCCTTCCACATTTGTTAATTAGGTGTTTACATTTACTTTAGCTTGAAAATGTTAGTGCCTTGGGAACAGAAGAGCAAATTGTAGAAAAAGACATGATTCAATTTAGGCCTATGAATGATACAGGTCATGCTATTCAGAGATATCTTGGAGGAATGGCTATTTTCTCAAGATCCCCTTCCTCTCAATTGACCCAGATTTAGAGACACTATTCCCACGGTCCCAATAAGAACATTCACAGGAATCTTTCTTCAATAGAATGTTTAATCTCACAGCTGTTATTTTACAAGCAGTCTTAGAGCAACTTTGCACCCCACACTCCTCTGTCCGTGGTGCTGATCCATCACTTTGGCGAGCACCTAGAGCTTAGGTTTGGCTAATGGGACATAATGTAGAGTTACTATAAAAATAACTGTTAAATGTCCATGAAATAGTTCCAAGAGTTGATCTATATGCATATACTAAGTTAAAAAAAAACATTAAATTGGACAGCTTCTTAAATGCCAGTTACCTCCCATTTCTTTTGTGCCCTGAAAATCCAATCTATTTCTTTAAACATCGAAAAGTAGGAATGAAAAGGTGGTATATATGTTTTGGTGTGTCTATTTCAGACATAGTATTAATATTTTAAAATATTTCTTAACCAAACTGTAACTAACTGAATAATTTTCCATTTCACAAATTTAAAAATTGCCTCTCCTGCTGGTTCACTAAAAATGGTCATACGGCTGGCAGAATAACAAACATTAAAATGTTCCATTCTTAGTACAGCTGCAGGAGCACATGCTGGTGGATACTTCTAATTGGCAGCTGAAGCCACTTGGAAGGCCCAGGTTCTATACCTGACACACCCTAAAAAAGCCCAGCATGGTGGCATGTGCTTGTAGCCCCAGCTACTTGGGAGGCAATAATGAAATGTTCTCAATTATTAATCTACATAAATGAAAGGTCTTCAAAAAGATCATGAGAAAATGGAATTCAAGTACAAGTTTATTTTAGTACCAAAGATTTGAAACCTAGCACAATTTTTTTTCATAATGGTCATTTCCCATGAACTTTTTGAAGATCCTTCATGTTGTAGTCAACAGTTTTTCTCTGCATCTCTCTCTCTATTTTAATGTGGAGGCTAGTTTATTATGTTCACATAACTTGTCAGTCTCTAAATATAAGCATATGCACTTTTAAAAATATATTTATGGGACCAGCAGATGGTGTAATGGTTACATTGCTGGACTCCCAAGTAGACTATGGTTTGAGTCCTGGAACTGGCAGCTTTAAACTCATGCCTGGCATGTGTGTGCATGTATGCCAAAAATCCCAAGAGGGGGATGGAGGAGAAGGGACTGTGGTGTGGCCTTTCCTGCT
>NW_006159707.1:1295546-1312301 GCF_000334495.1 Tupaia belangeri chinensis | reverse complement strand
TTTCTCATTTTATGTCTCGCTGTCTCTCTGGTGAGCATATGTGCCCTATAGCAAAACTCTCTCTTAAAACATATTTTTTACATTTAATTACTATATGTCTTTATAGTATACAACATAGTTTTTCTCAGTACAAATATAGGGCATATCAGTCAAGGCAAAGACATTACCATATACATTATCATCAGCAAATAACTTCATTTTTCTGTCAATTAAATGTATTTTTTCCTCTCATTTCCTCTCTTCCCCTCCCTACTGTTTACACCTTATTACCCTTCCCTTACTATTTCTGCTATCTACACTTGCCCTCCCTGCTGTTATACCTTCCAGTCTTTCAGTTGCTGCTGTATAGCACAGATTTCAGTATATATTGAGCAGGGATATACAAAGTCTGTCTCTCATAGTCTGGCTTATTTCACTTAGCATTAAGTTTTCCATATTCATCCACTTTGCATCAAACGTCAGAGTCTCATTGTTTTTTTATGGCTGAGTAGTGTATCATGGAATACATATGCCACATTTTTTCAATCCTATCATCTATTTTTGGACATTTGGGTTGATTCCACATCCTATCAATTGTAAATAATGTTGCAATAAACATGGATGTGCATGTGCTTTTTCAACTGGGTTTTTCTATCCTTTGGGTAAATACCTAATGCATCTCTCTTTATAAGGCATCATGATAGAACTAGTGGGCAAGGCAGATATATAAGACATAACCCTTTTACTCAAAGTATTAACAGTAAAACAGAGAAAATTAGTCATAGAATTGTCACACATTGCATAAATGTTGTGGCAGAGATATGCATAAAGGCATATCTTTATGGATATCACTGTATCCATAACATATGGCTCAGAGTAATAATCCCTCTGGCTATCAGGAAATGCTTCAGATAGGGAATCTTGAAAGATGCTTAGCAGGAAGAGAACAAAAAACAATTCAAAGAGAATATTATGAATATGAATGGTATTTTTTGTGTAATGATATGAAGTTGAGTGTGCTTGGAACTTCACATGGGCAACAGAAGTGGTAGATTATGAAGTTATACACACAAGTTAGAGGGAATTAGGACTTTCTGATGAATACAATGAGCAGTGTGTTCATTGTTCTAGGAAGGCAAAGACTTTCTGGGAGAAAGCACATTCACATAGGCTTCTGCACCAGAGTTGCCATGGAAATAGTATCCTGAGAGAGTACTTGGAACATATAGGAATTTGAGTAAGATGATTTGTACAGTCTATTAATCTTTTAATTTATCCATCCATCTCAAGTATAGAAGTTAATTATGTTTCAGGTTAAGTATTAAGTACTAAAGACACAGTGGTGAAAGACAAATTTGATTCCTGCCTTTCATGGTGTTGGAGATTGGAGAAGGAGACAAATAATATATGAGCAAGCACACAAATAAACAGGATAGTTTCAAGTTGTTCCAGAAAATCAAAAATATAAGATGGGTCAGATAATAACTGGGAAGGGGTTACTTTGGAAAGTTTGATCAGTTGTAGGTTTGATACTTGAACTGAAGTTCTGAAAGATGATAAGGGGCCTTATGTGTACAGATCCTGGAAGGGAAAAAAGCAACTGTACATAAGGGCCTTAATATTGAAATTGGTATGAAGTGTTCTACAAACCGAAAGGAAACCAGCATGGCTGTAGCTTAATGAGCAAGGGGAGACATGGGACCAGAGTAAATCATAGAAACAGGCAGGGCCAGACCATCACCTTGCAGGTAAGAGGTTCATAGTTGATTCTAGAAACTTGAGCTTAAAAGAGCCAGCCCTGTAGTGCAGCAGTTAAACCCTATGTGTAGGGAGTCGGATTCCATGTGGCTGACTGCACTTTGAATCATGCATGGCCCTGGTGTCTTGAAAAACATGTTTGGTGAATGTTAGTGCATGCCCCAAATCCTGACATGATAGGGAAATAGAGGAAA
The DNA here is from genome assembly GCF_000334495.1 of Tupaia belangeri chinensis. NCBI lineage: Eukaryota > Metazoa > Chordata > Mammalia > Scandentia > Tupaiidae > Tupaia > Tupaia belangeri. The sequence goes on along the minus strand of NW_006159707.1, from coordinate 1,310,370 downwards.
AAGGATTGTAGCATGACCATGCCCCATTAGGAAGTCTTTCTCTCTCTCTCTCTCTCTCTCTTTTTTTTTTCTTTCTGGTGAGCATATACACCGTTTGACCAAAAATAAAATCAAATGGTCAATAAAAGGCACTTAAGGATCTTAAACTAGTAAGCAAAATGTGAAATGTTCTGATTTGTGATACAACAGAATCACTCTGAATAATATTGAGCTCAGATTGTAAGGAGACAAGGGTAAAGAAAGGGTGATTAGATATAGGACTATGAATCTAGTTCAATCAAAGGTGACATTGGCTTGGACTTGGGTGTGAAAATAGAGGCAGAGAGAAGTGTATATATTTTGTGTATTTTGGATATAGGATTGTCAGGACTTGTAATAGTTTGATTGTGGAGCATAAGAGAATGGGAGGAACTGAGAATGGCCCCTAGATTAGTTTTTGATGTGCATATAGCATTTTTACACAGAGTCTTTCTGGGATGCAGTGCTGCCTCAGCCTTTCAAGTAGCAGGGGTCACAGGTGTCTGCTACCATGACTGCTCTTTCAGACGGGTGTCTCTATATTTTCCATGCTGGCAGTGAGCTTGTGATTTTGCTTCCTCAACCTTCTGAGTAGCTGAGACTTCAGACATGCACTACCATGCCTGATTTTTTAAAGTGGACTGGGAATTGAATGTAGGCCTCCCATTTGACTTCAGCCTGCCAAGCAGCAGTGTCCAGTGTGTGTTACCATGACTGGACTGTCTTCTAGATTTTTTATTTGAGTAATTGGGTTGATGGCACTAGATTTTTTGATTTGGGGCCTATTTGTGGGATGGAGCAGTCACAGGGAAAGTCATTAATTTTGTTTTGGACACAGTAATTTTGAAATCTTTATTAGATATTGGAGTGTCAAGTAGATAGTTAGATATGTCCCAAAAGTGAGGTCAGGAATGGAGATTTAAATCTGGAGGTCATCAGCATGTATTAAAGCCATCAGACTTAAGACGGGCTCATGCCCTAGAACACCTCATCTTTTTTTTTTTTTTTTTTTTTTTTTTTTTTTTTTTTTTTTTTGGTATTTGTTCTCACATTTTTTAGTTTCTACTATTGGATATGTGTACTCACTGGAGAGAAAGAGAGAGAGGGAGAGAGAGGGAAATCACCCCCCACCCCACCCCTCAGGGTGGTTGGCTATGTCGCAGTCTCTTTTCCAATCTCCTCTTGGGATTTTGGACATGCAGGGATAGGCACTGGTGTGATTTACAAGCCACCAGATTCAGGACTCAAACCATGCAGTTAACCATGTGGGATACAGTGCCTTAACCCATATGTTACCTGCTAGCCTGAAATTACTTCCGTTTTACAGATGAGGAAATGGAGGTTCAAAGGTACAGGTGATTAGCTATTTTTAAAAAATATTTTATTTAACTATTTGTGTATTTTAATTTGACTAAAGAGGGAGGGACAGAGGGAAGTGGAGGAGAGGAGAGGGGAGGAGAGGGGAGGAGAGAGAGAAAGTGAGAAAGTAAGCTTCCAGGTCCAGGACTCAAACGGTGGTCAGCTATGTGGGATTCCAGCACCCCAACCACCATGCCACCTGCCAGCCTGGTATGGGTTATGTGTAATGAAAAGGCTAGGATTGGCAAAAGGTTGATCTTGAATTTAAAGAAGAATGTGCTTTACTAAAAACCTTGAAAAATATTTTGAGGTTTGCTTTCTCCAAGAAGCACAAGTGTCTACAATTCAGTCTCCTTTAGAGAGAGAGATGCCACCTTCCTTCTGCTCCATTCAGAGTATAGTCAGTGAATTGGGCTGAATTGAATTGTTATTTATACAGTCTGTGAACTTGCAGTTTATAGTATTTTGCAATTTTGTTTCCCTGTCATTTTGCTAATGCAGCTCTGTGAGCAAACATTGCCCAAGATTTAAATATTCCACCGTAATGAAACATACACACATGTGGTGTACACGCACACACACACTTTCTTGGAACAGTCCACAGCTCTCTGATTAATCACATGTGTAAAGTACAGTGTTTACAGGAAATCAGCAGGTGGCAATTAGCATCTTAGAAATTATGTGGGAAACACAACTGGAGCTGCCACTTCAGGATGGAAATGTGGCAATAACCAGGAAAGTGGCAAACCCCCCTGAGCTGGAAATGAATGAAGCTGAGGGTGGGGACCACTAGGCACACAACAGCTGGTGGGGGCTGCCAATGATTACAGACTGCTTGTCAGCCTCTTTCTTTTCCTCTCAATGCCCAAGCAGCAGTCCTTGAGCAGAGACATGGAATAGTTGGCTGATATCATAGAGCAACCTTTAAAAAAATACTAAGGCCTCATCTAGACACAAGCAGACACTGGCACTGCTGTTGTTACTATCAAACGTTTTGAACTATTTCTGTACTAGTTGATAAATAGCATCTGTCTTGAGCTCTCTAAGTGAAACCCACTGTTAACCCTCTCTTGAAACTCACCTCTTTAGGATCCAAAGCATCAATGCCCTGATCCTGCCCTAGTGCTAAGTCCAGAGTCCATTCTGATTGGCCAGTGCCCAGACTGATTGTTAAATATTTGGGATATCAGGAGTTTCAGGGACCACTGTAGAAAGCAGAAACATGAGCATGTGCACACTGGCAGGTGTAAGAAGAGGGAACAATGTATACTCCATTTTATACTTAAGATGTTTTTCCTCAATAGCTAACACAAATGAAATACTAGGTATTGTGAAGATAAAGTTTATTCAGAGAAGAGAGTGCTAAATTAAGGCCAGAGAATGAAAGAGGAGGAAAGGATCACTGACAGACTGCTCACTGGTTACTTGTTGACTACATGATTGGTCTCATGACAGACTTGCATGGGACCTTTTTAGGGCTGGCCACACGTCTTGCTGATGCAAGGAATGGACCATTATCCTGCTGTCAGTAATTTGATTCAGGTAATTTTTGCCCAATGGACTTCTACCCAGTCCTGTCCCTTTCCCTATTGCCCTAAGACCCTCCTCTGTTATTTTTGCCCAGTGTGAATTCTTTCAGAACAATTCACATGCAGTGTATCCTTTTTACTAGTATAAAAGACCCTAACTCTCTCAGAGTCTGTGAACATGTCTGTTACCTTTTCCTGGCCCTGCTGCTAGTGTTTCTGACCCAGGGTCTGATGCTTATTTTGTGCTGGCTTTGTGAGTTCAATAAAGTCCTGTTTTATAATTTTTATACTTTGTAGTTCTTTTTGTTCTATATTAAATATCTATACCTATACCTGTATCATTTCTATGCTTTCTGTCTCCATCTTTATCATCTCTTTCTCTCTATCTCTACCCCTATCTCTTTGTGAGTGGCAGTATAGCCCTGAATTCCATCCCCTGCTCTTGCATTTACTAGCAACATGACCTAGTGGTGAGAACCACTGTGAACCCTGGCTGCACATCAGAATCAGCTCTGAGAGCATTTATGAAATACTAATGCTTGGGTACCCACAGAGATTCTGACCCAGTAGATTTGGGAAAAGGCGCAGTCATCAGAACTTCTTTACTAAAACTCCCTGGATGTTTAAAAAAATTTTTAAAAAACTTTTTTTTGTGTACTCATTGGAGAAAGAAAAAAAAAACAGTAACAGGGAATGTGAGGACTCATCTCCTAAAGGGGTAGCCATGTTGCAATCCCTTCTTCTGGAATCTTGGGCATGCATGCATACGTGCCTGGTGTGATTTTCAAGCCACCAGTTCCAGGACTCAAGCCATGGTTGGCTATGTGGAGTCCAGCACCTTAACCACCACATCACCTGCTGGCCCCTCCCTGGACGATTTTAATAAGCCACTGAGGCCCACTAACTTAAACTTTTAAGCTTCAGCTTCCTATGTAATCAGTACCAGTGTCCACCTCATGGGATTAAATAAGAAAATCTAGATAGGCTTCTATCACAGAGTGGGACATATCCTGTAAATGTGAGTTCACTCATTACTTTTGGGGCCAGCAGGTGGCATAGTGGTTAAGGCAATGGACTCCCACATGGCTGAGGACTCCCACTGTGGTTTGAGTCCTGGATCTGGCTACTTGCTTTCTCACTTTCTTTCTCTCTCACTCTCTATCTCTCGCTGGTGAACATAAATAAATAATTGTTAAAAAATACTCATTACTTGTAAAGGAAGTTCTATTAAAAGCAGTTCTATTTTCTTTTAATTACATAGGTACCAAGTAAATTCATCCTAATTATCAAAATTCAGATATCACACAGATAGAATAAAAAGTGATGAAAGGTATCCTTGGGATTCCTTTATGTACACAGAGATAAATATGGTTAAATTCACATATTTATCCTTCTAGGAATTCACCTTTGCCTTTATTTACTTGTGCATATTTAACTAAGTCTTTGATAACAAAAGAAGAATAATTTACATTATTCAGTAACTTCTTTCTTTTTTCTTAACAAATAGGTCTATGTATCTTGGAAATCTCTCCATGTCAGTAAATAGAAGTCAATCTTAATGTTTTAATGGTTGTATCTATTATGACTAATGGATACACTATAATTTAATCACTCCTCATATTAATGGGCATTTATGAGAGTTTCTACATTTTCACTCTTATAAATCAGTAATGAACACTTTTGTAGTTTTGTGCATGCATCTTCAGGCACATGGGTGACTTTTTCTTTATATTAGTCCTAAAACAGAAATCTCTGGGTCAAATGTTATTGCAAGTAAAATGATGTTAAATTCAGACTAATTGCTTTCTAAAATATTTGTGCCAATTAATGATAAATGAAAGTGCTTGTTTTGCATCCCTTCTTTTTCTCACCTTTCGGAGGTATTTTCATTTTAGGTATTTTTTATAGCTTACAACTACATAGCAGGATACCAGTACTTAACTGTAACCCAATGCTCTATCATACTGAACCCACATGGGACGGTCCTAGCTTTACATCCTGAGGTCTTTACATCTTTGTTCACATATAGTGTGTGCTTGTCTGTGGTCTGGGCTGACTGGGGCTGGGGGGTGGATTATGGCATAAAAATCCTGTTGAGGGTGACTTTCTCTCTCAGAAGGAATAAATAAATAACAAACAAAACAACAGTGAGTCTCTGTCTTTTCTTCTCTGATAACTAATGATGTTGAACACTTTTTCATGTGTTCATTGGCAAATGAAATTTATAATCAACTAGCCATTTTGCCCTTTGAAAATGGGGCTTTGTGTCTTTTGTATTTTAGTTTGCAATCCATTTCAAATTAACTTTTGTGTATGGAGTGAGGTGAACATGGAGGTTCTTTTATATATTTTTTTCTGTGTGGAATAGAATTGTTCCTGCATTGTTTGTTAAAAATTCTTCTCGTGGAGCCGGCAGGTGGTGTGGTGGTTAAGGGTGCTGGACTCCCACGTGGTCGACCGCAGTTTGAGTTCCAGACCTGGCAGCTTTGTTTTTAACTTTCCTTCTCTCTCTCTCTCACTCTCACTTTCACTCTCACTCTCACTCTGTCCCACTCTGGTTAAATAAATAAATAAAATAAATAATTCTTTTAAAAAATTATTCTCTTTCTTCATTGCATCGACTTGGCCCCTTTCTAGAAAAATAAGTAGATTTAATATGTGTGAGTCTATTCCTGTACTCTGTTCTGTCCCATTGATCTATTGATCTATTTGTCTATCCTTACTTTGAGCCTTTGTCTTTTAATTGGAGATTATCGATGTAGTTGTTGACTCCATCTATATAACCTAGTGTCTTTAATCAGTCCAAGTCTTTCTCAGTAACAGCAAGGATAAAAAAAACAAACAAGGCAGAGAACTATCTGACTGCTAGTGAACCAATTCACAAAGCCACGGGGAGAATAAGTTCTGCTTTTACAATCCATACTTGTCAGGTAAAGAATAAGACAACATGGAGTTAATCAATATAAAGGTAATCATCATTTTCTACCAGTTATGACAATGCTAGTGAAAGATAAAGTAGGGCTGCAGTGGCCAAAAATTTCCTGAATCCCTAGCTGTAGCGCAGTCTCTTGAGTTGATACCTTAACCCCATTGCACTCTCAATACTTTGTTCACTGTCCAGAAACTTCTCAGGCCCAACTCAGTGGTAAGATGAAGCTCAAGCAATGTCAGATCCATATGAAAGTTGGATCAGGTTTGGTTTGGTTCCCTAATTGACCTCTACACGTTAGGCAGGTGTCCATGATCCTGGCTGGCTAGGAAGGCTTATGGGGGTATCCCCACATGAGACCCTGGTAAGGATGCTTGTCTTTTCTGTCACTTTCATGAAAGAAGTAAATTGCAACAGACAACAAAAACCCCCACAAAACCCAGCATCCCCAAACAAGCAAAAACGAACAAACAAACTCCAACACACAAGACAATCTCCCAAAGTATTCTGTAGACCTTCTACCAAGGTGTTACTGGCTAGATCTTGTGCTATTCTGCCTATAATTACATTGTGTGCATGTGGCTTTTTTAAAAAAAATTTTTTTTTGAGAGGTTTTTCGCTATAGGGCGCGTGCGCTCGCCAGCCAGCCAGAGAGAGACATAGAGACAGAAATGGAGAAATCACCCCCAGGGGGGATGGTCACACCGCAATCCCTTCTCCTCCCGGGATCTTGGGCATGCACGCACACGCGCCCGGTGTGAGTTTAAAGCCACCGGGTCCGGGACGTGAACCGTGGTCGACTACGTGGGAGTCCAGCGACATAGCCATTACACTCACTGCTGGTTCCCCCCCCCTTTTTTTTTTTTTTTGACAGAGATCTTTGCTATAGGGCATGTGCACTCGGCAGACAGACAGAGACAGACAGAAAGTGAGAAATTATTCCTCAAGGAGAATGGTCACACTGCAATCCCTTCTTTTCCTTTCTCCTCTCAGGATTTTGGGCATGCAAGCACATGCACCCGGCATGAGTTTTAAGCTGCCGGGTCTGGGATTCGTACCATGGTCCACTACATGGGAGTCCAGCCACATAACCTTTATGCCATCTGCTGATCCTGCATGTGATTTTTCTAATTGTATTGTCATTACTGGGAAGAGAGAGCCCTCTGTATGAGTTGTCTAGGGGTATCATATAAACTACCAGTGCCTGAGTGCCTTAAACAAGAGAAATTTATTTTTTCACAATTCTAGAGGCTAAAAGCCTGAGATCAAGGTGCCAGCAGACTTGGTTTCCTCTGAGGTCTCTCTCCTTCACTTGTAGAATGCTATCCTTTTCCCTTATTGTTACATCTTTTCCCTGTAGATATTTCTGTCCAAATTTCTTTTTCTCAGAAGCGTATCAGTCATACTAGATTAGGGCTCATCCTGATGACATCATTTTTATTTAATGATCTCATCTCTAAGTATTCTCACATTCTGAGCTACTGGGGGTTAAAACTTGAAAATGTGAACTTTGGGGTACAGCCCATATTGCCCTCTAATAGAGTGGTCAGCAATGACCATGGCCCCATTCAGTCACAGCTAGACACCCTCTGGTCCCTGTCTGGACTCCAGCTAGGATTTTGCTCATCTCAGTCTTGTAGTCCCAGAATATACAACCTTTAGTTTTCTCTTCTCAATTTTTTCTCTCAAGGTCTTTTTTTTTTTTTGAGAGGTTTTTGCTATAGGGCACGTGCACTCGCCAGACAGAGAGAGACAGAGACAGAAAGCGAGAAATCACCCCCCGGGGGATGGCCACACCACAATCCCTTCGCCTTCATTCTTCTCTCGGGATCTTGGGCATGCACGCACACATGCCCAGCGTGAGTTTAAGCCACCGGTTCCAGGACTCGAACTGCGGTCGACTATGTGGAAGTCCAGCGACAGCCATTTTGCTAACTGCTGGTCCCTCAAGATCCTTCTTAAACCCACAACTTAATTGTATGACTATTAACATGACACATATAATATATTCAAATCCTTTACTAAACCTTTTGTAAATCTGATTCTTAATATTAATTAATATTCCCTCCTTTAATATGATAGATTTACCTCCTCATCAATTTTACCTTCTGATAATTTTGTATTTATTTATTTTTTTACCATCCTATTTTCTGTTTATTATACTTCTTTGCCCCCCTTACTTCATTCTATTGCATATTGTTGCATTGATTGAGTTTCTTTGGTTCATTTTTTTTCCATATTGGGTTTTGGAACTTATAGATCCTATTCTATTCTTCAGTGGTTACCCTAATATTTTAACCCATTAAAAAATCATTACTAAATTGGAGCACAAATATGGAAAAACAAAACAAAACAAAACACCAAAACTAATCAGTACAGAAAAGCATAACATATAAAACTAAAATCTTTCTTTCCACACTTCTCACCTCTTTTATTCCCACAATAATCTATTTTTTAACCATTTATGTTTTAAATTATTCTGGTTGTTTACTTCAGAGCAAAAATAAAATTTGTATACTTTTGCCTTTTTATTTATCATATACAGATGGTATTTCCAATGTCGATTTTGAATGTTAAGGAATTACCTTACTTAAAATCGTCCCAAATTTAGCTACTTTATTATCTGTAATTTTTCAAGCAATTATTCCTGAACATTAAATATAATATTTAGACTTATTTTTTGTTTTGTTTTCTTTAGACAATACTGCCAATACCTCTGAAGATGTGAAAATTAGTACTCCTGGATTTTTCTTCAGGTTTTCTGCTTCCCACTTCTGTACATTGCAAGGTTTGCAACATTTACATTTTGTTAGCAAGTTAATAACAGAAATTGCAAATGAATAACACTGTTCACAATGTTATGGTAATATAAACATCTTTCATCACAATCAAGTAATATGATTGGACTTATAGAAAATAAAATATGATCTTATGTTGCTAAACCTGTATGCTTGGAGGTAAATGTTCCAGGATGTCATATGAAATGGATTATTTTAGAATCCATCAATTGCTTAAAATCACTCAACACTTTTGTTGGCTTCATATCTAGAGCCTAACTTTCTTATACAGCCTTTTTTCATGCCTGAATTTTCTAATTACCTTTCCTTTCTTTCTTTTCATGCAGCATCCTCATAATTTCTCTCAGATCAACCCTATTTCCCTCCCTCCTTCCCTCCTTCCCTCCTTCCCTCCTTCTCTTCCTTAGAGTTTTGCCATATGGTGCATGCACTCACTGGAGCGAGACAGAGACAGAGAGGGAAAGTCAGAAATCACCCATGGGGGCAATGGCCATGCCACAATTCCTTTTCCTCCATTCTCCTCTTGGGATTTTAGGCATGCATGAACATGTGCCTGGCATGATTTTCAGGCCACTGAGTCTGGAGCTCAAACCATGGTCAGCCATGTAGGAGTCCAGTGTCTTAACCACCATACCACCTGCTCACCCCAGAACAACCATATTTCTAATGGAGATTTCTAACTCCACTACCTGCCTAGTGCAGTCTCTTTTATATTTAAAGATATCTGACTCAGAAACTTTTTACTTTTTGCTTGAATATAAACTATATATAGGGTTATCAGAAAAATCATGATGTATTTTTTGTTTGTTTTTCTATGCAAAAATGCATCATGACTTTTCTGACAACCCAGTAGTTGCTTTCTTGATGTGCTACACAAATGTCTTGGGATTTCTCTTCCATGTAGTCTTAGGCTACTTTCATTATATGTTAGATCTTAAATCTCATATTTTCTTCTTTTATGGATTTTTTAGAGAGTGAATGCACGAGAGATCTATTTTCTGAGTTCTTAAATGACTGAAAAAATTATCATCTACATTTTATGCATAATTTAGCTTTTCATAGATTTATATTTCTTTACTTTGATAAAAATTTCCCCCATTAATTAAAAAATTATTTTATCCCCTCCAAAATGGAGGTGATACTATAGACAGTAGTAGAATCTTTGTATTTATTTTCTGCTTCCTTGAAGTTTGTTTCTCTCATACTTTCCATCTTTTGTGATTATTCCAGAAGTCTCTCAACTTGATCTTTCAGATCATAAATTCAAATTTTGACTCCATTATATATTTTATCCATATATTGAAATGTCATTTTATATATTTTTACATTTCTAAATTATTTCTTTTTATTTAAATTTTTACACATAATTTAAAAAGTTTATTTATTTTGAGAGAGAAAGAGAGGTGCTCTAAACAGGGTCCTTATTCCATGATCCATTCTTAGCCCAGCCAGTCAGGATCACGTGCATACATGCCCAGCATATACAGACCTTAGGACAAGAACCTAAGGATCTTCCCCTGTAGCTTTAGCATTGCAAAGCATTGCATTACTGCTGTACCATCATAACTGGCTTATGCATATGATTTCTTATTAGATATTTCTGAAAATATTAATTATACAATGTTAATATTTTTAGCACTCATTTTCTTCATAGGTTTAACTATAGCCAGAAATCAAGATCTCAGGGCCATCAGGTGGCATGGTGGTTAAAGTACTGGATTCCCATGTGGCCAACCATGGTTTGAGTCCTGAACCTGATGTCTTCAAAAATGCATCATGACTTTTCTGACAACCCAGTAGTTGCTTTCTTGATGTGCTACACAAATGTCTTGGGATTTCTCTTCCATGTAGTCTTAGGCTACTTTCATTATATGTTAGATCTTAAATCTCATATTTTCTTCTTTTATGGATTTTTTAGAGAGTGAATGCACGAGAGATCTATTTTCTGAGTTCTTAAATGACTGAAAAAATTATCATCTACATTTTATGCATAATTTAGCTTTTCATAGATTTATATTTCTTTACTTTGATAAAAATTTCCCCCATTAATTAAAAAATTATTTTATCCCCTCCAAAATGGAGGTGATACTATAGACAGTAGTAGAATCTTTGTATTTATTTTCTGCTTCCTTGAAGTTTGTTTCTCTCATACTTTCCATCTTTTGTGATTATTCCAGAAGTCTCTCAACTTGATCTTTCAGATCATAAATTCAAATTTTGACTCCATTATATATTTTATCCATATATTGAAATGTCATTTTATATATTTTTACATTTCTAAATTATTTCTTTTTATTTAAATTTTTACACATAATTTAAAAAGTTTATTTATTTTGAGAGAGAAAGAGAGGTGCTCTAAACAGGGTCCTTATTCCATGATCCATTCTTAGCCCAGCCAGTCAGGATCACGTGCATACATGCCCAGCATATACAGACCTTAGGACAAGAACCTAAGGATCTTCCCCTGTAGCTTTAGCATTGCAAAGCATTGCATTACTGCTGTACCATCATAACTGGCTTATGCATATGATTTCTTATTAGATATTTCTGAAAATATTAATTATACAATGTTAATATTTTTAGCACTCATTTTCTTCATAGGTTTAACTATAGCCAGAAATCAAGATCTCAGGGCCATCAGGTGGCATGGTGGTTAAAGTACTGGATTCCCATGTGGCCAACCATGGTTTGAGTCCTGAACCTGATGTCTTGTTTTCTCACTTTCTCTCTCTCTCTCTCTCTTTCTGTCTTTGGTGAGTGCATATATCCTATATCAAAATTAAATAATTCTTTAAAAAAATCTATATTTCACATAATTTATCCTCAGAATTTCACAGACATTGTTTATCTTCTAATATTTAGTGTCATTGAAAAGTATGAAAATATGATTTTTTCTATGCATGACTGGCTTTATAGTTTCTATTTCTAGATTCTAGATTATTCTTTTTGTTAACCAAAAGATAAATATACCTTTAGGAATCACCAAACTTTGGAAATAACATTATTAGAAAGTAAGTAGCAATTTGAGGACAATGAAAAACTAACATACAAAGACAGGAAAACAGACAATATGGAAAAGAAAGACTTTAAAATATGCATAAAACATTTTAAAAATTTCTGGAGAAGAAATAACATTTGCAAAACATTTAATGGGTTGATATGAAAAAGAACCATTAAAGGATTAAAATTTGCATTGAATGATGCATGAATGTAAAATCTATGCTGGTTTGTCTCAGCATGAAGTATCAAAGATCATCAAAAAGGGAAAAAAATCATGAGGCAAAAGCTACTCTAAGAAACATGGAGGATAGATCTAGAAGTATCTAGAAGACAATCAGTATTTTGAAATATGTGAGGCAAAATAATTTTGAACTTAGAATTTTTACTAAAGGTTATTTATTTCATTAATGAATGAGAGAGAGAGATATAACAAGACAGTACTCTCACAAGGAGAAACCTTGTGGTAGAGATAGAGATACCCTCACTGTCCTGATGCTGTGATCTACCCTGAGCCTCAGCCAATCCCAGACCATGTGTATGTGAGTTTCTGGAGTTGAATTGGGAGCCTTTTCATTTTGGTCAGCCTTGCACAGTGTCTCATTTTACTCCCACACCACTATCTAGTCCCTGAATTTAGAAATTTGTATTTAGTTACATTAGCCCTCAAGTGAAAGATTCTTACCCCATTTTTTGTATTTGTGATCTGTGACCTTGGGGTTTCTTGCTGGTTTGTTGGAAAAATCTGCTTAGATGCTTGGGAAAGCGATCTTCAGTTTTGGGCCATACTGTTCTCTTCTCTTCCTTTTCTTCAATCAAAAAGACCAGCCTGTAGCCTTTTATAGTTCATAAAATGAATTTCTTAAAATGTCTGATTTTAAAAAATGTTCAACTCTGAAACTCCTTTATATGTATCCTAATAAGAAAATATGTCATGGATAAGGAAAAATAAGTTTTGGGACCAGCAGGTGGCATGGTGGTTAAGGTGCTGGACACTCCCACATGGCTGACTATGGTTTGAGTCCTGGACCTGGTGGCTTGCTTTCTCACTTTACCTCTCTTTGTGTCTCTCTGATCAAATAAAAAAAATGAATAAATAAAATAAAATAATTACTTTAAAAAAAAGGAAAAGAAGTTTCTCACTGACAGAAAAGGGGAAAATGTGGAAGAAAGGAAAGGCTAAAATAAACCTAGTGATGTTGGGTGGGAACTGCAGGTAGCATGTGAATTTATGGCTTTAAATATAGAAGATATATATTGAAATAGATGTATATATATATCCATAGGTAAGTATCTAAACAGATTTGTCTGTCTGTCTGTCTATCTATCACTATCTGTACTCTGAGAGGACCTAGAAGCAACGACATCACAGTAACAATGAGCACTCATATCTTGGTGTTTAAATACCATTCTCCAATAAAAGGAACCATATTTTGGAGACAAGATTGATTCTATGAGCACACATTTCTCAGGCTACCAAACTCCAGTTTCTTTTTTCTTTTTTTTAAGAGACATTTTTCCTATAGGGCATGTGTGCTCACCAGAGAGACAGAGACATAAAACGAGAAATCAACCCCCAGGGGAGATGGCCACACTGCAATTCCTTCTCATCCATTCTCCTCTCAGGATCTTGGGCACGCATGCACATGTGCCCAGCATGAATTTCAAGCCCTGGGTCTGGAACTCGAACTGTGGTCGACTACATGGGAATCTAATGACATAACCATTATACCATTTGTTGGCCCCCGAACTCCAGTGTCTTAACATGTCCCCTACTTTTATAACCCTGCTTAATTTTTTTTTTTTTTTTAGAGAAAGATATTTTTGCTATACGGTGAGTGTTCTTGCCAGAGAGACAGAAAGATAGAAAGTGAGAAATCACCTCCCAGGGGTGATGGCCACATTGCAATCCCTTTTCCTCCATTCTCCTCTCAGGATCTTGGGCATGCTAGCACACATGCCCAGTGTGAGTTTTAAGCTGCCGGGTCTAGGAACTGTGGTCAACTACAGTGGAGTCCAGCGATGTAACCATTACTCCATCTGCCGATCCCTACCTAGCTTAATTTTTGAAAAAAGGTTTTTGCTATAGGGCATGTGTGACTTCTGGAAGAGACAGAGACAGTGAAAGGGGAAGTAAGAAATCATTCCCCAGGAAGGTCGGGGTTGGCAGTGCCACAATCCCTTCTCCATTATCCTCTTGGGATTTTGGGCATGCATGCACATGTGCCCAGCATGATTTTTCAGCTTCCGGGTACTGAACTTATACCATGTTTAGCTCTGTGGGAGTTCAGCACCTTCACTACCTCATCAACTGATGACCCATTCAGCTTAATTTCTTAAACATTTTTAAAGGTTTGAAAAATTATTGGTTTTTTTTGGGTTTATTTTTTTTCTTTCATTTATTTATTTTTACATTTTTCCACAAACATTTACTTTACATAGCAAAACATTTTAACTCATACTCCATAATTCTTGACAGTTTACAAACAACTTTCAAAATTTCACAATGCTGAATTTTAAAGATAATGTTCAAAATATGTCTTGGGAACCAGCAGTTAGCATAATGGCTACGTCGCTGGACTCCCAGGTAGTCGACCGTGGTTCGCGTCCCAGACCCGGTGGCTTAACGGTGGCTTAAAACTCACGCCAGGCGCAGGTGCGTGCGTGCCCAAGATCCCGAGAGGAGAATGGAGGAGAAGGGATTGCGGCGTGACCATCCCCCCTGGGGAGGTGATTTCTCACTTTCTGTCTCTATGTCTCTCTCTGTCTGGAGAGCGCACGCGCCCTATAGTGAAAAACATCTCCAAAAAAAAGTCTTATAATTTTGTATAATTTTATAACTCTATAACAACAGAAGCAGTATGGTTTTATATATATATATATTTTTTTTGTTTGTTTGTTTTTAGAGTGCAGACACTCGGTATATATTAAGTGGGGACATACAATGCCTCTCCTTCATAGCATGGCTTGCTTCACTCAGCAGTAAGTCTTCCATATTCATCCACTTCCTTTCAAAAGCCAGGGTTTTGTTGTTTTTTATGGACGAACAGTATTCCATGGAGTATATGTGCCACAGTTTTTCTAACCATTCATCAGTTCGTGGGCATTTGGGTTGTTTCCATGACTTAGCAATCGTGAAAAGTGCCGCAATAAACATCGATGTGCAAGCACTTTTTCGATTAAGTATTCTTCTG
>NW_006159707.1:1280213-1291313 GCF_000334495.1 Tupaia belangeri chinensis | reverse complement strand
ATTTCTTCCTTCATATCGTTGAAGGACTTTCTCATCTCCTGTAGTTCATTGTCTCTTTTCTGTTCCAGCTCATAGTGCTTGTTCAACATGAATGTTCTAAACTCTATCTCGGACATTTTGGTAACGTCCTCTGTTTTTTCAAGAAGAGGAAGGGAGTTACTGTGTTCCTTTGATGGAGACATATTTCCTGCTTTATTCAGGCCTGAGGTTCTTCTACTTCTAACCATTGGGAGATGTGGTCCCTTTGAAAAACCTTTTTATGAGAACGTTTCTTCGAGTAGGAGCAAGTGTGTTTCCTTTCTGATGTGGAATGGAGATAGCCAAACTCTCTCTTCTATTGTGTTTAGTAATGTAATTCAAGAAAAAGTATTCTCTTCAGGTGTACAAAGAAATGTATCTCCTTCTTCGCAGCTGGTTCAGTGAAAGGGAGGATTCTGGCTGAAAGAGGGGTGTCTGGCTTGGGGTCCCGGGGCTGAAGCTACGGGGGGCAGTCCTCCCTCAAAGTTCCTGGCCCAGGGGTCTAAAGATGGGAGTGTTGAAAATTATTTTTTAAAATTAATGAATTGATTGATTGAGAGAGAGAGAGAGAGAGAGAGAGAGAGAGAGAGAGAGAGAGAGAGAGAAAGAGTGAGAAAGAGGAGAGCACCTACCACAGGGTCTTGCCATCATGATGCATCCCCCCCAGATCATGGGCACATATGTGCTGGAATACTCAGGGAAGCCTTGGGTTTGAACTGGTAACTTTTACATGTGGGTCAACTGTGCAGAGCAGTGTTTTACCCCTGCACTATTGTCTGAGCTCCCACCATATTTTCTATTTTGAGTTCCATTATGCTGAAGGTGAGAGTGTAATTCTAGTTAATTTGAACTGAACTCCCTCAACTTAAACTCTTTTTGGCTAGTTCAGTTTAGCCTCCATTAATTCCATCTTTCTCCCCTTGTGTCTGTGTTCCAGGTGGGCTTATACAGTTCCAGAGCATTGACTTACACAGTACCATAGCTGAACCCTCCTAATTCACTTGCATCTGTCTCCTCTGGCATCCACCAAGATGGGCCATACTTACTGGCTCCCAAATTTACTTTATGTCATCCATGGCTAGATGCAGGGTCTTCTTGGATCCACTAGTCATCTCTCAACTCCCCATAGGTCCTTCTTGGGTGAAGATAAAGAAGAGTAGAAAACTTAATGCTCCTGAACCAACTGAGGATTACAATCTTCTTGATCCAGGTTGACCACCTGTCATTTTTATTCTATAGCTGGTGCCCAGGGCTCTGGTGGTGGTGGTGGGGTGGGGTGAGTGGTCACTGTGAGGCTTGCTGCAATCATAGATTTCACCAAAAAGCATGAATGGACAGGAGTGTCATCTACTTTGAGTTGCCCAAATTGATCTGGGAGTTTCGTCTTCCATCTCCCTTTTGCTCAAGTCTCACCCTGGAGCAGATGGGACAGGTCAGAAAGGTGAGACAGGTGCAGGCACCTTCTTCAAGGACAAGAATTGGCAACTAACTCTTGCTTTCTCCCAGAATCTACACACTTTTTTTCTGACTCAAAAAGAGCTTTATCTCCCAAGAGGGTTCCATGGTCTATGGCCTAAACCTAAGCCATGAGTTTTCTGGGGCCTTGGCTGTTGATATCCCACACCTAGGCTTCAGAGACTCAGAAATATTTTCTCTCAAAAGATTTTCTCTGCTGTGTTTCAAAAGGATATTTTAAACTAAAAAGCTGAGCATTCATGCTCTTTTCTCTATATGTTTCTGCTTTAACAATTCTACCCTGAGAGTATGAGCAGGGAAATAATGAAAATGGATAGGGGAGTAGGAGATACAGAGAAACATAGATTAAAATGAAAAAAAAAAATACTACCTACATGTGCAGTGTGATGTGGGCCCACTGTCTGGGAGCATGGCCCCTTGTCCTCACCTCTCTACTCAACTGCCCAGGCTGAAAAACACCTCATGTACCAGACCAGGGAATCATGAATAGGCCCCTGAGAGAGGCTTGAGACAGGCAGGAGGGACCATGGGATGGAGTCTTGGTTAGACTGATGATGATTCATGACTTTACCTTGGATTTGCCCCTTAATATTGGCGTGACTCTGAGTAAGTCATCTACCCTCTGTACTTCAGTTGTCCTGGAGTGGAAGTTGGGAAATTCTGACTCTCATCCTACTTTTACAACAACACTGGCTTATGAGACTAAGCACAAGTTTTACAAGGTTGCAACATCTCAGTTCTCTCATCTGCAAAATGGGCTAACAATACCTACACAGCCTGCCCCACAGATGTTTGCCGAAGATCAGATAAGCAAGTAGGTGAATATTTGAGACCTTTAAACAGAGTATGGTAGGTTTACCTTTTCTAAATGTTACATGATTGGAATCACAGAGTATATATGATTTCTTTTCAGTCTTTTAGGCAAAACTATGCAAATGGTTAAAAAAATAAATCAGTGGTTGCCAGGAGTTGAGGGTTAGGTGGCTGGGGATAAACAGGTGGAACAGAGAATTTTTTTTATGGCAGTAAAGCTATTCTGTGTAGTACTATGATGTTGGAAACATATGTCATTATACATTTGTCTAAACCCACAGAATATACAGCACCAAGAGAGAACCTTAATGTAAACCATGCACTTTGAATGATAATGATGTCAGGGTAGGTTCATCAGCTGTAACTGTTGTCTCACTCTGTGAAGAATGTGAGAAATCAGGGCAGCTATTCATAGCACAGGGAAAGGGGG
The DNA here is from genome assembly GCF_000334495.1 of Tupaia belangeri chinensis. Lineage (NCBI taxonomy): Eukaryota > Metazoa > Chordata > Mammalia > Scandentia > Tupaiidae > Tupaia > Tupaia belangeri. The sequence continues at coordinate 1,288,576 of NW_006159707.1, read as the reverse complement.
ACATGGAAAATATCTACATCTTACTCTCAATTTTTCTGTGAACCTAGGACTACTTTTTTTAAAAAAATTTTTTAGAGAGAGATTTTTGCTATAGGATACATAGACTTGCCAGAGAAACAGAGACAGAAATAATGAAATCACCCCCCTGGGGGATGGCCATGCCACAATCCCTTCTCTATTCTCCTCTTGGGGTTTTTGGGGACACACGCACACACACCTAGCATGAGTTTTGAGCTGCAGGGTCTAGGATTTGAACCACAGGTGACTACATGGGAGTCCAGCAATGTAATCATTATGCCATCTGCTGGTCCCCCCTAAGACAACTCTTAAAAACATAGTCTTCAAAAATTTTACTCTCAAAAATGTATTTCTACTTATTTAGTTTTAATTGCTAGAGGGAGCACATGTTTGCTAGAGGGGGGGAGAGAGAGAGAGAGAGAGAGAGAGAGAGAGAGAGAGAGAGAGAGAGAGAGAGAGAGAGAGAGAGAGAGAGAGAGAGAGAGAGAGAGAGAGAGAGAGAGAGAGAGAGAGAGAGAAAGAGAAAGGGAGAAGGAGAAGGAGAAAACACCATGCTTCCAATGGGGTGTATCACACTGCAATCCCTTCTCTATGATTTCTCCATCCTGTCAGGATATTGGGCATGCATACATTCACACATGCCCATTGTGTTTTGAAAGCTACCAGGGCTGGGATTTAATTTGTGGCTGGCCATATGGAATCTCATACCCTTAACCACTAGGCATTGGTTCGCTTCCCCAAATTTTAAAAAGGGTAATAATACTTAGGTGAAAATGAATATGTGAAGATATGAGAGATGTTTTTTCCTTTTATCTTGTCTATCTTGTCCTTCAAGGGAATTCTAAGACAATAAAACTTATTGACAAAGAAGATGGGGCGTTCTCATAACTTACCTGTCTTCTACTGGAACAGTGAGTGACCTTGCTTCTTCAGGTGATACCTGTGGATGCTAATTCAAAAGTTAACAGCAGAGGGCAGCCTGCACCCAATAAATAACAGGACTCCACTGCAGTCTCCAGCTAGCTCTAAGAATGTAGTGACCAGGTATTATGATGCAATGCAAGTAGAGTCTGCTAATATTGGAATCTGGGAGTGCAGCTCAGGAATGTTATTTGTTTTTGTTATATATAAAAATAAGGGTATTATATATATATAATGTATATAATACCTATATAATTTATATTATACATACATATATATATATATGTATGTATAATACCTTTAAGTTTACTGTTTTGAAAGAATGCACACATGGTTTAAAAAAATGAGAACTGTACAAGAATCTACAAAAGAGTCCTTATAGAGGCCACAAGACCCTATACAATTGAACCCTTTACCTCCTGAGTTCAAATCCTGTATTCTCCCCTGGCTCCAGCCCACCCTGGAAAGCTTTGGCCTTGCTTTTTGCTCACCTTGGAAGACTCTTCCCCAGATAGCAATGAAATTTATATCAATCAATTGTTCCTTCAATTCCTCTAGATCTTTCTTCAGATATCAGTCCCTCTTAGAGGTCTTGTCTGGCCTTTACATTTCATATTATAACTCCTGTCAATGCTCCCCACCTTAATTTGAAAGGTGCCTGGAACACATTATTATTATTTTTTCCAGAGCACTCTTGCTCAGATTATATATTGTACTTGATAATTTAAAAAAATCCTGTGTCTTCACCCATAGAATATAAGCTCCATAAGAGCAGGAACACTTTGTATCTTTTTTTTTTCTAATTTCTGTATCATCCGTGCCCAGATGATTCTAGAATGTAATAGTAGAAGCTTAATATTTGCTGAATGAAGCGGCCACAGTTCTACCCATGCAAAATGCTGACTTGACCCTTATGGAAATATGGTTAAATGAACTGGCATGCATGTTTTATTAGACCATGATTCCAGGATTTGGCAATTTGGGCTGGGCTCAGTTGGGTGGCTTTTCTGGTTGAGGCCAGGCCTGGCTCATGTCTTTGGTTCCATTAATTTTCCTTCATGTGGTCTTTTATGCTCTAGTAGACTGGCTTGGGTTCACTCATATAGTGGCCTCAGGCTCCCAAGCATAAGAGAGGTAATTTCCAATGTACAAGTCTATTAAAGACTAATACTTTGCTGGTATTATATTTCCTCTGATCCCATTGGCTGAGTCAGTCCCAGACATGACCCAGATTCATGCAGAGAGGAGCTGCTAAATCACACTGAAAGAAGGGAGTGTGTATCAGGATAATTTCAGGGCAATTTTGCAATGTATGATTCCATAGTGATGATTCAATTGCCCTTTAAAACGATAATAAAATCCCACCAATAGCATATGAAGGTGCCTATTTCCCCATGCCTCCACATCATTATGGAGTACATACAAAGGTACTTTAAAAAAATTCATAGAGAGATGGATTGAAGTACAAGTTCGGGGCTGGCCCAATAGAATAGCAGTTAAGCATTGCACATAGGAAGCTGCATCCCACATGGCTCACCAGGGTTCCAGACCTAGCCACAGTGGCTTAAACAATATGCCCAGTGCATGTGCTTATGCCCAGAATCCTGAAGTAACGGAGAATTGGAGAAAGAAGGATTGCTGCATGATTAGGCCCCTTTAGGGGATGCTTTCTCTCTCTCACATACACCCTCTGGCATACATTGTTTTTAAAAAATGGGTACAAGTTTATTTTGGTGCAAAACACTTTTGAAATCTGTAATATTAGGTTATCGGAAAAGTCATGTGTTTTTCTATGCAAAAATGCATGAGTTTCCCGACAACCCAATATTTTCTTTATAATATATATTTTTGATGAACTTTTTGAAGACCGTTTGTATTGTCACATTAAAGCAATTCATCTATACTAATCAAGTAGATAAAAAGTAGTATCTTACTTGCTCAGAGAACTTAAAAGACATCCCTAAAGTTATGTGGCTGGTAAGTGGTGGAGCTTGACCTCAAAATGTAGGCTCTCACTTGGTTTGCCACATCTTGCACTGTGGATGGGGTGTTAAACCCTGTTTTTGAGGCTGGACCCTGTGACTTACTTTGGCCTTTGGGGTATTAGCAGATGAAATGTAAGCACAGGCTTGAAATAGGCCTGCATGCTGGTTCCTGTTATCCTTGTACCTGAGCTGCTACCACAAGAACATGCCCAGTGTGGAGAATGAGTGACACTTGGAGTAGAACTGAAACAGCCCAGTTACCAGCAAAGGCCAATCCAGATGACACCCAGCCAATACCCAAACATGTGACCACAATCAGCACTGCCATCTGACTGACCCTCCACTGACCTCAGAAGGGTGCGTTGCTTCTCTCATCTCACTGGTCTCCCCAGAGGATCTGTGATTACAGAGCTGAGACCTAGGGGATCCCTAAGGAGCCTAAGTAGATCCCAAATTCCCCAGGCCCTGCGACACCTCTGTTGCTGTGCCTGGACTTGTGGGTTTGGACCCTGCTCTGGGACACCCTCTATGAAGTTGGTGATCTCTTCCTGGTTTCTTGTGGTTTTCCGAGCTTGAGAGCTCTGATGGTGCTGAGGCCGTTTGACTGGGTTAGAAAAATCTTCATAATTGTCAACAAACTGGCCAGAGCCAGAGCTGACATCTGATGGAAAGGGCCATGAATGGCAGAAGAGGAAGCTGGCCATTGCTGCCCAGAGCTCACCTGAAGTGATGGATGGGAGGCCTGGCAGGCGGGGAAGGAGGGAGATGTTTATGTTTCCAAACGCAGGGCATTTTCTTTCAGGGTACAGGGCTAGTAGAAACAGGGTCAGAACAAATCACTTTACATTTTCTCTCTCTTTTATTTTTTTTCTTCTGATGAGAAACAATTCCAGCTCCCAAGGCATGATAGACCAAGGAAACTGTTTTAAATCTACATTTATTCTCTGAAAAATTATTTTCTTGAATTTTAATCTCTTTAGGAAACACTGATCTCGCTGAGAATCTGATAAAAGACATGGACCCATTCCCCAGAAAAATCTTCATAGATATGAAAGTTGACATGCGATGTTAGGGGACTTATAGTTTCTTTGAAATCCATTCATGCAACCTAGATTCAGGGATTCTGAAAGAAGGAAGAAGGGAAGGAGTGCAAGAGAGAGAAAGACTGGAAGTGGGAGGGTGGAAGACAGTAATGAGCACATAAGAAGAAATGGGAGTCTGGAAACATACTTCTTGTCAAGTCTAAACGAAGATTCCTTTGGCCCCAAATATATCCCCTCTTCACTCTGCACTAGTCCCAGAATCTGTGCTTCTCTTACAAATCACTTCTCTTAGTCAATGATTCTTCATTGATTTGTAAACTTGCCTTTTCCCATCAAGCCTGGTTATTTGAATTCTGTTTATAATGGGATACAGTGGCCTAGTTTACTCAGTTTAACCGGTAGGCAGTATTCTATAGTATGAATATACCACATCTTTTGGTATGCATTCTTTGATAATGGGCATTTAAGTAATTTCCCCTTTTCTAATTAACAACAGGAAATATTCTTATATATATCTCCTGCACACAAATGAGAGAAGTTTCTCTGTGGACTCTACTTAAAAGTAAAATTTCTGGGTTGTAGGGCATAAACATTAAAAAAATTTATTTTTGGTTTGCTAAATGGTGTGTGCATTTGCCAGAGAGAGACAGAGAAAGAAAAGGAAAGTGAGAAATCACTCTCCATGAGGGATAGTCACACCACAGTCCCTTTTAAAAATCCTTTATATGATTTTAATTCTTTATTTCTTTTTCTTTTCTTTAATTAATTTATTTATATTCATGCACTATCTATACATCATCACATCCAGAATACACTGTATATTGGCTCAATCAAGCACATCAACATACATGTTATCATCAACAAACAATTTTCAATTTCCTGTGTATTTTGTTATTTTTGGCATCCTTAATTCCCTATCTCTCACCCTCTGCTGTGTCCCACCCTCCTCCCACACTGTCTCTGGTATCCATGGTTGCTTTCTATGCCTTTCCCCCCCATTCTATTTATTCTCTAAAGAACTTAATTAATCTAAATACTTCCAATAGCTAGCACAGCTGATATATATGTTCATATCCATGAACACTAGTCTGACCCTAGGCATAAACCTCAGTGAGTAGAATGAGCATACAACAAAGTAGCCCTTAGCTGGGACTATATAGCTTACAGCAGTCTTCAAATATGCATTTTTAAATTTAATGAAAAACAGTTTTTGGGGACCAGCAGTTAGTGTAATGGCTATGTCGCTGGACTCTCATGTAGCTGACCGTGGTTTGAATCCCGGACCCGGTGGCTTAAACTCAGGCTGGGCGCATGTGTGTGCGTGCCCAAGATCCTGAGAGGAGAATGGAGGAGAAGGGATTGCAGTGTGGCCATCCTCCCTGGGAGGAGGGGGTGATTTCTTGCTTTCTGTCTCTTTCTCTGTCTGGCGAGTGCACGTGCCCTATAGCAAAAACCTCTTCAAAAACAAAACAAAACAAAACCCAGTTTTTGCGATTTTTTTCTTTTGAAACATTTTTAAAAATTAATTAATTTACGTTCATCCCCTAATCATCGTCATAGCATACAAAAAGTGGTTTTCCATCCAGAATATACTGCATAGTGGCTTAATCATGTATGTTATCAATAATTTTCCATTTCTAGTTTTATGTATGTATATATTTATCCCTTTGTCTGACCTTCTGCCCTTTCACACCCTCTTCTCACACTATCTCTGGCATCTACAGTTGCCTTCCAATCCTTTTCCCTCCATATTTTATTGATCATACAATTTCTTAAATAATCTAACTACGTTCAATAGCAGGCTTAGCTGGTAATTTCAAGAAAAGCAGTTTTGAATTGGTAAGGAAATTTCCTTAAAACTTAAAGCCTGGAAACAGGTTAGTATCCTGTTCAAATAGTAGGTACATGAAACTATTGACAGCACAAGACAGGACAAAAACTCTTAAAACCACAGTCCCTTAACCATTTTTCCTTTCCAGGTTTTGGGTAAGCATGAACATACGCCTAGCATGTTTTTTGAGTCTCTGAGTCTGGGACTCAAACCACACAGCCATATGGGATCCAGCTGCCTCAACCACCACACCACCAGCTGGCCTGGGAATAAGCATCTTTAGCACTACTAGGTACCACTCCCTCGCTCTATGGGATCATCAGGCCATTTACTGCTCCCACCAACAATGCCTGAGGGATGTGTCCTCTACATCCTTCTCAGTACTGTTACTTTCTGATGTTTATATTTTAAAAATTAATATGATATATATATATATATATAAAATGATGTATGTATATTCTATTTATTTATTTATTTTAAAGAGATTTTTTTGCTATAGGGCACATGTGCTTTCCAGAAAGACAGAGAGAGACAGAGAGAGAAAGTGAGAAATCATTCCCCTCCCCCCAGAGAGAATGGCCATGCTTCAATCCCTTTTCCTCCATTCTCCTCTCAGAATCTTGGACATACATGGACATGTGCCTGGTGTGAGTTTTAAGCCACTGAGTCTGGGACTTGAACCATGGTCAACTGTGTGGACGTCCAGTGACATAAACATTACGCCAACTGCTGGTCCGTCCATATATATTTTAAAAATGGGGGACCAACAAAAAATATAGATATTTATTTATTTTCGGGTCTATGTGTGCCTCTTTTGCAAATTGTAAGCTCACTCCAGGTGTGTGTGCATACATTCTCAAGATCTCAGGAGAAGAATGGAAAAGGCACTTAAGTGTGGCCACCTCCCTGGGGGTAATTTTCACTTTCCCTCTCACTGTCTCTGTCTCTCTCTCTCCACATGCCCTAAGGCAACCCCCCCACTAAAGAAAAAATAAATGCTGCTACCCAGACTCAACCACCAAATTAACTAAATTAGAGTCTTTGGGGGTGGAACCCAGACATCAGACCTTCTAAGAAACACATATATTTGGAGATTGGGGCAAAAGGAGGCACCAGCTAATGAAGATTGAAAAGAAATGACCAGTGATGAGGCCAGACACCAGTGCAGCAGTAACACAAAGCTCTGCAATGTTTGACCCACAAAAGAAGGTTTAAGATTTGTATCCTGAGGCTATCCTATATACACCTGGCACATGCGTGACCATGAGAAAGCTAACTGGGCCTGGGGGTAGACCATGATGTGAAGACCCTTTAGAGGGTTACTCTCTCTCTCTGAAGAAGAAAAAAATAAATGTCCAGTGAAAAAGTAAGGAAAACAGGATATATGGCTTATGGAAGCTGAGAGAGTATTAAATAAAAAAGGAAATAAGAGGGCAGCCCCATAGCCCAATTGTTATACCCTGTGCACCAGCAGCTAGATCCCACGTGACCAATCATAGCTGAAATCCCAGCTTTAGCAGTGTGACACTCACACAGGCACATGTGTGTACATGCTCAAAATCCTGACAGGACAGAGAAGTGGAGGAAAAAGAATTGCAGAGTGACTATACCCCCTTGGGGAGTTCTCTCTCTCTGTCCCTCCCCACTCTAAAGAAAATATGTACCCTCTGGAAATAAAGAAAAAGGAAATAAGACACTATTATTATTAGGTTGTCATAAAAGTCATGACACATTTTTGCATAGGAAAACAGAAAAAAATACATCATGAGTTTTCTGACAACCCAATACATAGGGATACTATTAGAACTAAATGAATAAACATATATGGAGGCACTTTGTAAGCTGTTCATTGAAAAACAAATACCAATTTAAATATTATCACCCTCTAAGGGAGTAATAATCAACATTCCCACCTGTGCCTACAGAAATTTAGAGAAACCTAGGAGGGAGTCCATCCTCAGCACTTCTTACACTTGGGCAAATTAAGCAAAAATCCCTACATCTATGAGGATTAAACAAATTAGTATCCATTTTGCTAGTTTAATGCCTAATACATTATTATCATCACAGCAATAATAATAATAGGTAACTCACTGTGTCCTAGGCAACGTTCTAATTAGTTCACATTTATTCAGTTAGTAGTCAAGAAAAGTTAACTATTGCTGTCTGTTTTTTAAAAATTTTTATTTTTTTATTTTTCACATTTTAAAATACATTCAATCACATTTTTTAGCTTACAAGGTGATCATTTCAATATATGAACATTTCTCCCCGGCCCAATTGATCAAAACATAACAATACTACCTCCCTGTCTCAACAATGCTGTCTCCATATCCCTCCTCCAAATGCTTTTCCCCAGGCCCCACTCCTCCACACATACCACATCTTGCATGCACACCCATCTCTTGTGTTTGTACATCCTTTAGCCCATCAGCTTCAGTTATAGAGTGCAGATACTCAGTATATATTAAGTGGGGACATACAGTGTCTCTCCTTCATAGCCTGGCTTGCTTCACATCTTCCATATTCTTCCACTTTCTGTCAAAAGCCAGGGTTTTTTTTTTT
>NW_006159707.1:1269208-1279666 GCF_000334495.1 Tupaia belangeri chinensis | reverse complement strand
CTGGTTACCAGTCCCTTATCTGATGCATAGTTTACAAAAATATTTTCCCATTCTGAGGGCTGTTGATTCACACTTATTACTGTGTCTTTTGCCAGGCAGAAACTTCTTAGTCTGATGTAATCCTACTTGTCTATTTTGGGGATTATCAACTGTGCTTTAGGGGTCTTAGGTAAGAAGTATTTCCCTACCCCAATGTCTCCCAGAGTTTCCCCAGTGTTTTCTAGAAGCAGTTTAATGCCAATCAAAGTACTAGACACATTCTTCACAGTTCTAGAAAAGACAATCATAAAATTCGTCTAGAATAATAAAAGAGCCCGTATTGCCAAAGCAGTTCTACACAAGAAGAGTGGAGTGGGTGACATCTCACTCCCTGACCTGAAAATATACTACAAAGCTGTAGTAATCAAAACAGCATGGTACTGGCACAGGAACAGACATGTGGACCAATGGAACAGAGTGGTTTTCTGTGGGTCTCAGTGAGGTTTGGGTCTGAGTGGTGTGTGCTGTGGGTCGCAATTTTGTGCTGTGGGTCTCAGTGATGTGTGCTGTGGTCTCACAGAGGTGTGGTGGAGCTCACAGTGTGGTGTTTTGTGTTTTAAAATGGGATGTGCTGTGGGTCTCAGTGAATTGTGCTTTGGGACTCAGTGAGATTTGCTGAGGGTCTCAGTGAGGTTTGGGTCTGAATGGGGTGTGCCGTGGGCTGCAGTTTTTGCTGTGTGTCTCAGTGATGTGTGCCGTGATCTCACTGAGGTGTCGTGCAGATTGCAGTGTTGTGTGCTGTGGTTTAGAGTGGAGTGTGCCATGGATATCAGTGAATTGTGCTATGGGTCTCATTGAGGTTTGCTGAAGGTCTCCGTGAGGTTTGGGTCTGAATGGGGTGTGCTGTGGTTTGCAGTTTTATGCTGTGGGTCTCAGTGATTTGTGCTGTGGTCTAACTTACGTGCCATGCAGCTCCCAGAGTGTTGTGCTGTGGGTTAAAGTGGGGTGTGCTGTGTATTTCAGTAAGGTTTGCTATGGGTCCCAGTGAGGTTTGGGTCTGAGTGGGGTGTGCTATGGGTCGCAGTTTTTTTTGCTCTGAGTCTCAGTGATTTGTGCTGTTGTCTCACTGAGGTGTGTAGCTCACAAAGGGTTGTGCTGTGGGTTAGAGTGAGGTGTGCTGTGTATCTCAGTGAGGTTTTCCATGGGTCTTAGTGAGGTTTGAGTCTGAGTAAGGTGTGCTGTGGGTCTCAGTGATGTGTGCTGTGGTCTCACTGAGGTGTAGTGTGGTTCGCAGTGGGATGTGCTGTGGTTTAAATTGGGGTGTGCTGTGGATTTCAGTGATTTTGTCTGTGGGTCTCAATGAGGTTTCCTGAGGGTCTCAGTGAGGTTTGTGTCTGAATGGGGTGTTCTAGAGCTTGCAATTTTGTATTGTGTATCTCAGTGTTGTGTGATGTCATCTCACTGAGGTGTCATGCAGCTCATAGACAGCTGTGCTGTGCGATAAAGTGGGGTGTGCTGTGTATTTCATTCAGGTTTGCTGTGGGTCTCAGTGAGGTTAGGGTCTGAGTGGGGTGTGCTGTGGGTCACACTTTTGTGCTGTGGGTCTCAGTGATGTGTGCTGTGGTCTCACTGAAGTGTTCCGCAGCTCACAGAGGGTAGTGCTGTGGGTTAAAGTGGGGTGTGCTATGGGGTAAAGTGATGTGTGCTGTCTATTTCTGTGAGGTTTGCTCTGGGTCTCATTGATGTTTGGGTCTGTGTGGGGTGTGCTGTGGGTCGCAATTTTGTGTTGTGGGTCTTAGTGATGTGTGCTGTGGTTGCACTGAGGTGTCGTGTAGCTCACAGAGGGTTGTGCTGTAGGGTAAAGTGGGGTGTGCCTTGGCTTACTGTGGGGTGTGTTTTGGGTCCAGTGAATGGTAATGTGGGTCTCAATGAGGTTTACTGTGGCTCTCAGCGAGGTTTGGGTCTGAGTGGAGTGTGCTGTGGATCTCAGGTTTGTGTGGTGGGTTTCAGGGCTATGTGCGGTGGTCTCAATTAAGTGTGCTGTTGGTCACAATGGGGTGTGCTGTGGCTTAAAGTTGGATGTGCTTTGGTCCAGTGAATGGTACAGTGGGTCTCAGTGAGGTTTTTGGTGGGTTTCAGTGAGGTTTGGGTCTGAGTGCGGTGTGCTGTGTGTCACAGTTTTTGTGCTAAGTTTCAGGGATGTGAGCGGTGGTCACAGCGGCGTGTGCGCATGGCTTAAAGTGGGGTGTGCTTTGGGTCGAGTGAATGGTACTGCGTGTCTCAGTGAGGTTTTCTGTGGATCTCAGTGAGGTTTGGGTCTGAGCGGGGTGTGTTGTGGGTCGCAGATTTGTGCAGTGGGTTCCAGTGCGGTGGTCGCAGTTTATGTGGTATGTTTCAGGGATGAGTGTGGTGGTCTCAATGAGGTGTGTTACTGGTCACAGTGGGTGTGTGCCGTGGCTTAAATTGGGGTGTGCTTTGGGTCGAGCGAATGGTACTGTGGGTCTCAGTGAGGTTTGCTGTGGGTCTTAGTAAGGTTTGTGTCTGAGTAGGGTGTGCTGTGGATCGCACTTTTGGCGGTAGGTGTCAGAGATGTGGTGTGGTGGTCTCAATGAGGTGTGTTGCTGGTCACAGTGGGTGTGCTGTGGCTTAAAGTGGGGAGGATTTGGGTACAGTGTATGGTATTGTGGGTCCCAGTGAGCTTTGCTGTGGGTCTCAGTGAGGTTTGGATATGAGTGGGGTGTGCTGTGAGCCTTAGGTTTGTGCGGTGGGTTTCAAGGATATGTTCCGTGGTCACAATGAAGTGTGCTGCTGGTCCCAGTGGAGTGTGCTGTGGCTTAAAGTAGGGTGTGATTTGGGGCACAAAGATTGGATCTGTGGGTCTCAGTGAGGTTTACTATGGGTCTGAGTGAGGTTCAGGTCTGAGTGGGGTGTGCTGTGGGTCGCAGTTTGTGTGGTATGTTTTAGTGATGTGTTTGGTTGTCTCAATGAGGTTTGTTGCTGGTCACAGTGGGTTGTCCCATGACTTAAAGTGAGGTGTGATTTTGGTCCAGTCAATGGTACTGTGGGTTTCAGTGGGGTTTGCTGTGGGTCTTAGTGAAGTTTGGGTCTGAGTTGGGTGAGCTGTGGGTTTCATCTTTGAGTGGTGGGCTTCAGGGATGTGTGCAGTGGTCTCAATGAGGTATTCTTCCTGTCACAGTGGGGTGTGCAATGGCTTAAAGTGGGGCGTACTTTGGGTCCAGTGAATGATACTGTGGGTGTCAGTGAGGTTTTCTGTGAGTTTCAGTGAGGTTTCATCTGAGTAATGTGTGCTGTAGGTCACAAATTTGTGCGGTGGGTTTCAGCGATGTGTGCTGTGGACTCAATTAGGTGTCCTGCTCATCACAGTGGGGTATGACGTGGCTTGGAGTGAGGTGTGTTTGGGGTCCAGCCAATGGTACTGTCTGTCTCAGTGAGGTTTGGTGTGGGTCTCCGTGTGGTTTGGTTCTGAGTAGTTTGTACCGTGGGTCGCAGATTTGTGCAGTGGGTTTCAGAGATGTGTGCCGTGGTCTCAATTAGGTGTGCTGCTTGTTGCAGTGGAGTGTACTGTGACTTAAAATGGGATGTACTTTGAATCCAGTGAATGGTGCTTTGGGTGTTTGTGAGGCTTGCTGTTGGTCTCAGTGAGGTTTGGGACTGAGTGGGGTGTGTGGTTTGTGTCAGGTTTGTGTGGTGGGTTTCTAGGAAATGTGCAGTGGTTTCAATGAGGTGTGCTGCCTGTTGCAGTGGGGTATGCTGTGGCTTAAATTGGGGTGCACTTTGGGTCCAGTGAATTTTAACCTGATACTCAGTGAGGTTTGCTGTGGGTCTCATTAAGGTATGGGTCTGAGTGGGTTGTGCTGTTTGTCGTAGTTTTGTGTGGTAGTTTTCAGAGATGTGTGAGGTGGTTTCAATGAGGTATGTCCTGGTCACAGTGTGGTTTCCTGTAGAGTAAAGTGGGGTGAGCTTTGAGTCCAGTTAATGGTACTGTCAGTTTCAGTGAGGTTTGCTGTGTATCTCAGGTTTTGTTATTTGTCAGGTGTGCTGTGGGTCTCAAGTCTGTACGTTTGATTTCAGGGTCATGTGTGGTGGTCTCAATGAGGTGTGCTGCTGGTTGCAGTGAGGTGTGCTGTGACTTAAAGTGGAGTGTGCTTTGGGTCCAGTGAAAAATACTTTGGGTCTCATAGCTGTTTGTTGTGTATCTCTGTGAAGATTTGGTCTTAGTGCGGTGTGTTGTGTCTCAGGATTGTGCAGTTTATTTCAGGAATGTGTGCGGTAGTCTCAGTGAGGTTTGCTGATGGCCACAGTGGTGTGTGCCTTGGCTTCTACTGGGGTGTGCACTGCATCCAGTTTATGGCACTGTGGATCTCAGTGAGGTTTTCTGTGGATCTCAGTGAGGTTTTCTGTGGGTCTCAGTGAGGTTTGGGTTTGCTTTGGGCCTCAGGTTTATGTGGTTGGTTTCAGGGATGTGTGCAATTGTCTCAACAAGGTGTGCTGCTGGTCACAGTGGGGTGTGCCGTGGCTTAAATTGTGGTGTGGTTTGGGTACAGTGAATGGTATTGTGGGTGTCAGTGAAGTTTTCTGTGTGTTTCAGTGAGGTTTGGGTCTGAGTGGGGAATTCTGTGGTTCATAGGTTTGTGCAGTGGGTTTTAGGGATGTGTGCGGTGGTCTCAATGAGATGTGCTGCTGGTCACAGTGGGCAGTGCTGTGCTTTAATTAGGGTGTGCATTGGGTCAAGAGAATTGTACTGTGGGTCTAAGTGAAGTTAGCTGTGTTTCTCAGTGAGGATGGGATCTGAATGACTGTGCTGTGAGTCACAGGTTTGAGTAGTGGGTTTCAGGGATGTGTACGGTGGCCTCAGTGAGATGTGCAGTGGTCACAGAGGGGTGTGCCATGGCTTAAAGTGTAGTGTGATTTGGGTTCTGTAAATGGTATTGTAAGTGTCACTGAGGTTTGCCATGGCTCTCAGTGAGTTTTATGTCTGAGTGGGGTGTGCTGTGGTTAGAAGGTATGTGGTAGTTTTCAGGGATGTGTGCTGTGTTCTCAATGAATTGCGTTTCTTCTCTCAGTGGAGTGTGTGGTGACTTAAAGTGGGGTGTGCTTTTTGTATAGGGAATGGTACTGTGGGTGTCAGTGAGGTTTGCTGTGGGTCTTAGTAAGGTTTGGGTCTGAGTATTGTGTGCTGTGGGTCACAGATCTGAGTGGTGGTTTTCAGCAATGTGTGTGGTGGTCTCAATTAGGTATGCTGCATGTTACAGTGGGGGTGTGCCGTGACTTAAAGTGGGGTGTGCATTGGGTCCAGTGAATGGTGCTGTGGGTCTCAGTGAGGTTTGCTCTGGGTCTCAGTGATTTTGGCTGTGAGTGGGGTGTGCTGTGTATCGCAGATTTGTATGGTGGACTTCAGTGATGTCTGTCATGGTGTCAGAGAGGTGTGCTGCAGGTCGCAGTTGGGTGTCCCATAGCTTAAAATGGGATGTACTTCAGATCCATTGAATCTACTGTGGGTCTCAGTGAGGTTTGTTGTGGGTCTCAGTGAGGTTTGGTCTGAGTGGGGTTTTTTTGGGTTGCAGTTTTGTGAGGTAGGTTTCAGGGATGTGTGTGATGTTCTCAATGAGGTTTCCTGTTTGTTGCATTGGGGTGTGTGATGTCTTAAAGTGGAGTGTGCATTGGGTCCAGTGAATCGTGCTGTGGGTCTCAGTGAGTTTTGGGTCTGAGTGGGGTGTTCTGGGTCACAGATATGTGTGGTTGGTTTCAGGGATGTGTGTGGTGGTCTCAATGAGGTGTGCTGCTGATCGAAGTGGGGTGTGCCATTGCTTAAATTTGGATGTGCTTTTGGTACAGTTAATGGTACTGTGAGCCTCAGTGAGATTTGATGTGGGTATCAGTGAGGTTTGGGTCTGAGTGGTGTGTGCTGTGGGTTGTAGTTTTGTGTGGTAGGTTTCAGAGATATGTTTGGTGTTCTCAATGAGGTGTGCTGCTGGTCGCAGTGGGCTGGGCCATGGCTTAAAGTGGGGTGTGCTTTGGGTCCAGTGAATGGTACTGTTGTTCTCACTGAGGATTCCTGTGGGTCTCAGTTAGGATTGGGTCTGAATAGGGTGTGCTGTGAGTCTCAGGTTTCTGTGGTGGTTTTATGGTTTGTGTGCTATGGTCTCAATGAGGTGTGCTGGTGGTTGCAGTCAGGTGTGCTGTGGCTTAAAGTGGGGTGTGCTTTGAGTCCAGTGAATAATACTGTGGGTCTCAGTGAGATTTGCTGTGGGTTACAGTGAGGTTTGGGTTACAACGAGGTTTGGGTCTGAGTGTGGTGTGCTGTGTGTCTCGGGTTATCGTGTTTGGTTTCAGGGATGTGTGTGGTGGTCTCAATGAGGTGTGCTGCTGTTCGCAATGGGCTGGGCCATGGCTTTAAGTGGGGCATGCTTTGGGTCCAGTGAATGGTACTGTTGGTCTCATTGTGGATTCCCATGTGTCTCAATGAGGATTGGGTTTGAGTGGGGTTTGTTGTGAGCCTCAGGTTTATGCCACAGTTTTCAGGGATGTGTGCAGTGGTTTCAATGAGGTGTGCTTCTGGTCGCAGTGGGGTGTGCCTTGGCTTAAAGTTGGGTGTGTGTTGGGTCCAGTGAATACTACTGTGAGTCTCAGTGAGGTTTTATGTGAGTCTCAGTGAGGTTTGAGTTTGAGTGGGGTGTGCTGTGGGTCACTGATTTGTGTGGTGGGTTTTAGAGATGTGTGCTTTTCTCAATGAGGTATACAGCTTGTCTCAGTGAGGTTTGCCATGGCTTAAAGTCAAGTGTGCTTTGGGTTCAGTAATTGGTACTGTGGGTCTCATTGAGGTTTGCTGTGTGTCTCAGTGAGGTTTGGGTTTGAGTGGGGTGTGCTGTGGATCTCAGGTGTGTGCCCTTTTTTCAAGGATGTGTGTGGTGGTCTCAATGAGGTGTGCTGTTGGTCACAGTGGGGCATGCCATGACTTAAAGTGGGGTATGCATTGGGTCCAGTGAATCGTCCTGTGGGTCTCAGTGAGGTTTGCTGTGGGTCTCAGTTAGGTTTGGGTCTGAGTAGGCTGTGCCGTGGGTCAAAGATATGTGTGTTTCATGGGTATATGCGGTGGTCTTAATTAGGTGTGCTACTGGTCGTAGTGGGGTGTGCCATAGCTATAAGTGGGGTATGCTTTGGGTCCAGTGAATGGTATTGTGGATCTCTGTGATGTTTGTTCTAGGAGCCAGTGAGGTTTGGTTCTGCATGGGGTGTGCTGTGTGTCTCAGGTTTGTTCAGTGTGTTTCAGGGATGTGTGCATTGGTCTCAATGAGGTGTGCTACTGGTTGCAGTGGGCTGTACCATGGCTTAAACCACTGGGTCTGGGGCTTGAAATGCATTTGGTCTTGTAGGAGTCCAGTGATGTAACCACTACACCATCTGCTGGCCCCAGCAGCATTTTTAATAAGCTCCTTAGGTATTTTATTGAACAGCTAGGCTAAAAAATGACTGATCTATAGCCTGGCAAATCCCTTTTTGACCTCTAGCTTGGACTCCTTTGGTGTCCAGAGCGCTTACTTGAAATTTTCATTTGGTTGTCTCTTGGGAATTTCAATCTTCATGTGTTCAACACTGAAAGCTTACTCTTATTACATCCACTTTTTTTTTTCCCATTGCGAACTTCCAAGTCTTAGATTGTTTTCTGTTACACAACTGTCAGGACCATAACACAAAAGTTACTCTTTATCTTTTTCTCTTCCTGCCTTGTACCACCCCTACTGGCAATCATGGCTTGCCTCTGTTTCATTTTATACCCCCTTTCTTGGTCCATGCTTTCTTGGTTCCCTCACTTTTTTTCCAGCCATGTTCTTTTTCAGACCATCTATTTGACCTTCTCAATAGACCACTTGTAGTAGTATTGTTATTAGTCTGTCAGTCAACTTTTGCTTCATTATAAATTAGCATTTCGAAGTGCTCTCATTTACATAGGGCACCCCAAAGGTAACTTGATTCATAGCTAAAAGGGCAATTTTTCTAATGCATTTATGATTGAGGTAGAGTTGTTGTAGGCAATAGCAAGCTAAGGGCAGCTGATTATAATGAAAGGTTTAAGTAAGGCATAAATGCTTCAGGCATGACAAGAACACAGACTGAAAGAATCTATGATCTATTTCAGCAGAAATATATCCATCAGCAGAGAAACCTTTCCTAAAGTAGGGCCTAGTCAAGGTGTGGGCCTTGGAAAAGCGGAATCTATATTTTAGGAGAGAGCAGTCCACTTCAATGACAGGTCGTAAGTCAAGAAACAAGTTTAATAAAGAATTCATTGAAAAACACTATTTCAACACCAGGCTATAAAGTTGGCCCCAGAAGAGTTGGACTTAGGAAGGTTTTTGAACATATTATTGGTTGATATCGGGTGTTGAACTTAGAAAACTGCATCTTTAAGATTTATGGAACAACAACCAAGCATCATGACCTTGGACCTATTTCAAATTCCCATGTATCATCTAAGCAAGTCAATTCTGGCCAATTCTGTGCCTACCTGTGCATGCTCTCCTTGTTAATTTCTGTTGTGTTTGAGCTTGAATCAGTTTTACAAACCGATTACTACACTCTCATCACCTAGCTCTAATACTGTTGTTAAAACATCTGGATTGTGGATTCTGGAACCTATGTTGCTTCATGAAATGAGTTTAAGTTTCCTATTTGTCTTCTCTTGGTGTCTAGTCATGTCTTAGGACTTTACCTTTATCATTCTAGACCTTTTCTGGGATCTGTGCAACTTGAGTTGGAATTGCTGCTCTAGTTTTTATTTTACTAAACCAGCTGTCAACCTTAGTCCCTCGACAACGTTGGTGCCTAAAAACTAGGTCCAGGTTTAGTCCTTTTTCTTCATCACTCATCTACCTTTCCCCTGCCAAATATAAGAGTAGATGTAGCACCTCCTTTCTTTCAATTTCCCTTCAGGCAGTATAATAATTTATCTTTTATTAAAATTGTGACCTAAGAGTGGGCCACTTCCATATGAAACGCTACATTGAGGGGCAGGAAAGAGGACTACTATGTCAAAGTACACCTTCAAGCTTCAGAAGTGTGCTTTCTTTTCATACTCCTCATTTCCTTAGTCCATTTGTGCTGCTATAACAAAATATCTTTGACTGGGTTATTCATAAAGTATAAAAATGTATTTCTCACAGTTCTGGAGGCTAAAAAAGTCCAAGATCAAGGTGCTGATGAGTTGAGTGTCTGGTGAGGGCCTGACGCTATTTCAAGAATCAGTGATAAGATTAGTGTGACTGAAGCATAGAGACAGAGAGGACTGAGTGGATCATATAGGACCTTGTAGACCACTATAATAACCTTGGCATTTACTTTAAATAAGATAGAAAACCATTGGGTTTGCTTAGTCTAAGAGCCATAGGTTCTGACTTATATTTAAAAATAAACTACTTGGGACTAGCAGTTTCATGACTTATTTCCTGGGCTCCCATGTAGTTGACCACGGTATGAGTCTCAGACCTGGTGGCTTAAACTCACGCCAGGCACATGTGCATGTGTGCCCAAGATCCCGAGAGGAGAATGGAAGAGAAGGGATTATGGCGTGGCCATTCCCTCAGGGGGTGATTTATTGCTTTCTGTCTCTCTTTCTCCCTCTCTCTTTTTGACGAGTGTACATGCCTTATAGTAAAAACTCTCAAAAAATAATAAACTACTTATTCCCTAGAATATGTTATATATTACTCTTCTTGCATCTTGGCCTTGACCCACACTGTTTTCTCTGTTTCTCCTTATTTCTTCCATTCTTTAGGTCACCTCTTAAGCAGCACCTTCCCTTACCCTGAAAGTCAATTTAGGTGCATGTCTGACCTCTAATAGCACCACAGTTTATTCTCCTCCATTCTCTTGGGATGATAGGTGTGCGCATGTGCACACACACACACACACACACACACACACACACACTCACCCAGCATGTTTCTGAAGCCATCTGAGACTTGAGCTATGCCCCATTTGGGCCCCAGCCACCTTAACTGCCACATTATTTTCTGGCCAATAGCTCACACTTTTTGAGTCTTACTATCGGAGAATTTCAGTAAGTTCTTCCCGTGGATTTTTTTTTTTTTGCTTATTTGTTTGTTTTGAGGGTATAGCAAGGCAGGAGGTTTATTGAAGGAGAAGGAAGGAAAAACACAGCTCCCAAGAAGGAGGGGTCCCAGAAAATGGGTTACCAAGTGGGAACTGGGGTGAGGGGTTTTTACCTGGGTCAGAGGGGCCTTGTTTGGTCTTGTTTTCAGGTGGGGTCTGCACATATATCCCCTTTGTGGTGGAAAGGGACACATGCTGGGATGGGTCCATTTATTGGATTATATTATTTAATCCTCGGAACAATTCTCTGATGTTGATGCTATTTTATAGCTTATTTTACAGAGGAAGGGACTTAACCATAGAGAGGTGAAGGGGCTTGTCTAAGATCCCACACCCAGCAAGGGAAAG
>NW_006159707.1:1265100-1269177 GCF_000334495.1 Tupaia belangeri chinensis | reverse complement strand
AGGACTGGAACCAGGCAGTAAGAACCTTGGCAGGGGACCAACAGATGGCATAGTGGTTACTTCGCTGGACTCCCTCGTAGTCAATTGCAGTTCAAACCCTGGATCTGGTGGCTTAAAACTCATGTTGGGTGCATGTATGTGCATGCCCAAAATACTGAGAGGAAAATAGAGGAGAAGGGATTGCAACATGGCCATTCTTCCCGGGTGGTGATTTCTCACTGTCTCTCTGGCTGTTGTAGAGTGCAACCAAATGGATGACCACCAAAGCCGTATTAAGATTAAAGGGAGTCTTTATTAGCTGGCTAGCGACTACAGCCTGAGGCTCGGGGGTCAAGAGTCAGAACTGCAGCCCCAGCCAGTTTGGGGTAGCCTTTTATAGGGGTTGGGTGCCAGGTGTACAGGGTTTCCATGCAAAAGCAGTTACAGAAGCTGAATCAAGCAGGTTAATTATTTCCGAGGGGAGTGGGGTTTCTACGCAACCAGTCACATTGATAAAAAAAGAGTTTCGGGTTAGTCAGCAAAGACTGTAGCAGGTACAGGATGTCGTCCTGGATGCAGTTTTAGCATGAGCTATTTTCTTTTTTTTTATTTATTATTTATTATTTTATATACATTCAATCACATTGTTTAGCTTACAAAGTGAACATTTCAATATGTGAACATTTTCTCATGGGAAGAGCAAACAGGTGTACAGAAGCAGACAGCCATGTTAGGGGAAGGGATAAAACTGCAGAGTCAGCCATGTGGGATCTAGCTGCCTTAACATCCATGCCATCTGCTAGCTTGTCTTTTATTTGTTTTTAAAGCTTGTACCAGAACTTGTTCAGACTTTATTTTTTCAATAATTCTGGACTGACTACACTGTTACATATCAGTTAATGAGGCAGAGACTATGTTGTTAGGTCTCATAGCTAATTTGTAATCTAACCTTGTTCTAAGTTAACTATACCAAGCCATCACTTCCAGTCCAGATGTTAAAAATTACTAATACATTCCTTGATTGAGCCAGCTGAAATGATTTTGGTGGAGACATTGGTGAGGCCTGATATGTGCCAGCTTTCCTGTTTGCACATTTGTTCTTGGAGCAGCAGAAGAGCCTTAACCTGCCAGTTCAACCTTTTTTTAAAATTTTTTAAATTTTTTATTTTTTTATTCTTAAGAAATTCCCATCATGAGCTTTCCTACTCTCCTTACTGAAAGGGGAAGGATGATACGAGAATTGGCTTGTTGTCGGGAAAATGTCTATTTACTGTGTTCATGAAGAGTTGTCTATGATTGACTAATGGTGCTTGAGTTCTTGACTGCAGTCTGTACGGTATGCTTCTCTCATTTACCACCTGAAAAGCTGCAATTACCAAAATTGCTTATAATGCCTCTCCTTTAGGAATTCACATTAGGAATCCCTTTAGGAGAATTCATTCATGTTCCTGCATGCGTTCATTCACTCATTTCTTTCCATGGCCCTTTAAGAAAACCTGTTTCACCCATGCACTATGAACTGCTTACCAGAAAAAATAAGACTCACAGATTTTTTTAAAAATAATTATTTTATTAAACATTACTTATTATTTTAATTTTTCCAGACACACACACACACATACATACACACACTCACACACACAGAAAGTGAGAATGCAAGCCTCTAGTTCTGGGACTCAAACCACAGTCAGCCATGTGGGAGTCCAGTGCCCTTAACCACCACACCATCTGCTGGCCCCAAGGCTCACAAATTTTGATGTTCAAGATGAGCTGGCCATCTGGGATAGATTCAGCAGTGTACTAAAAAATGTTTGACAATCAGCTTGCTTAAAAATATTTTAAAAAATCTAACTTGTAGTGATTGTCAACTTCTCTGGTTTCCAGTTATGGCCAATTTGATGCTGTCGGTATGAGAGCTGTAGGATGTGCACAGTAACTCTTGAGTCCTATGAGCCGGTTTCAGCACACCACTCTACACCCAAATCTCTATCTTGCCGATGGCTCTGCCTAATGCTCAGGTAAACCTGCTGCAGCTCCCACAAGAGGAGTCAGGGGTGGGGATAAGAGCAACATTCCCAAATGAGGGAGGGACTGCATAACATCATTATCGTGCACACAGACTCTGGTCTATGCCATGTGCATGCCCAAGTTGAAGTCTTAGCTCTGCCTAAACATGTTCCTTTTCTTGCAATTCCAGTCTTCATCTTTAAGACAGATAACTTCATTGGGTTAGCCTATGGATGTATATATGATGGTACCTAAAATAGTTAATGGAAATATGGAATTAAAGTATGAGTTTATTCTGGCACAAAAAAGAATTTGAAATCCATGCATAATTTTTCCATAATGTGCATTTTTATGAACTTTCTGAAGGCCCTTTGAATTTGTAAATTAGAAGGGTGTCAGTTACCCAGTATATGTTGTGCCAATGTCTGTTGAACAAATAAGACTCATCTCACAAATATTTACTGAATACCCTTGGGTTAGGCACATGTATGAGGCATTGTGTATATGATGGAAAGAAATACAATTTCTCCTCTTAGGAGTTCAGAGTGTAGTGTAGGGAGGAGAGGTAATACATACATACAATTACCTTTATGTAAAGAAGAAATAAAAATAACTATTATTTATTAAAAATTACTGGGCAAGTACTGTCATATGTACTTGGCATATTTTGTTTAACCTCATTTGGTCCCTTGAGAGATACCCTCCTTTTTTTTAGAATTATTTTATTTTTAATTTAATAAATTTATTTTAATTTGACCGGAGAAGGATGGAGTGAGAGAGGTGTGGGGAGTGAGAAAGCAAGCCACCAGGTCCGGGACTCGAACTGCAGTTGGCCATGTGGGAGTCCAGCGCCCTCAACCACCATGTCACCTGTTGGCCCCAGAGATATCCTTATTTATAAAACTTACATTTAAAAGTTATTGGTAAAAGAAACATTTAAAAAATTCTTGGCTGAGGCCAATAGGTGTCATGGTGGTTAAGGTGCTGGACTCCCATGTGATTGACCACAGTTCACATTCTGGACCTGGTAACTTGAAACTCATGTCAGGTGAGTGTGAGTGCTTATCCAAAATCCCAGGAAGAGGATGGAGGACAGGGGTTTGTGGCATGGCTATCCTCCTGGGGGTGATGTCTTACTTTCACTCTCACTGACTCTCTCTGTCTCTCTGATAAACACATATGCCCTATGACAAAAATCTTTAAAAAAATTCTTGACCATTTATAGATCTTTCACAGAATACCAAAAATGCCTTTTAATTATCTAAGGCACTTATATTTTCAAATGAACTGTTCAAAGCTTTATATTATGGAAATTTCCAACACAAAACTTGGATAATGATATAATAAACACTGTGTATCCATATTACTTCACTAATTAGCGACCTATGGCCAGTTTTGATTCTTTTGTACTCCTGCCCATTTTCCCCAACCTTGGCTATTAAAAGAAAATTCAAGACATCATGTAATTCCATCTACACTACTCCTATTTTACAGATGAGCTAAGTGAGGCTTAGAGAGTTTAAATTTGGTCAAGGTCATATGCTAATAAATTGGAAAGTCAGGACCTAAACTCCAGCTGTTTTACTCTAAAGCCTCCACTTTTAACCAGGATGCTCAAACATAGGGAGTTTACAAATGCCTCAACTAAGAGCAAAAATGGAAGCACAAAAACTACAAAAGGAATTCAGGAGGGTTTTGTAAAAGAAACAGAATTTAGGTCTGTTGGAGTGGAAGTAGGGATTTTCAAGAAAAATTAAGAGGGAATGAAGATTTTCTACTGACAATTCAGCCTCCAGCAAACGAGCTAGTGGCAGAAGAGGCCAGGCCTTCAGAAGGTTCCACAAGGCTCTAGCGAACTAGATGGATCTAAGAGCACTGTAGCTAAACATCCAAATAATAAGAGAGTTAAAATATTCCTCAATATCTACTGAATCTGCTGCACCAGTGATCACAACAGAATGGCAAAGGGATCTAGAGCACCTCGGTCTGCTTGCTCCTGAACATTCAGACTGAACTTCAAGAATTTGAAAGAAACACACCATCCATCAGATGACAAGAAATCACCGCCGGATCACAAGAAATATGGGAAAA
>NW_006159707.1:1232909-1246788 GCF_000334495.1 Tupaia belangeri chinensis | reverse complement strand
CTGCATTTCTCTTACAATGAGGGATGTTGAGCATTTTTTCATATGTCTTTTAGCTATTCGTATGTCATCTTTAGAGAGTGGTTTTTTCAACTAATTCTCCCATCTTTTAATAGGATTGATTGTCTTTTTTCAGAACAGCTGCTTGACTTTCTTATGAATTCTGGTTATCAGTCCCTTATCTGACACACTAATTACTGTGTCTTTTGCCATGCAGAAACTTCTTAGCCTGATGTAATCCCACTTGTCTATTTTGGAGATTATTGACTGTACTCTGGGGGTCTTATTTAAGAAGTCTCTCCCTACCCCAATGTCTCCCAGAGTTCCCCCAGCGTTTTCTAGCAGCAGTTTAATAGTTTGGGGTCTTAGATTTAGATCCTTGATCCACCTTGACTTGATTTTTGTCAAAGGTAAGAGGTAGGGGTTCAGCTAAAGGATATACAAACACAAGAGATGGGTGTGAATGCAAGATGTGATGTGTGTGGAGGAGTGGGGCCTGGGGAAAAACATTTGGAGGAGGGATACGGAGACAGCATTGTTGAGACAGGGAGGTAGTACTGTTATATCTTGATCAACTGGACTGGGGAGAAATGTTCACATACTGAAATGATCACTTTGTAAGCTAAAAACTATGATTGAATGTATTAAAAAATGTAAAAAATAAAATAAAAAATGTAATAATAATAACAAACAAAATAAAACAAATAAATCTTTAAAAAAACTAAAATAAAGTAAAAAGAATATATCCTCTAAGAGAGAGAGAGAGAGAGAGAGAGAGAGAGAGAGAGAGAGAAAGCTCCCCAATGGAACATGGTCACACTGCAATCCTTTTTCCTCCATTTCTTCGTCCTGTCAGGATTTTGGGCATGCACACCTGGTATATTTTTCAAGCCACCAGGACCAAGATTCAAACCACCATTGGCCATGTGGGATCTGGCTCCCTATGGCACAGCACTCAACCACTGTACTACAGAACTGTCCTTGAAGAGTTTTATTTAAAGTGTAGTGAGAGGGGCAACTTGTTTAGATCTCAGAGGACTTATTTACAATGAGGATTGTTGGGATCTACAGATCTCCTAGGCCTGACTCTTTGGGTTTGGGGCCTCCAGATCTGTTTCTAACAAGCTTCCTGGAGTTTTTGATTGGATTATCCCTGATATAGTTTGAAGCCAAATAGAGCCATTAGCTAGAACCAATTGGACTTTAAGGATAATCTTTCAGCAATTTTATTTTTGTTTCCCACTGTGTGGTCAAACTTCCTTCATAGCCATGAGAGAAATTCTAGGGAAGCCCCATGACTGTCCTGGTCATTATTAGTCACTCAGTTCTTTAGTCACCTCAAGCCATAGAAAAGTTTCATTTCAGCAAATACATGTAATAGTTCAAATTCCAGTTAGTTTTTTTTTTCTTTTAAGTCTTTTTATTTACATCTTTCATGAACTACAGAGACAGAAAGGTAGCATCCTCAACAGGGTTTTGTTTGTTTTTCTTGCCAGTGGGCATGCGTGCTCAAGAGAGAGAGAGCAAGCTTCCTTTGTTGGTGGTGTGGTCAAGCTGCAATTCTTTTTCCTCCATTTCTCCACCCTTTCAGAATTTGAGGCATATAGTCACATGTGCCTGGCATATTTTTAAAGCCTTCAGGGATAGGATTCAAATTGCAGTCAGCCATGTAGTTTCCAGCTTTCTAGATACAGCACTTAACTGTCACACTACAGGGCAGGCCCCTAGCAGGGTCTTGACACCATAGTTCAATCCCTAGCCTTAATCAGCCCCAGATCATAGCCACTTTAAGTATCTGTTGTACCCAGGAGAGATCTCTGGATCTAAACCCAGAACCTTTGCACATGGGTCAGTCTTGTAGAAGTTCATGTATTACTACTGCATCGCTATTTGGCCATTTGAAGATTTTTGAAATGGAACGGAAAGACTCTTTCCTTCCTGCACTAGGGAATGCTCTGAGCTGGTAACTCACTGTGGGAAATGAGGGCTTGGGGATCAATTTCTTCCTGTCCTGGATCAGGCTTCTTCTCCTCGTGGCCTGCTCATCAAGCTACCTCTAAATTTTCCAGAGCTGCACTGGGAGGAGGAAGAGAATGTTAAACGGTAAAAAAATATCTTACTTTAGCACTACTTTCTGGAGAACAAATTCTTTCCATTTCCAGCTCATTAAATTGTTCTTTATATGTGTTTGTCCTGCTGTTCAGGTTCTATGGTGGGTTTTTAATTTTGGCAATTGTCTATTTACGTTTATTAAGAACTTCATTTCTTTTCATTATTGGTGGGCTCATTTGACTTAAGAAAGTGTTCTCTGGGATCAGCAGTTAGCATAATGGCTATGTTGCTGGACTCCCATGTAGTCAACTGTGGTTCCCGTCCTGGATCCGGTGGCTTAAAGCGCACGCCAGGTGCATGTGTGTGTGTGCCCAAGATCCCAAGAAGAGAATGGAGGAGAAGGGATTGTTGCATGGCCATCCCTCCTGAGGGGTGATTTCTCACTTTCTGTCTCTCTGTCTCTCTTTGTCTGTCTGGTGAGCGCTTGCGCCCTATAGCAAAAACCTCTTCAAAAAAAAAAGTGTTCTCTACTCAAATATCTGCGTATATCAGCCTATCTTATTTTACAGGTCTCTTCTGATTCTCATGTTAACTCTTCTTCATTTGGTGTTTGTTTTTCTGGCTATCCAGTCTCTTCCCTCCCTTTCATGTTGTTTACCTCAGTTATTCAGTTGTCTAGCTTGATTAGTGCAATTTATTTAGACCAACTAGAAATCAATTTGGTTCCAGGCAGTAAATATGGATCATGACTATAGGGGATTTGGTATGGGGACTATGCTAGACAACTAAATTTTCCTTTAAGGAATGTACAAATTATCTTCTGAGAATGGGGATTTCTTGTGTATTGGGCCAGATGAAAGGGACTAGGAGCACTGATCATTTCTCTTTCAAGCTGCAATTGTTTCTCATGGAATTCTTCTATGGCAGATCATCTGATGTTTAAGAGGATCATTCTTCTACCAAGACAATCAGTAATGCAAGGATTATTTAGTACTAGGGAATATAAATTAGCATATTTCTATGATCTGAATTTTATTGTCACCTGCAAATTCATATGTTGGAACCTAGTACCCAAGGTGATAATATTAAAAGACAGGGACTTTGGAAAGTGATTAAGTCATGATGACTTCCTCCTTATGAATGGGATTAGAGCTCTTATTAAAGAGACTTAAGGGACTCCCTGGGCCCTTCTGCCATGAGAGGACACAGAAACAATGTGAATGTGACACTATAGAATGGACCTTCTGGTACTTTGATATTGAATATCTCAGCCTCCAGACAGTGAGCAAAAGAATTTTATGGTTTTTAAATTACTAAGTCTAAAGTATTTTTGTTATAGCTACTTAAGTAGACTGAGACATACAGTAATAGATCAAAAGAGACAAACTACATCATTTAGATAAATACAAAAATAGTTACTTAATAAATTTCAAAGTTCTATACTTATTTTAGATATTTACTTAGGTAACAGTAAGTGGAATAGTACTTAACATGATAAAATATGCAAAATGTATACATAATTATACAAAAGTTAAAAAAAGTCAATGTTTTACATAATGATGAAATGTTAAAATATTTCCCACTAAGGTGAGGAATAAAATGAGGCCTACAATTGCCACAATTAATATCTTTTTTATTATACAAATAAAGCATTTCTTTTTAAGGTATCAGAGAGAAGGCAGGTGCATTCATCAGAGAGAGAGAGGGGGAGAGAGAGAGAGAGAGAGAGAGAGAGGGAGAAAGCACTGCATAATGAGACATGGTCATGCCATGATCCCTTCTCCTTCATTTCTCTATCCTGTTGGAATTTTGGGCATGCATGCAAGAAGGCAGGGCCGGGGTTTGAATCATAGTCAGCTATATGGGATCCAGATCTTACAACAAGTAGGCCATGGGGCCAGCCAAGCAACGCATGTTACAATATAAAAATTAAATATTACAGAAAAACATAATAAAAAGTGAAAGTCCCCATTCCAATTTTGGTTTTCAATGTAAAATTACTGTCTTATAGTTTGATGTCTTTTCTTCCAATTTTCCTAAGTGAATACAGAGATGTATTATGGGTCACAAAATGGAATCAAAGAATTAGTCAACATATATAGACAGGAAAATAAATAAGCATAATAATTTTAATTAAAGACACAAAATTGTTATTTAGAGATGTTTAATTAATTATTGATGTGTAACAAATGACCCCAAAACTCAGTGGCTTAAGATAACAACCGTTTATTTGCTTAAGATTCTGCCATTTGAGGTAGGTTTTTCTCTTTCTTTTTCCCTGTATCACGCCTTTGTCTGTGGTCTTTTCAGGTAGGGTATCAGACTCCTTATAAGGTAGATAGTCCTTGACAATATAAAAGGAGAAACTTCTAAGCTTCGTAAGGTTTAGACACTGTGCCACTTCCATAGCATTCTGTTGATTAAAAGCAAGTCACAGATCCAGCCCAGAATCAAGGGTAAAGGACTATGCAAATGTGTGAATGCCTTGAGGTTTTGTTTATTCGGACCACAATATGAAAGACTACCATTAAAGATTATATGATCTTAGTTATAGTCAACTCAAGAGAATTAACTTGAAAAAATGATTAGGAACAATAACAGAGTTCAGCTAAATGATGGAAAACAGAACAAATTAAAACAATTATATATCTATGGCAGTGTTACCAAGTTTAATGAAATCAAAGATAGTATTTACAAAACCCATAATAACTTAATTCATGAATATATATTTAATCACTATCACATAACAATTATTACGGTAAACCCTGGTTAAATAAAGGTACATGGAACAGACACAGATTTTACCTTTTTGGAACATATAGTCAAGAAAAGTAGGCATATGTTAAGTCAAGTCCTTGATGTAGAAAAAATTCAATGCATAGTGAGCTATTGCTGTGCTGAATTCAGTGTAATAAACAGTCCCCAAATCTTAACAGTTTAAAACAACAAATGTCTATTGCTCTGTTCAAGGGTACACAGGTTGCCTGAGGGAAGTGCTGCTTTAGGTTCAGGTCTGTTCATTGTCTTTCAGTTTGGAATCAGTGGCTAATCAGAGTGCCCTCTTCTGTCAGATGGCAAGAATGCTAAAGGGCAAGCCAAACCATGCAAGCACATGAAAACCCTTTCTGTGCATCTTGTTTGTTTACAGTTCCATTGGCCAAAGCAAATCACATGGCCAAGTCCAACATTCATGAGACTTCTATTAGCTGGAAGAAGTGAAGAATTATAAACAATAATAAAATTTTTCTTTTATTTTTTAAATTTGTTATATACATTCAATCACTGTATATCACAACTGGTAAAATGAATTTTCCCAGCATAAATATACTGCACACCAGTCTAGCTAAAGATATTATCATACACATTATTATCACAATCCTCCATTTCTGTGTTCCTGAAATGTCCTGCCTCTCTATTTTTCTCCTTGGTAATCAAATAATTTGAAGAACTGCAATCACTCCAATAATGCCTGGGAGACAGAGAGGGGCCAGATCATTTAAGGCCTTTTTTTGAGTTTCCTAAACAAGTTGAATTTGCATCTAAGTGTAATGTAAAGCCACTGGATGCTTTTAAGCATGGGAGTAATATGATCCATTTATTTTTTCAAGAAGGTGCTACTGTGGGATCAGCAGATGGCGTAATGGTTGCGTTGCTGGATTCCCATGTAGTCAACGGCAGTTTGAATCCCAGACCTGGTGGCCCAAATCCCAGGAGTAGAATGAAGAAGGGATTGCAGTGTGGCCATCCCCTCTGGGGGGGTGATTTCTTGCCTTCTGTTTCTGTTTCTGTTTCTGTCTCTCTGCTGAGTGCACATGCCCTATAGCAAAAACCTCTTTAAAAAAAGGTGCTGCTATGTGAAAAGAGTGAAGTGGAAGAAGAAAAGAGAAGATGTGGGCGTAGTTGAAGCTATTGAAGTATGTTAAGTTTGGCTTGGACAAGGAGAGTGGTGTGGTAGAAATGAAGAGGTCAGTAGGTTTAAGGTGTGTTTTAAAGACTGTTAGACTTGGCCATGAGTTGGATGTTTGATTGAAGAAGGACTCAAAAATTACTCAGATTCCTAACAATTGCACTGGGTTGACTACAGCTTCCCTAATTGCAATGGGGAGGATCTGGCAAGGGGATGGATTTGAAGGGGTAGATGAACAGTTCAGTTTTTTTTTTTTTTTGAGAGATTTTCGCTATAGGGCGCGTGCGCTCGCCAGACAGACAGAGAGCGACATAGAGACAGAAAGCGAGCAATCACCCCCCAGGGGGGATGGTCACGCCGCAATCCCTTCTCCTCCATTCTCCTCTCGGGATCTTGGGCACGCACGCACACGCGCCCGGCGTGAGTTTTAAGCCACCGGGTCCGGGACGCGAACCGCGGTCGACTATGTGGGAGTCCAGCGACATAGCCATTACACTAACTGCTGGTTCCCAACAGTTCAGTTTTGGACATACTGAATTCCATATGCTTGTGAGACAATACTCATAAAATATCTGGGGATAAACTTAACAAGCAATGTGCAGGATCTATATGAATAAAACTATAAAGCTCTACTGAGAACCATAAAAGAAGATTTGAATCAATGGAGTGTCAAATCCTGCACTTGGGTAAGAAGACTTAAAATTGTAAAGATGTCAATTCTCACTAAACAAATCTATAAATTCAATGCAATTTCAATCAAAGTTTCAATTGAAATTTTTTCTTGGAACTTGTAGTAATTACCAGGAATTCTTCTAAAAGAAGAGTAATGAGAAATAACCTGCTCCATCATATATTACAATACATTATAAAACAACAAAATTTATAGCAGTAGAATACAGACACAGAAATAGACTGATATATTAATGGCATAGAATAAAGTACAGAAATAGAACCAAGAAGAAATGAGGATTTAACATATTACAAAGATAGCATATCCAAAAGGAGAAAAGATATTGTCCACTAGCTTGTTTAAGACAACTGAGTAGTTATCCAGAGAAAAAAGAATGACATTATATCTGAAGATAATTTATGAAGCTTTACTTTTTTGTTTTTATCTGCTATATACTGTTCCATATTTTCCGCAAAGCAGAGTTTAGTAAGTTATAGTCCTATTGATGTACTTTTAGTTTCTTCCCTTTGTGTGTGTTTGTGTATGTGTGTGTACATGCGTGTGTGGGTGGGTAATCAACAATGTATGAAAAGAAGTTTTACATAGCATTCTTGAAAAATACTTGAATCCTTTTCCAGCATAGATTCTGATATGTAGATTTACTGAATCAGAAAGTATACATTTTTTCATTTTTAATTTATTAAAAAATTTTTTTTCTAAAAGAGATTTTTTGCTATTGGGTGTGTGTGCTTTCCAGAAAGACAGAGACAGAGAGACAGAAAGCCAGAAATCACTTCCCAGGGAGGTTGGCCATCCTACAATCCCTTCTCCAGTCTCCTTTTCGGATTTGGGCATGCATGCACATGTGCCCGGTATGAGTTTTAAGCTACTGGGTTTGGAACTTGAGCCATGGTTGACTGTGTGGGAATCCAGAGATATAAACATTTTGCCATCTGCTGATCCCAGGAAGTATATGCTTTTTGAACATATACTGCTGAATGTCCCTTTGAAGTCCCACACTATGCTTTAACAGCAGTAGTCAAGTAAAGAAAAACAAAATAAACTCATAGATCAAATTAATAAAAATAAAAGCAGAAATAAATGAAACAGAAAAAAATCACAGTAGAGATCATCAATAAAACCCAAAGCTGGAAGGGAATTAAGGGGAAAAACAAAGAAGCAAAAATGGAAACAAAAATGAGACACAGAAATGGAAAATTATCTGTTGATGATAACGTGTATGATAATACTTTTGACTAGACTAATATACAGTGTATGCATGCTGGGAAAATTCATTTTACAAGCTGTAGTTATATACAGTGGTTGAATGTATAAAAATAAACAAACAAACAAACTATGAAACTAAACATACCTCATGGTAACTAAAAAAGAGAATTGTTAATGTTCCCAACATAAAGTCTTAACAAGTGGTAGAATGATGGATATACTAATTGTCCTGATTTGATCACTATATATTGTATTCTTATAATAAAAAGTCACTTTATATCTCTCCCAGAATAAAAAAAAACAAAACCCAAAGCTGGATTTTTTTTTTGGAAAGAATGGCTATGCATCAACTTTCTGCAAGTAATCATCAAGTTGAAGAGAGAAGACACAAATGATATTAGGAATAATGAAGAGACTGTAGGATAGATACAGAAGAGATTTTAAAAATTAAAACTGTTTCGTATAGCACCTTAGCTGAAGTCAGAAGGTCAAGTTATAAACTACATATGACTGGGCCAGCAGGTGATATGGTGGTTAAGGCATTGTACTCCCACATGACTGACTGTGGTTTGAGTGCCCTCTCTGGTGACTTGAAGGTCATACTGGGTAAGTATGTGTGCATGCCCAAAATCCTGAGAAGAGAAGGCAAGAGAAAGGATTGTGGCATGGCCTCTCCCCGAAGAGGGGATTTTTTTCTTTTCCCTCTCACTGTCTCTCTTTGGTGAATGCACATGCCCTATGGCAAAAACAAAAACAAAAAACAAACAAATGGACAAACAAAAACAAAAAACAAACAAACAAACTGAAAAAAAAAACAAATAAAAAACTATATTTGATGAAATTGCCATTGAAATTCTTTTGTAAGGTGTGTTTATTTTGGAGGTAGACGTACACTTGTTAAATATTTTTTATTAAATCTTTAAATGTCTTATTGTTTTTATAATGAATAGGCAACTTATATGAAAATCTTCTTAAAACTATAAAATCACCATTGGAGTAGTGAGATATTCAACTGAGACCTTGTGAACAGGAGATTCACATCTTGCTTATGTGAGACAAAGTCCCTGAAACTTGAATAACAGGAGTCTTGTCTTCCCATTTAAGTTATTAGCCCCTCTCTTTCTTAAAATATATTAAAACATTTAATGGAGCACATATAGTTGAATCTATATATAATAAATGTGCAGATAATGCAGTTCAACTATATAACTTTATAACAATCAATTTGAAAACCTTAGATGAAATGAACAAAAATGTCAAGGAAAATATAACTTAACAAAATTGGTCCAAGAAAACCAATAGAAAACACTCATAAAAAATAGAAATGACAGTTAAAGGTCCATCTACCAATCTGCCATTTCCTCTCTGTCATCCAGAACACACACACAAGCCATTTTTAGCTATAGAGGCAAGTTCTACTAAATACCAGAGAAGAACTCACTTCGTTTTATATTTCAGAGCATAAGAAAGTATGGGGAACCACAACTTTATTTTACAAGGCTAATTTATTCCTGATATTAAGACAAGAAAGCAAAACTACAGACTAATATTACTCTTTTTTTGGTTTGTTTGTTATTTATTTATTTTAAAAATTTATATACATTCAATCACATTGTTTAGCTTACAAAGTGAACATTTCAATATGTGAACATTTCTCCCCAGTCCAGTTGATAAAAATATCTTCAACTGATAACACCACACCTCCCGATCCCATCAATGCTCTGCCTCCATATCTAGGCCTCCTACCCCCAAAAGCCTCTAAAAAGTACTAGGTAATTGAATCTAACCATACATTAAAAAAAACACATTTTGATCAGGTAGAATTTATGTGATAAATTTGACTTTGGAAATCAATGTAACTTCCATGTAACTACTATTTTTACAGATTACTAGGAAAAATCATTCAATGGATACTGGAAAGACAGTTGATAAAATACATCATTCTTTCATAATTAGAAACAGTAGAAATACATATAAAATCTACCATAAATCTATAGCAGTGTTATACTTACTCGTGAATCTTTTAGAAAAATTGTCACTAAAGTAAGAGTGAAAACATCGATGTCTGCTTCAATTAATTCTAATTATAGTTGTAGAGAGGCTCTGACCAATGCAGTAAGAGGAAATATGCAGTATATAAATGGTGGAGATAAATATAGAACTGACAGAATGGTGTTAACTGAAACACAAAAACATTGTTCTCTCTGTTTACCTTACTGTCAGTCACTTTTTTCTTTAAACACAAAAGGAGCATACTATGTTTACTCTTTTATTTTTTTATTTTTTTAAGAGGTTTTTGCTATAGGGCGCGTACACTCTCCAGACAGTCAGAGACAGACAGAGAGACAGAAAGCTAGAAATCACCCCCCAGGGGGGATGGCCATGCCGCAATCCCTTCTCTTCCATTCTCCTCTTGGGATCTTGGGCATGCACGCACACGCACCCAGCGTGAGTTTTAAGCCAATGGGTCCAGGACGTGAACCGCGGTCAACTACGTGGGAGTCCAACAACATAGCCATTATGCTAACTGCTGGTCCCATGTTTACTCTTTTATAACTCAGTTATATATATGGAATGTCTTTATCATATATATATACACATACATACAGTAAGTGAATTAGTGTAGTTTGTCTAACCAGTTTGTTTGATCAGATGAGCTTTGGATTTCTTTATTCTTGTAAATATTCTTTGACTTTGTGTTACTGTACTTGAAGGACACATTTCTAGATCTTGAATCACTAGATTGAAAACAGCCCATATGTCTTCCAACAGGTGAATGGTTAAACAAAATGTAGTTTGC
Organism: Tupaia belangeri chinensis; assembly: GCF_000334495.1. NCBI lineage: Eukaryota > Metazoa > Chordata > Mammalia > Scandentia > Tupaiidae > Tupaia > Tupaia belangeri. Next base: position 1,236,135 of record NW_006159707.1, on the reverse strand, counting down.
CTCGTATTCCAAATCATGAAATACCCCTCAGTAATAAAAAGGGAACAGATTATTGGTACATACTTCAACTTAGGTGAATCTAGTTGAATTCAACTTAGGTTGAATCAAAAGAGTCAATCCCAGAATGTTACATACTGTACTATCATTCCATTTATGTAATATTTTTAAGTTAAACAATTTTTTTCTGTTGTTTCTCTCCAGGGTTATCAAGGCATCCTTGACACATAAAAATTGTGTATATTTAAGGTGTATAAGGTAATGTCTTGATATATAGTGAGATGATTACCTTGATCAAAATAATCAAATATTCATTACCTCACGTAGTTACCATTTGTTTGTGTGTGTGTGTGTGTGTGTGTGTGTGTGTGTGTGTGTAGTGAGAACATTCATGATACATTGGCATAGTAAATTTCAAGTATACAATACAGTATTATTAGCTATAATGACCATGCTGTGTATTCTGCTGCCTTGGTGAGGAATGTTCTATATGTGGCTAATAGTATTTTATCTATAGTATTGGTTAATTCTGCTGTTTCCTTATCTTTTTTTCCTCCTCTGGATGATCCATCTGTTATTACAAGTGGGATATTAAAGTCCCCTACTATATTATCTTATGGCCTATTTCTTTCTCAGTTTCAGTTAATATTTGCTTTATATATTTAGAAGTTTGGATATGGGATGCATATACATTTATTATTGCTACATATGTTTGATAAATTGACCTCTTTATCATTAGTTAATTAATGTTGTCTCTTGTAACATTTTGACTTAAGGTCTAGTTTGTCTGATATAAGTATAGCCACCCCTGCTTTCTTTCTTTTTCTTTTCTTTTTTTTTTTTTTCATTTCATTTTCTCCCATACATTCAATCACATTATTATTTGTCTTACAAATGGGATATTTCAACAGGTGAATATTTCTCCCCAGTACCATTGATAAAACTACGAAATATCTTCAACAGACAACACCACACCTCTTCGTGCCATTAATGCTTTGCCTCCCCGTCCCTCCCCCCAAATGTCCCTCCCCCAAATGTCCCTCCTCAGACCCTCCTCTTGTATAGGCACTACATTGGCTGGTGCTTTCTTTTTGATACCATTTGCATGTAATAACTTTTCCATCCCTTTACCCTCAACCTATGTGTGTCCTTAAAGCTAAAATGAGTCTCTTGTAGGCAGTATATAGTTGGATATTGTCTTTTAAAAATTGATTCAGTCACTCTATGTTTTTTGATTGAATTAATTTCAATTTAAATTAATTATTGATAGGTAAGGATTTACTATTGCCATTTTATTCATTATTTTCTAATATTTTGTAGTTCTTTTGTTACTTCCCATTTACTTTTCCTTTGTGACTTGAATTTGGTTGTTGTTGTCATATGCTTTGTTTCATTTCTTCTTATCTTTGGTGTATCTACTAAAGTTTTTATTTTTTTTCTTTGTGTTTCCTATAAAGCTAATACAAAATGTTTTACAGCTATAACAATCTATTTTAAACTAATAATATCTTATTTTGTCTACATTAAAAAACTCTACACTTTAACTGCTTCTCCCCTCACATTTTATGTCATTGATGTCACAATATACTTCTTTTTATATTGTGTATCCATTAACAAATTATAGTAGCTATAGTTCTAAATACTTGTGTCTTTTAACTTTTATTCCCATCAAAAGTAATTTATTCTCCATCATCATAGAATGTCCTGAATTTGACTATATTTGTTACAGTGAGTTTTATACTTTCATTTGTTTTTATGTTTTAGTTAGTATCCATTCTTGTCAACTTGAAGAACTCCCTTTAGCATTTCTTGTAAGGTGAGTCTGGTGGTAATGAAATCTCTCAGCTTTTGTTTTTCTGGGAAGGTATTCTTCTAAGTTTCTGAAAGACATCTTTGCTGAGTATTCTTGATTAGCAGGTTTTATTTTTCCTCCAGCACTTTGAATATTTTGTCTGTGCCCTCCTGGTCTGCAAAAGTTCTGATGAGAAATCCACTAGTAGCCTAATTAGGTTCCCTTGTATGTCATGAGTTGCTGTTCTCTTGCTCCTTTCAGAATTTTATTTTATTTTATTTACTTATTTATTTAATTTTTGGAGAGGTTTTTGCGATATGGTCCATGCTCTAGCCAGAAAGACAGAGAGAGACAGAGGACACCAGGTGGCCAGAGGCTGCAGGCCCAACTGCTCCGGCACTTTGGCATCCCCACCCTTCCTCCTCCTTGGACCCTAGCTTGGTTATATGTGACTTTAAGACGAACCCATACCCCACCCCACCCGCAAGCTGGATTGAGCTGGCAATCAGTTCTGGACACCAGGCGGCCTGACCTGTCACTCATCCTCTGAGCCTTCCCCGCTTGCCATTGGACTCTCTGAACTTTAGTGATTTGAATAGCTTGAACTTTAGTGATTTCCTTTTCTGTTTTGTTTTTCTTTGCTCTTGAGGTGTTGCTTATCAGGTCAGTTGGAGGCTTACCACTCCTTAGAAACAGGGAGGACTTTGGGCCATCCAGGACCAGTGGCAACAGTTAATGGTAACTGTGAGCAACAGGTAGGCCAACCATAAGAGAAATCATTAATTTTCTAATCCTGTACAATTCTTAACACTCAGAGATACCTTAAATAAGTTAGGAAGCATCATATAGATTACCTGATGACTAGGAACAATCACAGAGGCTCAAGAAATATGAGCAACCAAAAAAGGCCCCTCCCTCACAGGAAATCCTCAAGCCCACATCACCCACAGTCAGTACAATGGACGTCGTGGACATGTCCGATAAGGAATTCAGAATATTTGTAGTGACCAAATTAACGGAGATGGAAGAGAAAAGAGACAAGGAGCTCCAGGAGATGAGGAAGTCCTTTTATGACTTGAAAGAAGAAATGGATACCTTAAACAAGAATCAGATGGAACTTCTAAGGTTGAAAAATGTGATACAGGAAATCAATACCTCCCTTGAAAGTATTAAAAGTAGCTTAGACCAGGCAGAAGATCGAATCTCTAACGTCTAAGACATAACATCTGACATAGAAAAAAGTATCAAGAAGATTGAGAAAACAACCATGAAAAATAAGGATAATACACGAGGAATACTGGATACCATCAAGCGCCCCAACATCCAGATAATTGGTATTCCAGAAGAGGAAGAAAATGATAAAGGCCTAGATAATTTATTCCATGAAATCCTGGAAGAAAACTTTCCAAACCTAGAAAGGCATTCAAATATCCAGAC
>NW_006159707.1:1190361-1231927 GCF_000334495.1 Tupaia belangeri chinensis | reverse complement strand
TCTATTGCTGAGTGAAGTAAGCCAGGCTATGAAAGAAAGATATTGTATGTATCCACTTAATATATATATATACCGACTATCCACACTCTATGGTAGAGAGCAAAATATTGGAGGGCATAAAAGCAGTGAAAGTACTTAACGAGAATAAGACAGTGTGGAATGGGGGGGGTGAAGAGAAGAGACTAGAGAAAGATAGCAAGAGATCAAATAGAGAGGCAGGACATCAGTGGGAAACAGTTATGGCTTATTACCTGTTGATGGTGACATGTATAGTATTCTCAACTGGATTGGTCTGAGAAGTATTTCATGATGGGTAAAGTCTTTTTACAAGCAAAATGAGAAATAATGATTGACTGTTTAAAAAATAATAATTAGAATAATAATAATGATTGTGAAAAACATTGAAAAGATATTGAATGATAAAGTGGGGAGGTTAATGTCTCTGACATGCATGGCATACCCTTTTGAAAAAGCAATGTAATACACTGAAAAGTTATATGTAATCCAATGTAATATAAAGAAGATTACGATGATAATAAAAATAAAAAAATTTAAAAAATAAATAAAAAAAAAAGAAAGACAGAGACAGAGAGACAGAAAGCAAGAAATCACCTCCTGAGGGGATGACCACACCACAGTCCCTTCTCCTCCATTCTCCTCTTGGGATCTTGAGCATGCACGTACACGTGCCTGGTGTGAGTTCAAGCCATCGGGTCCAGGACTCGAACCATTGTCAACTATATGGAAGTCCAGCGACATAGCCATTATTCCAACTGCTGGTCCCCGGAATTTTATTTTTGTCTCTGTCTTTTGAGGATATGCTTATAATGTGTGTTGGTGAACATCTCTATAGTTTAATGTATTGGATTTTTTGGGAGGAATTCATGGATCTAGATGCTTATTTTCTTTTCCAGATTTAGGAAATGTCCTGTTATTTCTTTAAATAAGCTTTCTGTACTGTTCTCTTTCTTTGCTCCATCAGACACTCCCATAATACTTGTTATTGGTTTACTTGATGATGTCCTATATCATTTAGGCTTTTCTCCACTCTGTCATTTTTTTATTTGTCCCTCTGATCTGGTTATTTGAGATCACCTGTCTTAAAGCTTTATGATTCTTCTGTTTGGTCGAGTTTGCTTCTGAAGCTCTCTATGAAATTTTATAGTTCAGTCATTATGTTTTTTTCAGCTTCAGAATTTCTATTTGGTTCTTCTTATGATTCCTACTTCTTTGTTGAATTTCTAATTTTGCATGGTTCCTTTGATATTATTCATCTGTCTATCTGTGTTCTCTTGAAGCTTGCTGATTTTGAATTCTTTGTCAACAGTTCATGGATCTCTATTTTTTAAAGGACCAATTATTGGTCATTTACTTTGTTCTTTTGGTGGTGTCATGTATCCCTGATTATTCATGATTCTTGTGGACTTACACTATTTCCTATGCATTTGCATAAGTAGGTAGCTCTTCCACTGGCTTTGGCAGATAAACTCTTCATCCTTCAGAGATTCTGCCAGTCAGCCTGTCTAGAGATTCTGGGTGGGCTGACTGTTGAGGTCTGCAGTCAGTCTTGCTGCTGGAGTCCCTGAGCAGCCTGGCCCAGTGCCTGTTTGTGCAGGGTTGGTTCTGGAGCCTAGGTTCCTTGGGGGGTAGATCTGTAACTCGTGTCTGTGTGTGCAAGCTTGGTACTTGGGTATGTGAGGATGGGCTTGGTTCCTGTGTCTATGGGAACTGACATGGAGTTTGGATCTAGAGAAGCATGCATGGATTCTGGATCTACTGGAGCTCGGATCTATGGGAATTGGTCTCACAGAGGGGTCTTCTGGGATAAGGTTGTATCCTGGGTTGACTGGAGTTGACCTTATTACTATTTACAATGGATTATGGGTCTGTAGGGGTTGGTTTGGTGCTGGAGCAGGCCTAGAACATGAGTTTCTGAGGGCTGGTATGGAGCCTAGGGTCACAGAGGCTGCGTTGAAGGCTGGCTTTTCAGGGGGTGACCTGGAGGCTGGAATCACAGGAGTTGGCTTGGTGCTGAGGCAGGTCTGGCACCTATATTTGTGGGAATTGGCTTAGAGGTTGAGGATATAAGGGTTAGCCTGGATACTGAATCTACTAAAACCTCATCCTGTGAGGGCTGGCTTTGATTCTGGATCTGCTAGAGCAGGCTCTGACCCAGAGCCTGGAGATGAGTCTGTAGGAGCTGGCATGGAGTGTGAGTTTTCAGGGATTGACCTATAACCTGGAGCCATGAAAACTGACTTGGTGCTGAGATGGGCTGGTGCCTAGGTCTGGAGGACTAGCCTTGTGCTAGTTTGGGCCTGAAGCTTAAAACCACAGAGTTCAGTCTAGTATTATGATGAGCCTGGAGTCTGGGTCTGTGGGGACTGGCTTGGTGGTGATATTCACTGGAGTGGACTTGTTTCTGGGGTCCATGGTGAGGTAGGATGCCCTTTTACTCTATTTACCCTACACAAAAGATATGCCTCTTCATGCTCTGTTGCCTATATTCAGGGGTAAGATAATGCAGGCAATACAAAACTGTTTTTCCTACCCTCTCCTGCACATTTTATTTATTTATTTATTTATTTTATTTCTGTATTCTGTACAGATGCCATTATCTCCTACCTGGATTTTTCAGCTCTTGTGAAAGTATTTTTAATGTTCAATAAGTTATTTAAATTGGTATTTTTGTGAGAGGAAGAGTACTGAAAACTCTTATTCTTTTATAGTCCTGAAATCACTATAAAATTTTAGAAATGGAAGGCAAATCAGTGATTGCCAGAGGTTAGTAACAGTAGATAGTTAGTGGGGTGAAAGGTGGGAATGGGAGGAAGATGGATGTCAGTATAAGAGGGGAATACAAGTGATTGTTGTGGTGCTAGAACTGTTTATTGTCTTGACTGGGTGGTGTATATGTGAGCCCAAACATATGATACAATTTTATAGAATTAAACACACAGACACATTAATATAAATAAAATGGGAACTTGAAGAAAATGAGCATCACTGTCAATATCCCGGTGATAATATAATATTGTTTTATAAAATTTTAACACAGGGGAAACAAGGTAAATAGTATGTGGGATATATATGTATTATTTCTTACAACTCCATGTGAATCTGAAATTATCTAAACAAAATTTAAGTGAAAAATTTTAAAAATCACCTTAAGTTAAAAAGTTACATTTAATTTTCATATTTTTGTCAAATTGCTCTCAAAATTTGCTTTAGTGTTTACTCCTTTTCTTCTTTTTAATTAATTAATTTACATTCATTCACTGAGCATTGTCACAGCATACAAAATGTGATTTCCCATCCAGAATATGCTGCATAGTGGCTTAATCATATTTGTTATCATTAATAATTTTCCATTTCTAGTTTCATGTATATATATATATATATACGTATATATACATATACATATATATGCATATATGTATGTGTGTATATATATATACACATATATGTGTATGTATGTATATATATATATATATTTCCCCCTATTTCTTATCTATTTCTTACCCTCTGCCATTTCCCACCCTCTTCCCACACTATCTCAGGTGTCCACAATTGTTTTCCATTTTTTTTGGCCATGTTTTATTGATTCAAAAAATTTCTTAAATAATATAGCTACTTTAAGTAGGCTTGGCAGGAAACATTGTAGTAAATGTTATATTTGAGATCCATTGTCCTTATTACCATCTTTCTATTAAAATTCCTGTAATGTTAATTTTCAGATGCAAAAGAGAACATCTTTCCTAAATTATACTGTATATTAAATGATACTATAATAAAAAAATAGCTACTTTAAATAGCACGCTCTGCTGATACATTCATATCTATGAATACATGTCTGACTTTAGGCATGAAACTCTGAGTAGAATGAATATACTATAAGGTAGCACCTAGCTGATGCTATATAGTTTACTATGGTCATTAATTATGTATTTTTTACTATATTTTTAAATATAAAGACAAGTAGATTCAGTTTTAATAAATCAAAGAAATGCTAAGGAAATATGCTTAAAACTTAAAACCAGGAAACAGATTAGGATTCTGTTTAAAGAGTAGGTACATGAACCTATCGGCAGCTTAAGACAAGACAAAAATCCTTAAAACTGAAAAACAAAGCCTAGAAGAAAATCAGCAATGTTTTAGTCAAAAGTCATAAAATTCTATTTTACCAGTTCAGTTTCTGAACTTCTGTTCTGATCTTCTGTTGTGATTTGATTTTCCCTATTAAATTTTGGGATATAATATTCAACTCCAGACTAATTTGGCCATTTTCTTAGTTTTTGAACTCTTATTTCTGTGCGACTGTATTTAATTTTCCTGGTATAGCACTCCTTGCATAACTTCTTGGAGATCTGGTCTGTTGTTGATAAATTCTTTCAGGTTTTGTTTATCTGAGAATGTTCTTGTCTTTTCTTCCCATATGAAGGATAATCTTGCCAGGTATAGTATCCTTGGTTGCAATTGCTTTTCCCTCAACACTTTGAATATATTTTCCCGTTCCTTCCTCACTCTCATTGTTTCCGATGAGAGACCCGCTGTCAGGTAACTTGACGTTTCTCTCTTGCCAATCTTAGTATCTTGACTTTTGTCTGCTGTTTTGCTCAACTTGGCTATATTGTGTCTTGGAGAATATCCTTTAGTGTTTACTCCTAATGACAATGGAGTATATGAAAGTCTTAACCTTCTTCTAAGCTAAAACAAACAAACAAAAATTCCAGCTTAATGATGCACTGGTGATACACTCTTCAAGTGATGCTGGATCCATAGGGAAGGTTGTGGATTCAGTTCCTCAATCAACATGAGCACACTGGGCACACACGCCCCTGATCCTGGCTGGCTGACAAGGCTGGGGTAATCAAGGTGTGTGATCCTGGTGAGGATTCTTTTCTCTCTCTATCTCTCACTCTTGTGAGAGAAAAAAAACAACTTTAAATAAAACAACAAGAAAGAGTTACTACTTTTCACCTAACAAACTGGACAGAATTAAGTTATGTGGAGCCCATTATTGACCAAGGTGTGGGAAATGAGACATTCTAAATTGTCACTGGTTGGATTCCCCAGTAAGTAGACTCTGAAACAGAGACTAGTGGGTAAAGGTATATTATGGTGTGTAGTTAGTATTAACAACTGTGGAAGGGACAGAAAGAAGCAGGATTGGGTAGAGAGAGAAGTTGAGTTGAAATGCTGTCTTGACAATAACCTTAGCTGGCTATAGACATATTCTTAAAACTTGGATATTCCTTCAGAGTTGTCCCAAGTTAGGAGTTGGGGCTGGACCTTTTAACCTTCATATAGATTAGTTACTGAGTTAATTCACTTCAGCACTGAAGTGGCTTATGGCAATTATTATTGATATCAATGGTTGAGCATTTTTATCTATCAAGTTATGAGCGGTGGTCTTCAAAAAGTTCACAGAAAATGTGTATTATGAAATTTATGGATTTCTGAAAAGTTTTTGCATGAAAAATAAACTTATCCATATTTATATGAACATTTCAAAGCCTCTCTGTGTAGTTCTTCTTCTCTGATACATATTCTTAGTGGACAGGAATATTTTTATAAAACTCATGCCCACTTGTGCATATCTACCCACATGTCTCTACACCTGGTCTCTGGTATATCAATTGCTGTCCATCCAGGCTGAGACATTCTTTACTGCCCTTGAGACTATGTATATTTTAATCTCAGATCCTTTCTCTTTCCACACTAAATAGATAACAAAATGTGCTGATTTATATATATTTATATATTCTTTTTATTCATGGTAAGAATATGTGTGGGAGGGAGAGGAGAGAGAGAGAGAGATAAGAGCACCCTCCATAGGGTATTGTCATGCTGCTAGCGTCTTTCTCCAGTCCTCTAGTCCATCAGAACTGAGTACTTGTTTGTATGCTGGTGTGTTTCAGGCTGACTGAGAATTTGAGCTCTGGATGCCCTGTGGATTCTAGCTTCTCTTGAGCAGTGCATGATTTTTGCTATGTAGACATTTAAATATTTTTATGTAGTACATTTATTTACCTTTTTCTTTTAGAGTTATTTTTTTATTTCATACCATAATAAGAAAACTTTTCCTTCCAAAGAAAAGAATTAGCCTATTTTGCCAAATAACTTTTTATTTAGAACTTTAAAATTCCTTTGATTATTTATTATGGTATGAAAAGTGAGTTAAGAGTTTAGTGATAGTTATTCAAAAGGCTAGCCAGTAACCTTAATAACATTTATTTAATAATTTATAATTTCACCATTGAAATGAAATGCTATCTTATCATATATGAAATTTCATGATGAATTCAGTAAATCATATTACAAATTTAATCATCTTAAAATTTTCTAATATTAACATGTGTTTGTATTTCTGGAATAAATTCTACTTGCTCATGATTCAGTGCTCTTTTGTTGAATTGATTTACTATTTTATTAAGGAATTTTGCATCTATTTTTAACCATGAAAATTACCAATAGTTTTTATTTTACTGTGCTTTAGTCTTAGTGTTTTGTATAGGAAAATAGAAATGAAATCCCTGACTTTAGTCTTTGTTCCAAGGAAGATGCTGAAAGTATGCTTTTTTTAAAGTGTGTATGTGTGTGTGTATGTGTGTGCACACATGTTCACTTACTAGAGGAAACAATTTTTTAGAAGAATTATTTAACTTTATTTATTATTATTATTTTTTTGAGAGAGATTGTTGCTATAAGGCACATGCACTTTCTGGAGAGACAGAGAGACAGAAAGCGAAAAATCACACCCCCTTCCACCCCTAGGAGAATGGCCTCACCACAGTAACTTCTCTTCCATTCTCCCCTTGGAATGTTGGGTACACATGCACAATGTCTGGCATGAATTTCAAGCCTCTGGGTCCAAGACTTGAACTGCAGTCAGTCATGTGGGAGTACAGTAATATAACCATTATACCATCTGCTGATCCTGACTAGTATTATTTTTTAATTTGCTATAGAGCACATGTGCTCATGAGAGAGAGAGAGAGAGAGAGAGAGAGCAAGTCACCAGGTTTGGGACTCAAAATGTACTTGGCCATGTGGGAGTCCAGCACCTTTAACCACCACACCACCTGCTAGCCTCTAGGAGAAAACTCTTTATGTGGGCATTGAGGTAGAGAAATAGGATAACACACCCAGATAACTTGGAGCCACAGGAAGAGAAGGAAGTGAAGTCTCTATATCCAGAGAACAAGCACGCTATATTAGTTGTCCATTACTTTAATATATAATGAAGTGCCACAAAGTTAGCGGTTTAAGACTATACACATTTATTTTCTCACAGTTTCTGTGGGGTAAGAGTCTGGGCATAGCTTAGCTGGGTCATTTGTCTAGGCTCTCATAGGCTGTGATCAAGATATTGGCACCTGTGGGACCAGAAGTTGGTGTAATGGCTATGTTGCTGGACTCCCATTCCGTCGACCACAGTTTGTGTCCTGGATTCAGTGGCTTAAACTCACATTGGGTGCATGTGCATGTGTGCCCAAGATCCCGAGAGGAGAATGGAGGAGAAGGGATTGCATCATGGCCATCCCCCCTGTGGGGTGATTTCTCGATTTCTGTCTCTCTTTCTGTCTCTCTTTCTCTCTCTGTCTTTCTGGCGAGTGCATGTGCCCTATAGCAGAAACCTCACCGCCCCCCCCAAAAAAAAAGATATTGGCATTCTATAGCAAAAATCTTAAAAAAAAAAAAAAAGATGTCAGCTAGGGTTTGGTTCTTACTAAAGGCTCAACTATGGTAGGATCTGCTTCCCAGCTCCCAGAGGTTTTTACCAGAATTAATTTCTTGCGTCTGCTGCATTTACTACAGTTAACTCCTTTAAAGTCAGCAATGAAAAGAGAGAGGGATACTCTAGAGTCTGTTAGCAGTAAGGAGTCTTACGTGATGCAATGTCATCATGTGAGAGACATCCTATTATCTTTGTCATATTTTATAGGGCAGAAATTAGTCACACTCACTCACACTCAATAGGAGAGGATCACAAAAGGACCAGAACACCAGGAGAATGGGGATCATGGGAGCCACCTTGAAATCTGTCTGTGTACACCATGTATATGCTGTGCTTGACTGCACAGCCCCATCTTCATCCTGCCTCTTACCTTACACAATCACTTGAGGAAGAGCTTCTGTGATCAAAACCTGAATTTTCAGCCAGAAGAATAGAGAAATAACCGCTAGGCTGTGAGGCAATTCCCTTTCCTGAACTTTTTGAGATCCTATTATTTTTACTTGAGCTGAAGAAATCCAGTCTACCTGCCAAATAATTTCCATCTGGACTCTCAACTATAAAATATACATTAAAAAATCATCAAAAATATGAGAGAAACCATTATTATAAGAAAGCTGCCAAATTTACTAAACACAGGCACACACACGTGCGTGTGCACACACACACACACACTTTTGAGATAGTAGAATTAAAGAGGAAGGGAAGTAATATTAGCACTAGTATTAATGCCTCAGAGAGACTTAAGTGGATATCACAAACTGTAAAAATGTTCTAAACAAGAAAACCAGAGCACCTAGAATTTTTTTTAAAATTATTCTACTTAACTTTATTTACTTACTTATTTTTAAATTTGACCAGAGAGGGACAGAATGAGAGCAAGAGAGAGGGGGAAGTGAGAAAGCAAGCATCAGGTTCAGGACTCGAGCCATGTTTGACCATGTGTGAGTCCAGCACCCTTAACCACCACACCACTTGCCAGCCCCAAGTACCTAGAATTTTGAAATCTGATTGGAGAATACAACCCATTCAATAAGTGGGCTAATTAGCTGAAGGCTGAATTAGAATAGTGAAAATAAGGATTATTACAGAATGTAGAATGCAAGGATAAAGAGATATGAAAAATAAAAACAGACTTAAAAATAGGGAAAATACACATTTAATTACAGAATTAATCTAATAGCTGTTTTGAAAGGAGAAAAATCAAGTAGAGAGAACAATAATAGAAACAGGAGAAGAAAATGTCAAAGATCTGAAGACACATATACAGAGTGCTAAAGAGTATTAATAAAAAAAAATTATCCCACACAATGAAACATTAGGTAAAACTCTAGTAAAATACTTAAAACATACAGAGAGAAGAAAAGAGTTAGATTGGTATCAAACTTCTCAGTAGCAACACTGTATACAAGAATAAAATAGAATTAAAAATTCTGAAAGAAAATTATTTTGCACCTGATATTCTCCATTCAAACAATCAATCAAGTATGGATAAAATTAAAGACACTTTTATATATACAAATATTTAGGAATTTTGTCAATCAGAGCCCTTCTCTGAAAGTATTACTTAAAGATGTACTCCAGCAAAATGAAAAAAAGAAAGAAAAAGGAAAACCTGGGACATAGAAAAAAAACAATGATGACACAGCAAATCAGTAAGTCATAGAATTAAGGGTACATTATACAAAAGGGGAAACATAATGGAATAAAAACTCTAGCTATTTTCATTGGAGGAAGTAGGAGTGGGAACTCTATCAAGAGTCTTGTTAGAGTTTAGAAGGAGGATATTGTGTAACTACCATTGTGGTGAGAAAAAAATAAAATATGAATTTGTGTCAACTTAGGGATAACCACTGAGCCAGCCCCTCAGCACAGTAGTTAAGCGCTGTGCATAGGAGCTGGATCCCATGTAACGATGAAGTTCAAGTCTTGACCAGGTACATGTGTGTGAATGTTTCAATATCCTGATGGGATAGAAAAATAGAGAAAAGAGGATTGAGGCATGGTTATGATCCATTGGGGATGCTTTCTCTCTCTCTCTCTCTTGTACCTACACCCTCTGGCAATTAAAAAAATAATCATTAGAAGAGGAAATTTACAGGGGGCCAGCAAGTGGTTTGGTGGTTGGAATGCTGGACTTCCACATGGCCAGCCACTGTTCGAGTCCTTGACCTGGTGGTTTGCTTTCTAGCTTTCCCTCTCTCTCTCTCTCTCTGTCTTTTTCTGGTGAGCACATGTGCTCTATAGCAAACTAAACAAAAAAATTTCTTAAAAAAAGAAAAGAAAGTATGCATATATATATATATATATATAATATGTAAATATACACACATTAACACACACACACTTTTATGTACATATACAACAACTAGAGAAGACTGATTAAAGAGAAATGTATCAGTTCCACAGAAGTTAGAGAAAGGACAGGAAAAAAGTAAGGAAGTCACAATAATAAAATATGAAATATTGTGGCAAAAATAAACTCAACTATTAGTGTTCAGATGAAATGTGAATGAGTTAAACTCTCCTATAAAAAGGCAGAAACTACTGTGATTTAGGAACTGTGCTAAGCACTTTACATAGATAAGTTTATTAAAATCAACAATAAATTCTACAAGGTGGTTCTATTTTCACTCTTACACTAAAGATGAGAAACCTAAACTTAAGAAAGATTAAGTCATTTGCTTAAAAAGTAAAAGCCAGGTTCAAATCCAGGCTCCTTGATGCCCAAGGCCATGCTTTTAGTCATATTAAACTGCCACTTAGCTTGGTTAAAATTTTTTTTTGTGTGTTACTTGTAAGAGTTTAACCAAGGCAAAACAATATATAAATTCTGAAAATAAAAGGTTGGGAAAAGATATACTAAGCAAGTGATGACAAAAATGAGAAGTAACAAGGGCAGTAATAACACCTGTGTCCTATGATATGGAAAAACAACTTTAAGGACAGTGTGAGTAGTCTAATTCTGTTTATGTTAAAAATGTGTGTATGTGTTGTGGAATTAGTGTTGGCATGAAGAGGCTATGTACATAGATTGTTTGAGTTGTTGTATAATACTGTTTTACTTGAGTAATTAAAAACAAAGTATAAAGGAATAGACACTATCCTTGATCTTCAAGAACTGACCAGTGTAGCTGGAGAATAGGCAGGTGCCCAGCTGTCTATAATGCAGACCAGGAGAGAAACTAGGCAGAGGCAGTGTATTATGTTGGGAGAATACAAAACTAAGCTTTAAAGGAGGTGATAAAACAGGGTATGCCTTTAAATAAAGGTGTCACCAAGCACCTCTCATCATACTTTGACAATTTCCCCTTTTCATAGTGGGGGTGAGGGTGGAGAATCAGGAGGCAATGTATAAGAATGACAGTGTCAGCCACGTGTCGCCTTTTCAAAGCAATGAAATGTTTTCATCCAGAAAAGAAAAAAAATAAATCTCAACTTTTCTTATTTCATCCAAACTGGGTTGTCTGTCCCTTTGCAGTTGCTATGACAACAGCACCTCTCCTCCTTCTTCATTTGGATCTATTTCCAAACTGAGAACAATGAATGTAAAAGATCAGAAAATGGAAAAAGCAAGTAGGCATTAAAGGCATTAGAATTATTTACCCTGGAGAAGAGAATGCTAAGAGGTGGCAATAATACTGTTCTGGGCTATTAAAGGTTACTACTCCATAAGTAGTTTCCTGCTTGGGGCCAAGATAAAATCAAATTTATTTTAACTGGAGGGAAATAGCTTTAGGGAGAAAAAGTCCCTGACAGAAGTTCTGTAGGACTGCTCTGGCTCTGCCAGGGTAGAGAAATGAGGAGATATGGGAAATTTGTCTCCTGCTGTAGTTGTTATTTTCTTCTAAAAAGTTCTTGATCAGTAAAACAACAATCATAACAACAACAACAATAAAACACTCTCAGATGCTTTAGATTTTGCTTTGTATTTATGACCTTAATCTTTGCAACAATCCTATGAGAAAAGTACCACTAGGGGCCAGCAGGTGGTGTGTGGTTAAGGCACTGGATTCCCACATAACCAACTGAGATTTGAGTCCTGGACCCAGTGGTTTGAAAATCACACTGGGCACATAGGTGCCCAAAGTCTTGAGAGGACGATGGAAGACAAGAGATTGCAGCGTGACCATTTCCCTGGGAATTGATCTCTCATTTTCTCTCTCTCTGTCTTTCTCCAGCAAGCATGCACACCCTGGGTCAAAAAAAAAATATATATATATATCATTAATAATCTCATTTTAAAGTCAAGAAAACTAAGGGTCAGAGAGATTAGCACCCAACATCACACAACTGATGAATGACAGAGCTGGATTTGAACCTAGGAAATCTGTATTTTTAACCAATAGTAACTTATGCAATAAACACTCTCCTGAAATGGTTTCAATTGCATTGGGACCTTTGAAGGAATCCCGTATAAAGCCTTAGACAACATAAATTCTAATCTTATTTATCCATTGAGTCATTTCTTTTTAATTTCTGTTTATTTATTATTTTCCATGTGCAAGAGAGTTAGAGAGATAGAGAGAAATAGAAACAGAAAGACAGTACCCCCAGCAAGCAAACCACACCACTCCTAGCTTCACCAGTCTTGGATCATGGATCATGAATACATGCAGGCCTGGCATGCTCAGGGAAGTCCCTGGGCATGAATTGGAAACCTTCCCAGGTACATTAGTCTCACTAAGCATTTGGTTTAATGTGGCACCACCTTCTAGGCCCAAGTCATTCTTTTTATTTTTCCCTTTTTAAAGAGATTTTTGCTATAGAGTGCGTGCGCTTGCTGGAGAACCAGAGAGAGACAGAAAGTGAGAAATCACCCCCTAGGAGGAATGGCCACACCGCAATCCCTTCTCATCCATTGTCCTCTTAGGTTTTTAGTCACACACACACATGCACCCAGCCTGAATTTTAAGCCACCAGGTCCAGGACTTGAACCATAGTCAACTACATAGGAGTCCAGCAATATAACCATTATGCCATCTGCTGCCCCCTTCAAGTTGTTCTTTAACAATTATTTACTGAATGCCTGCTATAAATAATTTCTAGCTATAACTAGGGAGAGGTGAGGGTGGAGAGAGCAGGGTGCACAAGATCTCAGAGCTGGTAGTCTAGTACAGGATCACAGACACAAACGAATAAACTAATAGGTAATTTCAGGGACTAAATTCAGGCAAAACTGCTGCAAAGGAAGGAAAGCTAGGCAAGGCAATGAGACTGAGAATAAGACCATGAGTGGATGATAAGTCAAGGCCATGGATGCTGCTAATTACCCTACAGTGCATAGAATGACCCAGTCCAAGATGTCCAAAGCACCAAGGTTAAGAAACCCTGATCTCTACTATAAGACTGTAGTTTATAGGCCACAGAAATAAGATTGGAATTTATTCTAAGCAAAAGAGAATTCACCAGATGACTTAAAGCAGTAGAGTATCTTAAAGGGGTTTATACTGCAGGAGATAACACTGGTTTGCAATCAATTGGGTTACAGTGAGTAGAGATAGCAGTAGAGAGCGCAATGAGGTTTTCTGTTTTTCTAAACTGTATAATAGTAGCAGTAAATACTCTAGATGGTGATGGTGGCCTGCTTTAGAGGAGTAGCAATGGCGATGAAGAGAAATGGCCAGATATGGGAGGCAAAAGTGACCAGACTTGCTGATGTGTGGATGAAATAGGAATGAAAGATGACTCTTAGGTTGTGGCTGGACCAACTGGGCAGGTGGATAGAGCTGTAAATGTACATCAGGGGGAATGTGTTTGGGGAAAATGGGGAGAAACTTAAGAGTTACACCTAGACAAGTTAGATTTGATAAAACTATCAGCTATATAGGTTGAGCATCCCTAATCCAGAAATCTGAAATGTTGCAATAGGAAATTTTTGGAGTGCTGGCATACCACAAGTGGGAAATTCAATACCTAACCTCATATGATGGCTATAGTCAAAACACAGCCAATACAAAAATATTGTATGAAATTGTCTCCCAGCCATGTATATAAGGTGTATATAAAACATAAATGAACTTCATGTTTAAAAATAAACCCATCCCCAAGATGTCTCATTATGTCTGAAGAAATTTCAAGAATTTTTATGGAAAAATGGAATTATAGTACAAGTTTATATTAGTGCAAAATATTTTTGAAATCCCTGCACAGTTTTCTTTATGATACACATTTTTCATGAAGTGTTTGAAGACTCTTACTATATGCAAATGTTTCAAAGTCTGGAAAAATATGAAATCTGAAACACTTTTGATTCTAAGGGCTACTCAATTTATAAAAGAGAAGATTTGCATATGAATATACATTATTGGAAATAGTCACACAAGTGGCTGTCCTTGACTGGGCCTCAGTTTCCTCCTTTGAAAAATGAGCTATAACCCTAAAATTCTATGAACTTTAGGAGATAAGGCCAAAAAATGAAGGATTGGATTTGATTGACTTCAGCAGTATCACCCAATTTTGAGACTCTTCTATATTGTACTAAATTTTCTCCTCAGAGAACTGCTAAGGAAATAGACAAGAGATGAGGAATTTAGTCTTATTTTGCAGAAACTAATTATGCTGCATAAGAACTGATATCCCTAAGGACCCAGAGCTAGTCAGTTATCTGGGACTAGGTCTGGGATCTCCCCAGCAACTGAGGGAGACTGATAGAAATAAAATTGCTCTATGCTATAAAAGGGACTGTTTGAACCTCCAAGGAGAAGACAGGACCTTTGAAAATTATAAGTTAGGAATTTCACCAATTTCTTTCCTAGTGACCCAAAGGCTATTCTCTGTATCCTCTCCCAAATTCATTGTGGTCTGACAAGGTATGGAAAGACCCAAAGCAGGTAAAATATCTTGTTAAATTTGTTAGCTGTGGGACCAGCAGTTAGTGTAATGGCTATGTCGTTGGACTCTCCCGTAGTCAACTGTGGTTCAAGTCCCGGACCCGGTGGCTTAAACTCATGCTGGGCACGTGTGCATGCATGCCCAAGATCCCGAGAGGAGAATGGAGGAGAAGGGATTGTGGCGTGACCATCCCCCCTGGGGGGTGATTTCTCACTTTCTGTCTCTCTGTCTCTCTGTCTGTCTGGTGAGCGCACGCACCCTATAGCAAAAAAAAAAAAAAATTGTTAACTATTTCCTTGGTTTATACACAGGCTGAAAAAGGGCTCATTTTTTGAGGTTACCTGAGTAAGTGAGCTGAGACTTCCTCCTTTCCCCTCTACCTCCCCAAACAAAAACAAAACACACACACACACACACACACACACACACACACACACACACACACATACACAAACGAGCTGGCGAGCTGGCGCGAAAGGAAATGAGAAAGACCAAGAACACAGTTGCTTTTGTTTTCTTTTTGGAAGGTTGGGGAGGGCAAAACATCAGAAAGGAAGACACCCCATCCAATGCTGTGTGAGTGGCTTTCCCAGCTGAGGTGGGGGAGAGCCCAGGGGAAATAATCTGACTCTTACTGGTAATTAAAGGGAGAATGTCAAGTCTCCCAGAGGACCAACCATTGCTTATTGGAGAAGTGGAGCAATCTGCTTGCAGCCACTTACTGGAGGAAAAGTAAAATGAGTCCTGTTTTAATGAAGTGTCCTGGAGCTAGTGAAACATTCCACCAAGGGCATTGTCTCCAAGATTTGCTGAGTTTATTCTATTGAACCATAAACATACACCAAATAAGAATCTTAGCAATTAGTTTGTGAGGGAGGGATTAACATCCGCAAATATTTTTCCAGGGTTAGCAGTATGCCAAGCTCAGTGATACGGTTGTGATGGTGAAACAAGGGTCTAGGGCAGATATTTTAGGCTTCTTGTCCATACAGTTTCTGTCATAACTACTCTTCCATAATATCACGGAAGCAGACACAGACATACATTTCTTAAAGAGTGTGGTTCCTAATAAAACCTTTCTTCTCTCCCCTCCCCTTTCCTCCCCTCCCCTCTTCCCTCTCCTTCTCCCTCTTCTTCTTCTTCTTCTTTTTTATTTTTTCAATTTGCCAGAGGGCCTGTGTGCTTATTGGAGAGAGACAGAAAGAGGGAAAGTGAGAAAGCACCCCTATGGGGAATGGTTGCACTGCAATCCATCTCCATCTCTTCTTCCTTTTGGGATTTGGTCATGCATGCACATGTGCCTAGCATGTTTTTCAGGTCACCAGCAAACAGGGCTAGCTTCAGATTTAGCAGGCCTGCAGCCATTTTGAAATTAAGAAAACAGTCTAAGTACTGAATTATGGGGAGGTTTAGTTGAGGAATAATCAGATGAGAAACCAGCAATGTGTATTTGAAGAAAAATAGGAATTAGGATAATTGCTCAAAGAAAAGCAATTGACTGTGAATAGAAGCAGCCAGATTTAGTTTGCTGATAACATCAGGTTTGGGACTTGAGCTGCACAGTCAGCCATGAGAGCACAGTCACCTTAATCACCGCACTGCAGGTTCATCTGATAAAACCTTCTTTACAAAAATAGGAGACAGGCTGGATTTGGCTGTCAGCCATATTTTGCCAAGACTTGGTTTAATGCATTTTTTTATTTTAAAGTTTTATGTATTTATTTCTTCCATGGTGTGTGTGGGTGTGTGGGTGTGTGTGTGAGAGAGAGAGAAAGAGAGAGAGAGAGAGACAGAGAGGGAGGGAGAAGAGAGAGAGAAAGAGGGAGGGAGGAGAGAGAGAGAGAGAGACCCCCAACAGGGTTTTGATGTCATAGTAGACCCCCAGGCTCAGCCAGGCCGGGATCGTGGACATGCTCATGCCTGACATACTCAAGGAGGTCTCTAGACTTTTTAAAAAAGTTTGTTTATTTGTTTGTTTATTTATATTTTTGCTATAGGGTATGTGCATTCGCCAAAAAGACAGAGAGAGAAAGAGTGACAGAAAGCGAGAAATCACCCCCCAGGAGGGATGGCCATGCCACAATTCTCCATTCTCCTCTTGGGATCTTGGGCACACATGCACGGGTGCCCGGCGTGAGTTTAAGACACCAGGTCCAGGACTTGAACTGTGGTAGACTACATAGGAGTCCAGCAACATAGCCATTATGCCAACTGCTGGTCCTGGTCTCTAGACTTCAAACTGGCATCTTTTCATGTGATTCAGTCCCGTGGAGCTTCACATGTTATTGCCAAGCCACTGTCCAGTTCCACTGAGCATGGTTCTTATATCTCACTGTGTACCAGGGACATTATCATTACTTTAAGGTAATGCACATGACAGTGTCACCTCCAGTTAATTCTGAATATAATCTGGAATAGGGCCTGAGCAACTGTACTTTAAAAAATTCTTCAGTTATTTTCAGGTGCACAGGGATGAGAATCAATGGGCTTAGAGTTATGACTTTTGCTTGGTTATACAATAAAATCATGTGGGTGTGTGTGTGTGTGTGTGTTAAGAATAATTTCATCTGGCATCACCTTGAGAGACACTGACTTAATTGGTCTAGATGTGGTCTTGGTTGGAATATTTTTGAAGCTCCCTGAGTGATTTTATTGTAAACGCCAGAGTTGAGAACCACTGATTTGGATGGCTAGACAAATAGGCAATTTGAATACAGTGTGATAATCGTATGACAGGAGTAATTTTTTATTCATTGAGCAAATATTTATAGAGTTCTTGCTATGAAGTAGGAAAGAGCTCTTAGTATTTATAGATAGTAACTTTTAGGTTTCATAACCTTCTCCAAGGTAGGAACTATTAGTATCTCCATTCTATAGATGAGGAAACAGAATCTTATTACTGCTCAAGACTCAATTGCTTCCCATTGTGCCTAGGATAAGATCTATGTAGGAAATTATATTCATGTTCAAAGTATTTGATTCCCCTCCTGGCGGAGGATTTTACCCCCCCCCCCCAATCTCACTAATATGTCAAGTATGGCCATGCAGTATATGCAGGGATACTCCATGCAGGAGAGTTACATAGTCCCACTCTGCTGAACATGCTTTGGATGAGTGAAAGTGGTATGTGTTACTTCTAAGTAGAAGCTTTAAGAGCCAAGTATATAGCACCTGGTCTCTCTCTTTTTCCTCTTTTTTAAGACTGACAATGGCCTATTCAGATTGATCCACTCTTGTCTGAAGGGGCAAAGATACCCATAGACTGAAGGACCAGAAGTTAGGTCTGTGCTTCTCAGTGCTCAACAAAGCCCAGTCTTGTGATACAAGAGTTGGTGAATAAGGAAAGGAATTTATTCAGTGCAGCCCACAGCACGGAGATAGCAGACAAAGTCCACAGTGCATGAGTTGCAGAGCTTATGTAGGGGAATGGGTCAGTGTGTGAATGCATATAGAAGCAAGGTGTAAGTTATTGAGGGTAAGTCTTAGGGCAGAAATCACACCGACTTCTGGCCATTGTCTTCAAACAGGATTACTAAGAGATCTGATAAACAAGCTCCTCTTGCTTGAGGAACTGTTTTTGTTCAGGGCAAGCAGGGCAGAATGATGGGTTTCAGTTTTCTGCAAGGGACCTAAAGATGAGCAATGGGTAAGGCAGCAGAAGCAAAATGAAGTCAGTCAAGACAACGCTAAGATCCTAGTTTAGCTACACGTGGCTTTGCCACATTCAAGCTGATAAAATATTCTCAGCCAGTCATGTGGGAAGAGGCTGATGTTATTTTCTTCTTTCCTATCTTCATAGCCCAGTATCCACAACGATTCAGCACCATTATTGTTAACTTTCATTAGTTAAGCACTAGGCTAGTGAGGGTGATAAAAATATAGAGGTTAAAGACTGATTTTATTAAAGGTTACACCATTTATATACACTCCCAAGACTAAGTACAGTTTGGAATCACTTTGGCACTCTTATGACTCAGCTGCCCCGTGACATGACAGCAACACGGAGGTAAGACCCAAATGGATATATAAGTAGGAAACACATCACTGTCATAAACCACTGATATTTATTACTGCAGCAAAACTTAATATGGCATGTAAGGCCCTGCATCATTTAATGATTTGGTCCAACTTCCCCAGCCTTATCTCTCAAATGTTCCCCCCTTGACTTGCCTCTTATTTTTCTGCCAGATCCTTTAATGTCACTTTCCTAGAAAAGTCTTTTCTAACTTCCCATCTCCCCCTACAACACAGGACTAATTTAGATTGCCCATGTTCTATCTCATAACACCTGTTCACTTTCTTCATATCACTCAAACACAGTCTTTAATGTCTCTGATGAGTGTGATTATCTGTTTACTCCAGGAGAATGTAAGTTCAGAGAGGACAGACCTCATGTCAGTGTAATCCTTCATTGTGTCCCGGTGCCTGGTACACTGTAAATACTCAATTAATATTTTTTGATCAAATGGACAAATCTGGATCCAGATAACATGTGAGCTCCAAAGTCAGGGAAAGCCTGAAGCATCTATTATGAAGATATGGTGGATAAATAATGGATCCAGTGCAAACAAAAACAGGTTGTGCGAAGTAGGGAGTGTTACATGAAGAAATGACCAGAGACAAAAATTCACAGTGGAGGAACCTATAATAAGCAACCAGATGCCGTTTCTACAGGTAGGGAGGTTCAGAGTGAAGAGCAGGCTTGTACATTAAACTGTCATCCTGCCCTCCCTCTTTCCTTCCTTCATTTTGTTCTTTCTCATTTCATTAACTTGTTGAGCACCTCCTAGATGTTGAACTTTCCTAGGGATGCAGTAATAAACATTGAGCATACCAGGTGGGGGAAAGAAAGACACAAAACAGACAATTTCAAGAGTGCAGGATGGGGAGGTATGGTGTTATCGGTTGAAGATATTTTGATCAACTAGACTGGGGAGAAATGTTCACATATTGAAATGTTCACTTCGTAAGCTAAACAATGTGATTGAATGTATATAAAAAAATTTAAAAATAAATAAATAAAACAAGAAAAAAAAAAGAGTGACAGATGAGTATTTCAGAAGAAGAATTCAGGACTGCCTCTGTGGTCTAGTGCTTGAGGGAGCTGGATCCCACATGGGTGGCTGGAGTTTGACTCCTGGCCCTGACAGCTTGAAAAACACACTGGGTATGTGTGCATGAGTGCCCCAAATCCCGATAGGATGGAGAAAGGATTGTGGTGTGACCACACTCGTCGGGGTGCTTTCTCCCTCTTCTGTTACCCTCTATCTTTCTTTGGTGAATACGCATGCCCTCCAGCAATTAAAAAAATTAACAGAGAGAGAGAGAGAAAGAGAGGAAAAATTCAGAGGAGATGAAGTGTTCCAAAGAGAATTAGACTATGTTCCCTTTTCCTATCTCTGTTTCTTCTGTTTTTTTTTTTTTTTTTTTTTTTCTGTTTGCAGTGTTATTTGTGTACCTTAATTTTTCTATTCTTCAAGGCCTCAATTCAGGAAGTACTTTAAAAATACTATAATCCTGGGACCAGCAGGTGGCATGGTGGTTAAGGTGCTGGATTCCCACAGTTCAAGTCCTGGACCTGGTGGCTTGCTTCTCACTTTCTCTCTCTCTCTCTCTCTCTGTCTCTCTGGTGAGCACATGCACCCTACAGCAAGTGCACCCTAAAGCAAGTTAAAATAATAATTAATAATAAATAAACTTTAAAAAAGACCATAATCATAGGGAATTTCTCTGTGAACCTGCTAGTGGTCATGCAATGCCCTGGTCCAGGGTCCCTAAGATAATAGGATGTCATTCTAGATCCTCTTCACCCTTATAGGAAGAGTCATAGGCACTTTCAGTGGGATGCTGTCAGTATATAGCTGAGATGGAGAGAGCTTAAGGAATATGGGTAGGCACTACTAGTATCAGCTGTACTTCCTGATTCCTCAAATTAAATCCTATGGTCAACCCATTCTCCACTTCCCACTATATTTCGATAAAACTATACACCTTCAGTATATGCTACCTTATCTTGTGTGTTCATATTTTTCTCTTACCTTTCTATAAACTCCTGGGGGCAGAAGCTATGTCTGATTCATCTTTTTATCCTTCCATGGCTTAGCAGAGGTCCTGTCACAGAGAATCTATTTACTCAATAAATGTTTACAGAATTGAATTGTGGGGGATTCCATAGCTCCCCAGGGCTCTATTAAATCAGGTTCATTCTTTCTTTTTAACACCATCAAAGGATGTTGTCAAGACATTGTCATTGATTCAGAAATCCATTTCCAGAATTTTATCTATTAAAATTAAAAATTTTTATCAAAGTAATAGGTATACATGGTAACAAGTCCTAGGATACAGAAACACTTACTGACAAGAAACGGCTACCTTTCTCTCCACCTGCAGTATTCTCTCCAGAGGCAGTTTCTTTTTGACGATTTCTGCTTTTAGTTCTTTTGTTTGTTACCACTAGAACTCAAACTGATATATCTCTATATTTTTTGTTTGTTTTATCTGCTGCAGGCTTTTTTGTCTGTTTTTTTTTTTTTTTCTTGTTTTCTATGAAAGATCAGAATTTTGCTCAGGTACACTAATCTTTTGCCTTCTGTCTTTCTCCTCTGAATATTCAGTACATTTGTTTTTAGTTCTTCTAAAATTACCCTTGTAACTTTACACAGTATAGTTACACTGTGTGTATCTCCCATTTCTTATTTTATCAACATTCTTTTCCCACACCCTTTGTAAATTGAGGATTAATTGTTATCCCAGGACAGGCTGGATCACCTCTCTGCTTCAATATTGAGTTTTCTCATATTTTCAGTTTTGGTATTCTTTGTGCCTTTATTTTTCTTAGCAGTAAAATAAGGATAAGGAATCCAGATTATATCATAATGAGGACATTAGCGTTTCTCCTCTCCCTCCCTTTTTCTGATTGTTACCCTTTTACTTTCTCTTTACCAAGACATTTACAGGTACGCTGTGTTCTCCAACCATAGTCAAGTTGTTCTTTGCTAGTAAATTGACTAAAAGTTGAATAAAAACCAGTGCTTTCATTAGTGCAACTATGTAACTATCATTCATGCTTGGACCATGGATTGAGCTACTATTAACATTTTCTTCTCTACAGATCTAAAGTCACAAGCCTTGGTTCACTAAAATAAGAATGTTTTAAGCATCAAAATTAAAGTATTTTTATAGTTGTATAATAGTAGCTTAAGCCCATGCTACATTAGCTTCATATTTAGACCATGTATTTTTTATAATTTTTTATTCCTGGAGTTTCTTCTTCTTTTTTCTTCCATTTTTTTTTTCTAAAGAGAAATTTTTGCTAGGGCGCATGTGCTTGTTGGAGAGACAGAGAGAGACAGAGAGACAGAAAGCAAGAAATCACCCCCATGGGGGAATAGCCACATTGCAATCCCTTCTCCATTCTCCTCTCAGGATTTTGGACATGCACACACAAATGCCCAGCATGAGTTTTAAGCTGCCAAGTCCAGAACTCGAACTGTGGTCAACTCTTTGGGAGTCCAATGACATAACCATTCCGCTGTCTGCTGGTCCCTTAGCCTGGGGTTTCTAATCACTCTTTTACTTGTTGCCTCCCAAAATAATAATAATAATAATAATAATAATAATAAAATATTCCTTTAGCATATCTTCAGCTTTTCCACATCCTCAAGCCATTTATAAGTTTTATCCCCCTTTAAAAGATCTCTTGGAAGGAATGGGAGTGAAGGAGGAGATAGGTGCTAACATGTTGAACCGTAAGCTCTTCTCCATTT
The DNA here is from genome assembly GCF_000334495.1 of Tupaia belangeri chinensis. Lineage (NCBI taxonomy): Eukaryota > Metazoa > Chordata > Mammalia > Scandentia > Tupaiidae > Tupaia > Tupaia belangeri. Next base: position 1,209,589 of record NW_006159707.1, on the reverse strand, counting down.
TTGAATTTCTTTGTAAAAGATATAATTTTGTTAAATGTGATTGTGACCAAGAATTTTTTAGATTTGGAATGATTGCTATGCCCAACCAGATCACCTGTTTGTCTCATAATAGATTTTCTCATATTTTCAATTTTGTTATTCTCTGCGTCTTCATTTCTTTATGTAATAATGAGGATAAGAAATTGAGGATAGAAAAAAATGAAGGGGAAGTATAATTCTTGACCCAAAAGCTATATATCACACTATTAAACTTATAAGACAATAAAAGTAATTTAGAAGAAACATTCCTGTGAATAGCATAGAGGTATTGTAAAGTATATGCTACATTTATTTCTGTGGTAGAGAACATTAATTTATGATCTGTGATGTTCCTTAGTATGAAGCACTGTCTGATATGGAATTTAGGACCAAGACCTTCCAGTGCCTGAGTGGGTGGGGAGATTGGAGCCCCCGTCAAGCTTAGAAGCCATGTTGAGCCATAAGCTTGGTTCTTGGTGCTGAAAATTCTCTCTTTTTTCTGACTTCTAGTAAAAAGTCCCCATGCAGTCTTCACAAATGGAGAAGGAAAACTCTCTGGCCATTACAGACTTCTTTCTCTCAAAGAATCAGGATCTCATTCTCATTAAACCTATTATCATTCCATTCTCTATTCAGAAACCAGCCAGGTAGTTGTAGTTATTCAGAATTAAAATAATTTGGAAGTTACTTCCTGCTGTGTCTTAAAGCCTCAGCTTAAGGGTCACTCTTTATTTATTATTATTCATACATTAAATTGCTATACATCATTTAGATTGTGTGAAAAGGTCACTTTTTTTTTTTTTTTAACTGAGATCCCTTCTCACTCTACAGATGAGGTTAAATTGTCTTGTAATTGTTCTCTTACAAGTGGCAGATTACTCAAATAAAATTTACTTAAGCAGAAAAAGAATTTCTTGAGTCATATAATTGAGAAGACCATGCAGCATTTCTGGCTAGATCCATGATGGATATAGGAACTGAATTCATATCATGAAGTTTGTCTGTCTCTTGCCTCTCCTTACCTTTGGTGCCCCTTCTCCCCTTCTCCTCCTCCTCTTCCTCCTCGTCTTCCTTCTTTTCCTTCTTTCCTTCTTCCTTCCCTCTTTACTTCTCTTGCTTCTACTCCCACCGTTTCACCCTTTCTTTTTTAAAAAAGTGTTTTTTTATCAATTTGTACCACTGAATTTCTAATTCTAGTTTGAATTAATTTTAGCCCACAATCATAGAGATTGCAGGTACATTGTCCTCCCAGAAACATCTATCAAACTCCAGAGAAGCCTTTAATTGGCTTTTCTCATATCAAGTGCCCACCCCTGAACCAGTTACATAACAAGGGGAATAGGGTATATTTGGATTGCCCATGTCTAGTTCACATGTTCACTCCAAATCACAGGGAAGAATGTTTCATTGTCCAGGAAGATGGGTTTTGTTGGCACAAGAAACAGGATGGATGCTGGACATATGACACAACAGAATTCATTTCAATCAGACCTGGTACTTGCTATTTTATCTCTTGGGTTGTTGGAAAAGTCATGATGTATTTTTTCTTATATACTATACCATGAAGGTGTTGAAATGTAAACTTTAAGGCCCCCCCTTTTTTTTTGCATTAGCCCTTTATAAAGCTTGTAAGAGTTAAAAAGAAAATTATAACAGGATCTCACCATGTTGTGATCTTCCTCCTCAGCCTCCCAACTAGCTGGCATCACAGGTGCACACCACCACCATGCCTGGTTCTTTCTTGAAAGGGTCTTGCTATGTTGCCCAGGCAAGCCTTGAGTTTGAGATTCTCCTGTCTCAGCCTTCTGAGTTACTGGAAATTCAGATGCATGCCACTGTACCCATCCTTCACGTTGGACCAGGAACTGAACTCTGGATCTCCTGTGTTCTCAGCTTGTAGAACACACCATCTTAGTAGTGCATGCCACTGTAGCTGGGCCAAATCAAAATATTTTAAAGACTTATATCTCTTTCCACTTTAATTTTCCTCTTCATTACATTTCCTTTATGCTGAATAGCATTGGAGCAACTGCAAGCAGTTTTTTATAACTGTCAGTAAAAATTAAGTTGGGGATGAATTTTAGTAGGAGGTTAATGAGCTACATTTATGTGGTATGCCATCACTTATGTGTATTGTTAAGTTGTTGCTAGCCTTCCTGTGATAGAAATGGCTTGCAGATAGACTGCTGCAGTATGTGCCAACCTACATGGCAATATGGCATGATAATTCAGATACAGGAGTGAATCAATATTTGGAACGTGCCTTCCAGTCTCCATCACGCACATGTAGACTGTGAATAAGAAGAACAACTGGGCCAGCTGTGGTGGGACAGTGGTGACACGGTGCTGCACAATCCTGAAGCCCTGTGGGAAGGTCTAAGGTTCACTTCTTAAGGTCCTGCTCTACACACTGGCCCTGCACTTACCCCTGATCCTGACTGGCTGAGGCTGGTGGTGGAACAGTGTGAAAATTTTGTTAAAGGTCATCATATCTCTCTCTCTCACTCTCTCTCTCTCTCTACCGTGGAAGAAATAAATATATAAACCTAGAAAAAATATTTAAAAATAAGCAAAGGTTTACAATGTGCATAACCAAAGGCTGGTCTGTAAAAGAGTTCTATCTCTTATAGCTTATATATGAAAACAGCTTAATAGAGGTTTTCTGATGTTAGGACATACATTTTAAAATTTTTCTTTATATTTCCAGTAATAAGTTATGAAGTGTAAGGAATCAAATAATAAGGCCAGCAGGTGGTGTGGCAGTTGAGATGTTGGACTCCCACATGGCTGACCACAGTTTGAGTTCTGAGTCTGATGGCTTGGTTTCTCACATTCTCTCTCTTTCTTTCTCTCTTTCTGGTGAGTGAATATACCCTATAGCAAAAATGAAAATAATAAATAAAATTAAATAAATGATTCTCTAAAAATGAATACAATAATTTAAAATATATGTTAGTCAAATAATTAAAAAAAAAAAACTAGAGGGGAACCAGCAGTTAGCGTAATGGCTATGTCGCTGGACTCCCTCGTAGTCGACCATGGTTCGCGTCCCGGACCCGGTGGCTTAAAACTCACGCCGGGCGCGTGTGCGTGCGTGCCCAAGATCCCGAGAGGAGAATGGAGGAGAAAGGATTGCGGTGTGACCATCCTCCCTGGGGGGTGATTTCTCGCTTTCTGTCTCTATGTCTCTCTCTGTCTGTCTGGCGAACGCACGTGCCCTATAGCGAAAAACCTCTCCAAAAAAAAAAAAAAAACTAGAGGAAAAACTGAATTGTCTTTCTATTGCCTCCATAAAAAATATGTTATAAAATTGTCATCATATGAAGAGGCAACAAAGAATTAGCAGCCAAAGAGATGAAGAAAGAAATATTATAATTTTTTTCTGGATTGTGTGGTTTGTGGTATTTTTGGCTTTTTTTTTTTAACTGCCAGAGAGTACATGCTCCTGCCAGAAAGAGAGATAGATGGAGAGAGAGAGAGAGAGAGAGAGAGAGAGAGAGAGAGAATAGACAGAATGCCTCTCAGTAGGGCATGGTCATGTAGCCATCCTTTCACCACCATTTCACCTTCTCATCTAGATTTAAATTATGCATGTAGTTGTGTCCAATGTGTTTTTAAAGCTGCTAGGGTTGGTTTCAAACTGCAGTTGGCTGTGTGGGGTCTGGCTCCCTCAACCACTAGGCTATGGGGCTGGTCTGCTATTCATTGGGTCATCAGAAAAGTCATGACACATTTTTGCATAGAAAAGCATGAAAAAAAGGTAATGATTTTTACAATGACCCAATGTTAGTTTTTAGAATTTTGTAAAGTTTTTAAAAAATATTTGGTGGCACACTCAGTCAGAAAAGTGCTTGCACATCAATGTTTATTGCAGCATTAGTCACAATTGCCAAGACATGGAACCAACCTAAATGTTCACAAACTGATGAATGGATTGGAAAAGTGTGGTATATATACTCTATGGAATACTACTCAGCCATAAAAAATAACAAGACCCTGGCATTTGATAGAAAGTGGTTAGATATGGAGGATATATTGCTGAGTGAAGTAAGCCAGGCTATGAAGGAAAGATACTGTATGTATCCACTCAATATATACCGACTATCTGCACTCTATGGTAGAGAGTGAAAAATTGGAGGACATAAAAACAGTGAAGGTACTTAACGAGAATAGAACAGTGTGGAATGGGGGGGGGTGAAGAGAAGAGGATAGAGAAAGATAGCAAGAGAACAATAGAGAGGCAGGACATTAGTGAGAAACAGATATGGCTTATTACCTATTGATGATGGCATGTATAGTATTCTCAACTGGATTGGTCTGAGAGGTATTTCATGATGGGTAAGGTCTTTTTACAAGCAAAATGAGAAATAGTGATTGTTTAAAAAATAATTAGAATAATAATATCAATGATTGGGAAAAATATTGAAAAGATATTGAATGATGAAGTGGTGAGATTAATGTCTCTGTACTGACTGACATGCATGGCATTCCCTTTTGAAAAAGCAATGTAATACACTGTAAAGTTATATGTAATCCAATGTAATATAAAGAAGATTATGATGATAATAAAAATTTAAAAAATAGTCATTATATCTAGTAAGGTACAAGAAGGAAGTTTAATTATATTTTTGTTACCGGATTTTTTCTAATATCATTATAATATTCCGAATGACTTAAATCTGTTGAAACTGATTAAGGTCTTCTATATGACCCAGGATATAGTCAGCTTTAATAAATATTTCATGGGGACCAGCAGTTAGTGTAATGGCTATGTCACTGAACTCCCATGTAGTCGGCCATGGTTTGAGTCCTGGACCCAATGGTTTAAACTCACACTGGGTGCATGTACGCATGTGCCCAAGATCCCAAGAGGAGAATGGAGGAGAAGGGATTGTGTTGTGGCCATCCCCCCAGGGGGTGATTTCTCGCTTTCTGTCTCTCTGTCTCTCTGTGACTCTCTGGTGAGCACATGCGCCCTATAGCAAAAACCTCTAAAAAAATAATAAATAAATATTTCATGTGCACTCGAAAAGAATACATATTCTGTTGTTACTGGGTAAAATGCTCCATATAAATAAATTGGGTAAAGAATAAAAAAAAAAAAAATTGGTGGCCAGCAGGTGGCGTGGTGATTAAAAGTGTTGGACTCTCACATGGCCAACTGCAATTGGAGTCCCAGACCCGGTGGCTTGCTTTCTCACATTGTCTCTCTCTCTCTCTCTCTCTCTGTGTCCCTTTCTGGTCAAATAAAATGAATAAATACATAAAATAAATAAAGTTGAATAAAATAATTCTTTAACAATTTTATAATTTGTTCTGAGTTCCTTCTTCATATTTTCCAACTGTAGAAAAAATATTTAACACAATATCTACCATCTTAATTAAATTTTAAGTGCACAATATGGCTGTTAATATAGATACAGTATTGTACAAAAAATCTCTAGGACTTATTCATCGTATATAACTGAAACTTTATTTTCATTAAATATCTCCATTTCCCTCCTCTCTGAAGCCCATGACAACCACTATTCTACTCAGTTTCTATGAGTTTGACTTTTTAGATGTTTCCACATTTTGGCTGTTGTGAATAATGATGCAGTGAACATAAGAGTACAAACATCTCCTTGAGATCCTGATTCAACTTTTTTTGGATATATACGCAGAAGTGGGATTGCTGGATCAAATAGACAGCAATAAAATAATAGTAGGTGAATTCAATACCCCACTTTTAATCTTTTAATAATGAATGGAAAAATCAGGCAGAAAAGTCAATAAGGAAACAACAGATTTGAACACCACCATAGGCCAAGGGACATATACAGAATGTTCCACCCACCAGCAGTTTCTTGACACGTACTTAATTTTCACTCTGGGGGCAGTAATGCAATATTACATTTACCAAGTGATTACTTCTATGCCAGATAATTAATTCTCCTTTTTTCCTCCAGATGTTATTTTTAAAAATTCACATATGCTTTTTGGATATGGGGTTCTGAGAGTTTGTCAATTGGGTAGACATTTACTTCTGTATCTAATTCTGTGGATGTAAATTTGTACTCTGTTGTTGTTATTGTTAAAGCTATCCTTTCCTTAAACCCTGCCTTCTTTCTTAGACTAAGGGAGGGAAAGTTCAGAGAGGGAGAAGTTCATATTCCAAAGCACAAAGTATGCTTATTCTTTTAAGTATTCAACACATTAATATCTTAATAAGTTATCCTGACACAGTGGTAAACTGCAGTGAAATGTGCCTCCTGGCACCAAATGATTCTAGAAGCCAATGTTGTATAACTCCACAGGGCTTCTACAACTGTCAGAGGAATAGTCCCTGAATTTCTTTGACTGTGTCTTGTGAACCCAACAGTTACAAACCTTTGCAGGAGAGATGAGCACAGATCTGTGGAATGTTCTAAAGCTCTTTTAGCATTAAATTGTCATGTCATCAGAATGTCTTTTACTTGCCAAAAGTGTTTCCATTCAAAGGCAATACAATCTAATTCTTTTTTCAAAGTAGGCCAGATTGCACTAATGAATATTTCTAGAGGGAAAATTTAGCCTAATTTAGGTGTCATTAGTAAATCTGGCCCCAACAAACGTCTACTATCTACTGGTTACCAGGGGCTCAGGGGTCAAAGAGAGAAAGGTCTTTAAGGTACTCTTGATTTGATGGGGATATAACAACAAACTTTTATATTTTGATGTGATCTTCTTGGGTTGATTCTACTCGGGGTCCTATGTCTTTCTTGGGTCTGGATGTTTGAATGCCTTTCTAGATTTGGAAAGTTTTCCTGCAGGATCTCATGGAATATATTTTCTAGACCCTTATTATTTTCTTCCTCTTCTGGGATACCAATTATCCGGATGTTGGGGCGCTTGATGGTATCCAGTATTCCTCATAGATTATCCTCATTTTTCATGGTTGTTTTCTCAATCTTCTTGATACTTTTTTCTAGGTCAGATGTTTTGTCTTCTACATTAGAGATTCGATCTTCTGCCTGGTCTAACCTACTTTTAATGCTTTCAAGGGAGGTTTTGATTTCCTGTATCACATTCTTCAATCTTACAAGTTCCATCTGGTTCTTGTTTAGGGTATTCATTTCTTCTTTCAAATCATTAAAGGACTTCCTCATCTCCTGGAGCTCCTTGTCTCTTTTCTCTTCCATCTCAGTTAGTTTGGTCACTACAAATATTCTGAATTCCTTATCAGACATGTCCACGACGTCCATTGTATTGACTGTGGGTGATGTAGGCTTGATGATTTCCCTTGAGGGATAGGCCTTTTGTTGGTTGCTCATATTTCTTGAGCCTCTGCGATTGTTCTGGCCTACCTGTTGCTCACAATTACCATTAACTATTGCCACTAGCCCTGGATGGCCCAAAGTCCTCGCTGTTTCTAAGGAGTGGTGAGCTTCAACTGACCTAAAAGCAACACCCCAAGAGCAACGAAAAACAAAACGGAAAATGGAAATCGGGCGGCGCGCAAATCACCACAATTCAAACAGTTCAAAGGCTAGTGGAAAAGGATCAGACAATGAGTGACAGTACCAGGTTGGTCGGGCCTGCAGCCTCAGTCCGCCTGGTGTCCGGAACTGCTGACTGGCTTGACCCGGATTGCAGGTGGGGTGGGGTGGGGGTTCGCTTTAAAGTCCCAGGCAACCAACCTGGGGTCCAAGGAGGAAAAATGGTGGGGATGCGAGGAGGTTCAGAAGGGTCGGGCCTGCAGCCTCAATCGGCCTGGTGTCCCTTCTGTGCGTTAATTATTATGAATTTCCCTCTTATTACTGCTTTTGCTGTGTCCCTTAGATTATGGAAATTTGTGTAATCATTATCATTTGTTTTCATAAATTTTTTGATTTCAGACTTTATTTCTTCGGTAGCTAAGAGTCATTTAGAAGTAGGTTGTTTTGTTTCCATGTGTTTGTGTATTTTCAAGGGTTTTTCTTGAAATTAGTATTGAGTTTAATTCCATTATGGTCAGAGAAGATGCTGGATATAGTTTCTATGCCTTTGAATCTGTAAAGACGTCATTTGTGTTCTATCATCTGATCAATCTTTGAAAAGGTTCCATGCTGGGGTGATAAAATGTGTATTTTGTGGTCTCAAGGTGGAAAGTTCTACAGATGTCTGTCAAGCCCATTCGATTTAGGTCCTGTATCTCTCTATTTATTTTTGCCTAGAAGGTCTGTCTAAAGGAGATAATGGGGTGCTGAGATCCCCAACAATTATAGTGTGGCACCCTGTCTCTCCTTTTAGCTCCAGCAGTCTTTCCTTCACATATTTATGTGCTCCTGAGTTGAGTGCATAGATATTTATAAGTGTTATGTCTTCTTAATGAATTAGCCCATTTACTATTATACAAAACCCTTCTTTGTCTCTTCCTATAGTCTTTGTCTTGGAGCCTGTTTTTTTTTTTTTTTTTTTTTTTTTTTTTTTTTTTTTTTTTTTTTTTTTTTTTTTACCTATTTTCCTTATCTTATAGGCAACAGATAGAGGGTTTCTGGCTTTTTAAAAAAATCCATTCAGCCAGTCAGTGTCTCTTAACTGGAAAATTTAATTCATTAACATTCAATGTTGCTATAATATTTCTGGACCTGTTCCTATCATTACGTGAGCCATTCTCTTGGTTGTTTTTTGTTCTCTTATAACTGTCCATCTGACTTTTTAGTTTTCCTGGTATACCACTTCCTTCAGAATCTCTTGAAGAGCTGGTCTGGAGTTGGTAAATTCTTTCAGTTTTTTTTTTTTTTTTTTTTTTTTTTTTTTTTTTTTTTACTATAGGGTGCATGCGCTCGCTGGACAGACAGAGAGAGACATAGACACAGAAAGTGAGAAATCACCCCCCAGGGGGGATGGTCACGCCGCAATCCCTTCTCCTCCATTCTCCTCTCAGGATCTTGGGCACGCACACACATGCGCCCGGCATGAGTTTTAAGCCACCGGGTCCGGGACACGAATTGCGGTCGACTACGTGGGAGTCCAGCGACATAGCCATTACGCTAACTGCTGGTTCCCTTTCAGGTTTTGTTTATCTGAGAATTTTTTTTTTTGTCTTTTTTTTTAACCTTTTGAAGGATAATCTTGCTGGGTATAATATTCTTGGTTGAAATTGTTTTTCATTTAACACTATGACTATATTTCCCCATTCTTTCCTTGCCTGCATTGTTTCTGATGAAAGTTCCATTGTTAGCCTGATGGGATAATCTTTGTAAGCAGCTTGATGTTTCCCTTTTGTCAATTTTAGTATCTTGTCTTTGTCTGTGATTTTGGCCAGTGGCTATGAGGTATCCTGGAGAGGATCTTCTTGGGTTGATACTATTTGGGGTCCTATATATTTCTTGGTTCTGGATATTTGAATCCTTCTCTAGGTTTGGAAAGTTTTCTTACAAGATTTCATGAAATAAATTATCAATGCTCTTATATTTTTCCCTCTTCTGGGATACCAATTAACCACATGTTGAGATGCTTGATTGTATCTAGTATTTCTCATATATTATCCTCATTTTTCTTGGCTGTTTTATCAGTCTTTTTGACACTTTTCTCTAATTCAAAGGTTTTGTCTTCTACATTTGATCTTCTGCATGATCTAATCTACTTTTAATAGTTTTGAGGAAGGTTTTAATTTCCTGTATTGCATCCTTCATCCCTAACAATTCCATTCGATTCTTTCTATGGTGTCTATTTCTTCTTTCAAATCCTGAAAGGGCTTCCTCATCTCCTGGAGCTTGTTGTCTCTTTACTCTTGCATCTCATTTAGTTTAATTACTACAAATATTCTGAGTTGCTTATCTGACATTTCCACGACTTCCACTGTGTTGTCTATGGGTGATGCTCCCTTGGGGGAGAGACATTTTGTTGGTTGCTCATATTTCTTGTGCCTCTGTGATTGTTCCTAGTCATGTGGTGATCTATACATTCTTTCCTAAATTATTCAAGGTATCTCTGAATATTCAAAGGTGTGCAGGAGTAGAAAGTTGGCAATCTCTCTTCTGCTCTGCCTTCTCGTTGCTCACCAGCATTCTACACTGTTGACACTGGTCTTGGGTGACCAAAGTCCTCCCTGTTTGTAAGAACAGGTGCTCCTGAAACTGAGCTTCTGAGCTTCAACTCAGGAGCAAAGAAAAGATCACAGGGTGAGCTATCCAAAACACTGAAGTCCTGAGAGTTCAAAGGTGCGTGGGGGAGGGGATGAGCTACCGGTCCCAGCTATTTGGCCCTGCAGCCATAGGCAGCCTGGCATCTGGCAAGGCCATTGACTTGAACCATTATCCCTCAACTGGTTTATTCTTACAGAGCCATGCAGTTGGTTTCTTCTTACTTCTTTTTTTTTAAAACAAATTATCTACTTACTTATTTTTAAAAAAAGATAAAAAAATCTCTGCTTTGAGGCAACTGGAGTGACCCAGCATGGTGTCCACTTAAACCTGTTCCTATACCACAGAACATATTGACCTTATCATTTTGACCCCTCTGTCTTGATGTTGAGGACAATTACTGCTTTTCCTTAGACCCTGAGAACATTTTGAATCCACGACTTTTAATTAGAATTATATCAACTCAGATGGACTTTCTGTCCAGAAAATGATTTCTGGAGTGAATTCCATTAAGCCAATTTAATCCCTTGATCAGTTTTCTACATAGCACAGCTAGACAATTTCCAAAAATGTTAACTCTACTGAAGTGATTTTCATTTGGATCAATTTCTTTTCCATTTAAGGTTTGAAACAAAATTTGATGTATTGATGACATATTGTCTATATCAAATTTTATTGATCCTGTCTTGTACTTTGTGTAATAGTCATTATTTATATTAAGTCTTTTTTATCTGGGTCAAAATCTGCAGGTCTAAATTGTTTTTAGAAAGGTTGGACTTTTCTGTCAATTTTTAGTCAATAATGAGGTTTGGTGAATGTATTTTTAGCTGTTGATTACTTATGCTTATGAGTTAAAAATCACATTCATTATGAATTGAATTAAAATAATGATACATTGTATTTATTTATAATTCATGGGAAAATTATGAGAATTTTTGTGCACATCTTTTTGCAAGAGAAAGAAAAGAAAAAGAAGGAAAAGAAAAAAGAGAAGTAACAGGAAAAGGAGAGAGAGGAGTAGAGAAGAGAGAGATAAAGATATTGATTTAGAGAAATTAATATTATTTGCCAAGCTCCCAAAGGTAATATAGAGTTTTAATGCCTGGGCAGTCAAAATACAAGAATATGAGAGTGATGTTTGTCATTGGACTGAATAAGACTTGCCATGAGTAGAGGCAGAAACTTAGGAAGGAGCCTGGAAGAGTCTGAAGTCAGAAATAGTATCTAGAAGTAGCATCCAACACATTGCTTGACAGTTCTAACTCCCTGAATTTGTGAAAAATACTGAGATTTCTAGGCAGTACCAACTTTATGCATTTCTGCTCACATAACCAAACTTAATTAAAATAATCTGTGGTTGACAGTCTTCGACTCTTAATATCTTCAGAGGTTTCAAAACAGGAGACTATTGGTATGCATTTCTATTGTTCCATTTATCTTTTGGTTGTCGTGTGTGTTATTTCTTCCATGAGAGAGAGACATAGAGGCAAAGAGAAAGACAAGAATCTCACCACGGTTTTGACAATGCAATCCAACCCAGTCCTAGTTGGCCCTGATCATAGGCACACATGTGTGAGCCTGATGTGCTCAGGGTGGTCCCAGGTTGCAAACCTAGGACCTATCCCACATGGGTCCAGTGATATTACCTCTCTACTTTCATTAGCAGAGAAGAGGGCTAGTGCTTTTCAGGTCTCTTTTTCAATGCCTATCCGTTTCTTATTGTTTTTTTTTTTTTTTTTCCCCCAATTTCTTTTAGTGCAGAATATATTAGGTCCTTCTCAACATGGTTGGGTCCACTTCTCAAGCCTCTGTTCTCATCATTACATGGCAATGTTCATGACTCTGAGGCCACTGAAGGTTTATTTATTTTTTTCCTTAATGAAAGAGAGAGAAAGTGGCAGAGAGCAAGCAAAGGAGATAGAGATAAGATATTTTTGACAGGGTCTTGTCATGTTTTAGTCCTTCCCAACTCAGGTCCCAGTCATCCAGGACCATAGGCATCTCCTACACCTAGCCTGTTCAGGCCGGGATGGTAACCAAACTTGGGCCTCTTATTTGGCCCTAGCCATCATGCAGCAGGGCCCTTCCAATTGCACCACCATGGTTGGCTCAGGCCACTGAAAGTTGTACTGTTTGCAGAGCACTTTGATACTTCCCTGTTCTCCCCATGTCATTTTTGAGTGGAAAATTTCATTTTGCATTCTTCTGCCTGAAAAATTCATACAAATTTTTCCTGAAGGGACTCTCTCTGTCCTGTGATTTAGGTAGGGGAGTGGAAAAGGTGTGATAGAACTGCTTAGAATGGGAAGAACAGGAGAGTGACTCTGGCAAACTGTGTAGAAAGGGACTTGGAGGTCGTCAGAGACTAGGAGGACTGAGAGGAAGAGACAACTGCAAGGGACTGGGGAAATAGGAAGGTCTGTGAGAGACTAGGATAGGATTAGTTTTAGATTTCAGGGATTCCATGGAAGGAGTAGAGGTTAGGGTTAGAGAGTCAGTTGCACTTGATTCTGTCTCTATACTGCCTCTACAGAGACACTAATGCAGCCCTAATACATTGGGTAATTAATGTTGTATATCTTGCTCCCTGTAATCTATGAGCTCCTTTCTCAGTCCTGAAATGTGGTAAAGAAGAGCATGCAAAGACTGGGCTTCTATTCCTGCAGGGAAAACTCTTTGGTGAGAAGGAATGGAACTGGTAGGCAAGGTCCCTTCAGTCCCTTTAGGAGTAGTCATTTTTTTCTCTGGACAATCTCTACTGTGTTGCCAAGCCATACTGTGGAAGCACCAGAAGATAAATACTGGTGCTATTCAAATTTCCCTTGGTGGTCTTCTTCATGGCATCTGTTTAGCAAATGCATGATCCTCATTGGTCAAAACTCAGATTGAGAGACTGGAAGTGTTTACTTAAGTGTTCTTTTGCACTTAAGGGCTCATCAGGTTCTTAGACTGAATTCTGCCCAGGTCTGGAAGAGGCAATCATTTGCTAAAAACCATGGGCTGGGTTAAGTAAAAAATGTACAGTAAGTTCACCTCATGGAACATCTGGAGAACAAAGCATCTACAATTGTTTTATGAACTTCTGACATGTGACCTGGTGTGACCTCAGTAAGCCACTTACTTGATCTCTCTGAACTTCAGTGTCTACATCTTCAAAATTGGGACCAAATAGCTATCTTTTACAGGTTTTGTGAGAAATAAATGTGTTAAGGTAATTTTAGTGTTTATTTTCTCTGCTTAGATTTTAATTAGGTTCCGATTGATTTTTCTTTCTGGTATAAGGCTTGAATTTAACTTATTTTTTTTTCCTGAATGAGTAGACAATTGTAGCAGAGCATCATTTATTGAATAATCCCCCTTCTGCCTCCATCAATGAAAAATTCCATTTTTATTGAACACTGAATACTTATCTGTTTTCTGATTCTCAAAATCCACTCATTCATTGGTCCATTTCTGGGCTAGTACTATGTTTTATTATTGTAGCTTCTAATATGCTGTGTTATGTGATCTCTTACCATCATTATTCTATTTCAAGATTTTCTTAGCTGTTGTTAGATTTATGATTAGGGAATCGGGGGTGGGGGGAAATGAAGCAAGACATTTAATGGACACGAAAATAGAAAATGATCAATTTTCTATAGATATGTATAGAAAACATATGGTAATATCCTTAACTGGACTAATATACAATGTATTCATGCTGGGGAAAATTCATTTTGTATGTTTAGTGATTGAATATAAAAAATAAGAAAAATAAAGAAGAAAAGTTTTTATTGGGTTACTACATTCATAAAATACTGGCGTTCAATTCTAACTACATACAATCCATTCATGTATGGATTCAGGGAGGAATAGCATCTCCTTAACACTGTGGCTTTTCCTAAATAGGAGAATGCCATGTGTTTCAATTTATTCAGGTTTTTTCTTTCTTGTCTTTCAATTTTTTAAAATAGTTCTTTCATATTTTAAATTCTGGGTAGCATATATTATAAATAGTTATCTCCTTCATTTTGGTTTTCAGCAAGATTCTAGACACATTCATGACCAACAGGGGTTCTGTGCAGTGGCATTTTCTTCTTCCTCACCATATTTAGGTCATGTGATTAAAGCAGGGGCTACCATCTGAGAACAACATGATCTTGCCCTCTCAGAACATTTAAGGAGGCCAAGGTGAAAGAGCCTCCTATGGCCAGGTGTAACCTCTCTGAGACTGGCAGAATTATATAGTCAGCTGGGCTCCTTTGACATCAAGGTCTTAGGGGACCAGCAGTTGGCGTAATAGCTATGTCACTGGACTCCCATGTAGTTGACCGTGGTTCAGGTCCGAGACCCGGTGGCTTAAACTCATGCCAGGCACGTGTGCGTGCATGCCCAAGATCCCAAGAGGAGAATGGAGAAGGGATTGCGGTGTGGCTATCCCCCCTGGGGGGGTGATTTCTTACTTTCTGTCTGTCTTTCTGGTGAGCGCATGCGCCCTATAGCAAAAACCTCTAAAAAAAAAAAAAAAACAGAAAAACAAAAAAGACAGACATCAAGGTCTCAGAAGCAAGGATGAGCTTTGGTAATCAGATTAGGGAAAAACTAGGCTTCTCTTCATGAGTAAGTAAGGATGACCTCCGGAAACAGGAATAATTCTTGTTGCACCTAAGGTTGAATCCAAGAGGCTGGTCTGACAGAAAACTTCACTTCAGACTGCAGTGTCAGCAAAGGTAGCCAAGCACACTAAAGCAACCAGATGTGCAGTAGAACACAAGGAGATTCTCTGTCGCAACAATGCAGAGTGGTGGAAAGGAGGAGGGGTTAATGCCTATGGCTATGAATTTTGGTGCCTTTAGGTGACCAGTCAGTTTGAATAACACAGGAGGTAAATAACACAAGCAAGACTAAGCCTGATACTTGTGTAACTTCAGATACTGTAATGCGCCCTATAGCAAAAACCTCTAAAAAAAAAAAAAAACAGAAAAACAAAAAAGACAGACATCAAGGTCTCAGAAGCAAGGATGAGCTTTGGTAATCAGATTAGGGAAAAACTAGGCTTCTCTTCATGAGTAAGTAAGGATGACCTCCGGAAACAGGAATAATTCTTGTTGCACCTAAGGTTGAATCCAAGAGGCT
Source organism: Tupaia belangeri chinensis (assembly GCF_000334495.1). NCBI lineage: Eukaryota > Metazoa > Chordata > Mammalia > Scandentia > Tupaiidae > Tupaia > Tupaia belangeri. The sequence continues at coordinate 1,194,368 of NW_006159707.1, read as the reverse complement.
GGTCTGACAGAAAACTTCACTTCAGACTGCAGTGTCAGCAAAGGTAGCCAAGCACACTAAAGCAACCAGATGTGCAGTAGAACACAAGGAGATTCTCTGTCGCAACAATGCAGAGTGGTGGAAAGGAGGAGGGGTTAATGCCTATGGCTATGAATTTTGGTGCCTTTAGGTGACCAGTCAGTTTGAATAACACAGGAGGTAAATAACACAAGCAAGACTAAGCCTGATACTTGTGTAACTTCAGATACTGTATTATTTCTTCTGTCTCTGCATGTTCTTCAAATATCACTGTCTACTGTATAACTTACATACACAGGGTCCTTAAAGAGATCATGGAAAAATGCATATTAAAAAAAAACTATGCATGAATTTCAAAAACTTTTTACACTAAAATAAATACATTTTAATTCCACTTTCCCATGAACTTTTCAAAGTACCCTTGTCCATTTACCCTCTGATTGACATACCATCTTCTACTTCTTGTCCTCAAAACACCCCTTCTTTCATCCTTTGTTTAACCCTCCACTCTCTGTCACACTTTATTTTTTGACATTGGCTGACCATGAAGCTTCCCAGTTTCTCAGAGTGAGAGATAGTCCGTAAGACCAAAAAGAAGAGACTTCTTCCCCCTTTACCATATTCCCACTCTTTGAAGCAGATCATTCGGTATAAAAGTTGTGAACCAATTGTAGCAGCATCTTGTTCCACAAATGACACATTGTATGGAATAGCTTTCATAACCTGGAATAACAAGTAAGAGCACTCCCCCCTGCCTCATGCAATGGCCTGTATAAGCCGAAACTTTCCATCTAAATCCAGGCAGATGGTGCAATTTTCTCGTCCTTCCTCAAACCCACAGCTCAACTCTGGAGATGAGGATGCTGTTATGTTGACTGTGTCTTTCCTTCAAGTTGTGTAATAATTGTTCAGGGTAGCTTGACACTTGATGGACCATCTGTAGTTAATGTATCACTCAGGGTGGCACAAAGGAAGGGAAACATGGAGAGACACGTTGATAGAAATTCAACAGTGAATTCACACACCCTTTGAGCACCTACTATGCACAAATGGTTGCTTAAGTCTGGGGATGCAGAGTTCAGCAAATGATCCTCATCTTAGAGAAGACAGCTTTTAGCAGAGACAGCAATTGTCAGCAAAGGACCATTTAAATGATAAGTGTGTTAAAGAAAGTGTTCACAAAATGCTCTGGTAATAGATTGGCGTTAGACAGAAAACATATTTGTAATACATATGACAGATAGAACTGTGTAATGAGCTCTCACAAACTGATAAACAATATTCTAACACCCAGGAAAATGGAAAAAGGTTTGAATATAGGGATCATCCAGGTGACCAATAGACATATTTTAATTAAAAATAAAATACAATTTCACCCCTGAATGATTGGCAAAAATTAAAAATGGAGAAGGGGCCAGGTGGTGACACAGCAGTAATGTAACACTCTGCCATGCTGGCTCCTTGTGGGAAGGTCCTGGGTCTGAATCTTAGGGCTTCTCTGTACACTCTGGGTGTGCACGTGCATGCATGCCTACGAGCTGAGCCGGCTGAGGCAGGGGGTGGATTGTGGCAATAAAGACTCTATTGGGGGGGAAACTCTCTTTCTCTGCCCCCCTCTTTCATGGAAAAAATACATAAATAAATAAACAATTTTTTTTTGAAAAATGAGGGGAAACTCCTAGAATTGGCAAGAATACTGGAAGAAATGTGTATTCTCAAATATCATTGGGGAAAGTGGGATTGTCAGAATCTTTTTGGGTCTATAATCACGCCACTTTTATTCAACTTAAAAATATGCATACTGTTTGTTAGAATCTGTCCTACTGTTGATACTTTATCCCATAGAAATAAAATTATTTGTTGAGGCAATAAAAAATAATGCAAATTAAATAGGGCCCTTCTATAGTATAGAATATTAAGTAGCTAATAAAACAATGAATTAGATCTACAACTGTTGACCCTAAGGTATGTCCTTTATGTATTATTAATAAGAAAAGCAAGTTCCATAGAAACATTTAGAGTATGTCATTGTTTTGGTAAAAACAGTGACAAAAACTCTGTGTGTGCTTGTGTGTGTGTATGCTTGTAAATCTTTAAATGCCTATGGTAAAAGAATGAAGAGATATAGGCTGCTAAAACTAATAACTTTTGTGAAAAAGAAGGTAGAAAATTCCAGCCAGATATTTTGTATGTATAGATAATATTATTCTACAATTTACACATAAAGGCAAAGGAGCTAGAATAGTTAAAACAGCTTGATAAAAGCAGAATAAAGTGGGAAGAATCACTCAATAATTGAGTTGAAGACTTACTACATCGCTATATAGTAGTCAAGACTGTATGGTACTGGCTAAGTTAGGAAAGGAAATAAAAAAATATTCCTACTTAGATATTAGGAACTTAAAAAATTGTAATTTGTCACAGATGGGTATTTTATAAAATGCAATAAAAATGAATGTTTCATAAATGAAATTAAAAAATCCTTTGTTTACTGTCATTTTCTGCAGACAAAATTACTCTGTCAAAATTACTCTAAAAGTTTCTAAATACTCTCTCAGTCTCTGTGATTCATTGTGGAAAAGCAGGACTGCTTCAGTTTCTGGAGCCTGGAGCAACCTTGGGTAGCACTATTGTGGTAAGGAGATGTTATTAAACAGGAGTCTAGAGTGCTATATTACAGTGGGCTAGGCCAGGGCTGCTCAAGCATGGATCCCAGAGGTTTCGTGGGAGTCTTCAAGGTCAAAAGAGTTTCATAGTAAAGTTAGAACCATTTCATAATAAAACAGACACTTCACATGAATCAAGGCCGTGGCCTCAATCTATATCAATAGTTTCTATATTCTTCGTTAATTCACAGTTGCATTAAAAAAAAAAAAGAATGTCACTTTCATTTATAAATGTCTTTGATGTAGCAGTGAAAATCATTAAGTTTGTTATATCCTGAGCCTCACATATGATTTTTTTTTTATTATTTAGTGTGATGAAATGGGATGTATGTAGCACTTCTGCTAAAAAAAAACAAGGTATAGAGAAGATGGTTCCACATGGCTCCAGCGAACTAGATATTTCAGGGAATGAAGATTTTCTACTAATAATTCAGCCTCCAGCAAACAAGCTAGCGACAGATCTAAGAGCACTGTAGCTAAACATCCAAATACTAAGAGGGTTAAAATATTCCCCAATATCTACTGAATTTGCTGCACCAGTGATCACAACAGAACGGCAGAGATTCTAGATCACCTCTGTCTGCTTGCTCCTGAACATTCAGGCTGAACTTCAAGAATTTGAAAGAAACACACCATCCATCAGATGACAAGAAATCACCGCCGGATCACAAGAAATATGGGAAAACAAGAAAATACCTCTCCTCCAAGGGAAAAGAGTAACTCTTCTTCATCCACAAGCAGTTCGGTGAAAATCATGGAAATGTCTGATAAGGAATTTAGAGCATTCATAATGTCAAAGCTAACAGAGATGGAAGAGAAGAGAGATAATGAACTACTAGAGAGAAAGGAGAAAGAAGTTAACGAGTTCCAGGAGATGAGGAAATTCTTGCAAGATCTAAAAGAGGAATTACACACTTTACAAAAGACTCAAACGGAACTGCTAGAGATGAAGTCTATAATACAAGAAGTCAAAATCTCCCTTGAAAGTATTAAAAGCAGACTAGATCATTCAGAAAATAGAATCTCAGATGTAGAAGAGAAAATGGCTGGCCTTGAAAAATCCATCACGAAGACTGAGAAAATGGCCCCAAAAATTGAGAATAATATACGAGAAGTACTAGGTACCATCAAACGTCCAAATATCTGGATAATTGGCATTCCAGAAGGTGAAGAGTCCCATAAGGGCATTGATAATCTATTCCATGAAATCCTGCAAGAAAACTTTTCAAACATAGAGAGGCATTAAAAGATCCAGTCCCAAGAAATACAAAGGACCCCAAATAGAATCAACCCAAGAAGATCTTCTCCAAGACACATTATAGC